>NW_012101932.1:4510735-4576363 GCF_000951045.1 Mandrillus leucophaeus | reverse complement strand
AAAAAAAAAAAAAAAAAAAAACTTCCTACAAAGAAACCTCAAGGACCACATTTGTTTTTTTAACTGAAGAGTTTTCCGGAACTCCTAAAACAGTAGTAATTAAAATATTCTTCAAATTATTCTAAGGCATATAAAAAAGGGTAAATCAGTTACTCATTTGTTGATTCCAGCATAACCCTGATACAAAAACCTGACAAAGAGAATATAAGGAATGAGAATGACTGATTAGTCTCATTCATAAACATAGATGCCAGATTCTTAAACAGAATATTAGTAAACCAAATGTAACATTGTATTTGAAAAAACTTCATGACCAAGTTGAGTTTTTTTTGGTGTGTGTGAACGTAAGTTGGTTTTAGCATTAAGAAATCAATTAGTGCAATTCCCCATACTAACAGATTAAAAAGTCAGATGACCATTTCTATGAGAAAGAAAAGGCATTTGATAAAATTCAACACCCAATTGTGGCAAAAACTCTTAGCAAATTGGGAGTTGAAGGCATATTCACGATAAAGGATATCTGGAAAAAAACTGTTCTAAATATAATTCTAGATGTTGAAATATTGAAAAATATTCCGAATATGATTGGGAATAAAACAGTGTATTTTGATGTTGTACTGGAATCTGAGGTTAGTGAGGCAAGAAAAATAAATACATTTTATAAGGATAGGAAAGAAGAAAGACAACTGCTATTATTTGAAGATAATTTAATTGTGTATCTAGAAAAATTCCCTCTAATTCAAAGCTAAGTTATCAGAGTTTATAAGATAGCATTTCAAGATTGCTGGGTATAAAATCAGTTAAGCATAAATTGTTTTTCTATAAATCAACAACAAACAGTTAAAAAGTAAAATTTAAAATGCCACTTACAATCAAGGGAAAAATATCAAGCAACTAGAAATAAGCCTTACAAACTTCAGGCAAGATCTTTATGAAAAAAATATGAAATTACATTGAAAGACATAAAATATCTTAATAAAATGAGGCATTTGTCATGTTCAACGATTGGAAGAATCAAACTTTCAATAGGTTTTGTTGTTGATATTTGACAAGCTGATTCTAATGTTTATGTGGAAGTGCCAAGATGCAGATTAGCTAAGATTTTTTGATGAATAATGTGTGATCACAGTAGTTAAGTCAGTGTGGTATGGTGATGGAAATAAACAAATCGATCAGTGGAATGAAGAAAAAGAACTCAGGAATAAACCCATACATACATGGGTACTTGATTTATAAGAGAGGGTTAATGGCCACTTAGTAGGGAAAGGCTATATTTTTCAGAATTGTGCCAGGATGATGTGTATGAAGAATGAAATTGGAATATTACTTCATGCCATGCACAGAAAACATTCCCAGGTAGATTAAAGACCTGAATCTTTAAAACACTTAGAAGAAAATATTGGGGAATTCTCTGTCTCTCTCTTATTTTTCTTTTTCTCATCTTTCTGAAAGGAGATTTCCTATTGGTAGAGAATTCTGTGTTGGTGGTCTTTTCTTCAGAATTTTGGATCTATTCCATCATTTCTGTTGAGATTTCAGTTTTCATTCTCATTGTTTTTTGAAGGTTCTGTCTTTTTTCTTTGCTTTAAAAATGTTCCTGCCCTTTTTGGCTTTCAGGAGTTTAATAAATTGTGCTCCAGCGTGCATATATTTCTTTGTACTACTCCTACTTGGGGTTTATGCTGCCTTCTAAATCAGCATATTAATTTTTAAAAATGAACTTTGAAAGTTTCCAACTATTGCTTCTTCAAATATTTCTTCTGTCTCATTCTTCTTCTCATCTCCTGGGAATTTGATTATTCCTATTTCAGGCTTTCTCATAATATCCTATGTCTCCTGCCTTCTTCTGAAATTTCCATTATTTGTCCCTCCGTGTGTGTGTGTGTTTTGATATTTATTTCTGATATATCTTCCAAATTCTCTTTTGAGCTTTGTCTCATCTGTTATTAAAACCTCTCCATTAAATTTTAAATTTGGGTTATTCTGTTTTATGTTTCCATTTGGTTCTTTTCATAGATTGCAGTTTTCTCCTGAAATGTTGAATTCTGTTCTTGATTTGCTTGGGAGAAAGAAGTAGAGTTATTTTCAAGTCTGTGTTTGATATTTCTGACATAAGAAGTTCCTGTGGATGTGTTTCTCTACTCTGTTGTTTCTTCCGGTTTTCATTCATATGTCTTGTATCCTGTATGTTTTGAAAAAATTATTTACTAGACCTTGTAATTATAAAGTATTTTTTCTAGAAACAATTCTAGGCCAAGAAGAAATGTTATTTTTCTCTATAAGGTTTTCTTCTTCTAGGCATCTGGGGCCACCATTATTCTAGTATCTTCTCAATTCAATTTTGGAAACTGAAACGATTTGACAGTTAACTTTAGTTTCCACAAGGCCCTGTTTCCTACTTATCCATCCTAATTCTGAGAATGCAGCCCTTCAGCATCCCAGTCAAGAAGAGGGATTCATTGGAATCCCTGCCCCTTTGATCACTAAGAATTGTGATCTCTGTCTTCTTAGCCTTTCACACTGTCAGAACTAGTCCCAGGCTCAGTATTCTGATTACTTATTTTAAATATAAGTGAGTATGGTTTTGCTGCTTATTGTTGTATGCCTCACATATTTGTCTTAAAAACATTTTTTTTCTTCCAATTACGACACTCAGACACATTCTTTTGTGTTTCCTGTTACTACTTTTGTAAATTTGGGCATTAAAATGTTAAAATTAATTAGAGCTCTTTCTTTCTAAATTTGTCAGTTTTGCCATTTCTATTTTTCTTACTGAATTATTAGAGCTTCTTTCTTTGTTGCGGAAAAGAGAGGTTTTGTTGTTGTTTTTTACAATAAAAATTGATTTATACTGTGTACATTAATCTGTGACTTGTTTTCCTCTTTAAAAATATGTTATGGATGTACTTCTACAGTAGTCATTAATATAGTCATTTTTAGTAGCTATATAGATTTTTCACAATGTATTCAATGCTTTTCCTAGTTCTTAGACATCCTGATTACATAATACATAAGAAAATAATTAATAGTAAATAAAATGATAAAGTACTTATTGTATGATACATAACCTAAAGTGGGATTTTGGGGGTAAAAAAGTATATATTATGTTTTGATTGATAAATATTGCCACATTACTTAAATTTTGTTTTATTTGGCTGGGTGCGGTGGCTCACGTCTGCAATCCCAGCACTTTGGGAGGCCAAGGCGAGTGGATCACCTAAGGTCAGGGGTTCAAGACCAGCCTAGCCAACATGGTGAAACCCCATCTCTACTAAAAATACAAAAATAGCCTGGCATGGTGGCACACACCTGTAATCCCAGCTACTCTTCTCGGGAGGCTGAGGCAGGAAAATCGCTTGTGTCCAGGAGGCAGAGGTGGCAGTGAGCTGAGATCGCGCCACGGCACTCTAGCCTGGGCAACAGAGCAAGACGCTATCTCAAAAAAAAATTATTTTATTTTATTATTAATTAATAAATAATAGTTGTATATATTTGTGGAGGCAACATTACTTTAGAAAAAGTATACAGTAATATAGTAATTCATACTCTTCTCAGCAATATATGAAGGTCATATCTTGGTTATTTCTGTAATATTTTTTCATATTAACCTCAAAAACATTTTTTCAAGTTTCTCAAAATTCCCTGGTAACCTTGAGAATTTGTTTGGAATCCCAGTAAATTGAAACATTATCATAGGCAGAATTAATCTCTAATCAACTTCTTTTGCAATATTAAATCTTTCATGAGAATATTGTCATGAAGCACATGACCTTGTTCACTGCTGTACCACTTATGCCTAGAATATTTTCAAGCATTATAGAAGATTAATATTTGTCAAATGAATAACGTTTTTATTTTTCACATGTGTTAAATATATATATACATATATCTTCACATTTCTGTTTACATTTTTAAAAGATATTTTGTAGTTTTGTTGCTATTATGAATAGGGATATTCATTTGATTTACACTTAGGTATATTTTTTCAAAACTATTTTAAATTTATTATTTAGTACAAGATACAGAAATTTAGAAAATAGATTAAGAAAAAGATTAAGAAGAAAACAAAAATCACCAATTATCCTATCATTGTTAATATTTTTCTGTATTTTACTCCAGTTCTACACATACCCACACTCATATATGTATATATAATATATACACATATATAATATGTATATATAATATATACACATATATAATATGTATATATAATATATACACATATATAATATGTATTATATATAATACCACATATGTACATATATACACAACATATTTACATATATATACAACATATATATACAACACATACATACAACATATGTGGTATTATATGTAATACATATATGTATATATGTATACAATACCATACATAATACAAATATACAGTTTAATGACCATAATACATATCATTAAAATTATATATTATATATACATATATGTATATTATGTAATCAGGATAATTTGTAATGTATAATGTATACACATATATAACATATGTGTATATATTTTGTTAAACCTATTTTCAGTGTTTTGGGGGCCTTTTTTACATAACAAAGTTTCGTGAGCATTATACGTATCATTAAACTTACTTGAAACATAATTGCTTTAATGGTTACATACAGTTCCATTATTTAGCTATCTTATTATCTAACTCAGGAGTGTCCAATCTTTTGGCTTCCCTGGGCCACATTGGAAGAAGAATTGTCTTGGGCTTCACATAAAATGTACTAACACTAATGACAACTGATGAGCTAAGAAAAAAATTGGAAAAAAATCTCGTAATGTTTTAAGAAAGTTTACAAATTTATGTTGGGCCGCATGAGGTCCATGGGCTGCAGGTTGAACACACTTGATTTAACTATTCTCTGACAATCAGACATTTGCAATGATAACTTCCTCATTTTTCATAAAATAAATGAAGTACTACTGTAGTATTACTATATTACACTGAAAATTTTAAATAAAAAATATTGTTTATCTCTTTATTATCTTTTCTAATAGACAGAAGTATAATTACTGGGTTAAAGGCTGTGGGAAAAAAGTATTTTTGAGACATAGTCTCACTCTGTCACCCAGGCTGGAGTTTAGTGGTGCAATCGTAGCTCATGGCAGCCTTGACCTTCCAGGTTCAAGCAGTCCTTCTGCCTTGGCCTCCTGAGGAGTTGGGACTACAGGCACGCACCACCGCACTAGACTGATTTTTGTATTTGTTGTTACACAGGCTGGTCTGTGAATATTTTTCAAAATCATAATTCGCGTTGTCAGTTTGCTTTTTTTTTTTTTTTTTCAAAATGGAGTTTCACTCTTGTCACTCAGGATGGAGTGCAATGGCATGATGTTGCCTCACTGCAACCTCCTCCTCCTGGGTTCTAGTGATTTTCCTGCCTCAGCTTCTTGAGTAGCTGAGATTACAGGTGTGTGCCACTATGCCTGGCTAATTTTTGTATTTTTAATAGAGATGGGGTTTCACCATGTTGGCCAGGCTGGTCTCGAACTCCTGACCTCAGGTGATCCACCCTCCTCGGCCTCCCAAAGTGCTGGGATTACAGGTGTAAGCCACCACACCCGGCCAGTCAGTTTGCTTTCTAGGAAGCTTTTGCTAATTTGCAATCTGGCCTAGCAAAGCATGGGAGTATCAGTCTTCCAGCACATGTACCAGCCTTCGAAAAGGTTTGGCAAATCTGAATGGCTCCCATAGGCCTCTTGTTTTCATAATATTTTGACTTTCTTTGATGATTAATGAGGTTGAACTTTTTTCATAACTTTATTACTTGAATTTTCCCTTATGTGCATTCTCTTTTTGTCCTTTGCTCTTTTTGTTTTGTTTCCATTATAATGTGCATGATTTTTATGTTCTGATTTCCTAGTGGGGAATATAGCTACCAGATGAGTTCTTACTGGCACATTTTCCCTACTCCACTGGATAAACATTTTTCATTAATGGCAGGATACCAGCTTTAGGGAAAATTAGTTATTATTTTTACTTCCACTGCTGTTGGTCCTAGGAATTTTTTTTTTTGCATTACAATACTTTCTAGTTATGCTGTACTACTTACTCTGAAGCTAAGTATAGGCTATTATATTCTTTAGCCACATTATCATTTGGGTAGTGTCCTAACTGAAATGGGATCTAAAGAAATGATATTTGTAATATGTTTTGCTGTTATGAATTGAAAAAGAATGCCTA
The DNA here is from genome assembly GCF_000951045.1 of Mandrillus leucophaeus. Lineage (NCBI taxonomy): Eukaryota > Metazoa > Chordata > Mammalia > Primates > Cercopithecidae > Mandrillus > Mandrillus leucophaeus. Next base: position 4,570,170 of record NW_012101932.1, on the reverse strand, counting down.
TATATGCAGTGAATACTTATTTTGTAAGTTTCCAGTTTTCGAAAATTTAATCGAGTTGTAATTTACTTACAGTGACCTCTTCATACCTTAAGTATACAATTTAATCAGTTTTAACAAATACTCATCAAGACACTAAATATTTCTACTTTTTTGCATTCGAGTGAAGGTCTAATGGAGATGCATTGTTTAAACCATTGTCTTTATTTCAGCTGCATTTTTGATGGATATTTTCACTGAATATAAAATTCTGGTTTGATAATTTTTACTTCCTTCATTACCTTTTGATATGATTTGGCTCTGGGTCCCAACCCAAATCTCATCTTGAATTGTGATCCCCATGTGTCCAGGGAGAGACTTGGTTGGGGGTGATTGGATCATGAGGGCAGTTTTCCCCAAGCTGTTCTTGTGATAGTGAGTGAGTTCTCATGAGATCTGACAGTTTAAAAGTATGGCACTTCCCCCTGCCTCCTGCCACCATATATGACATGCTTTGCTTCCCCTTCACCTTCTGCCATGATTGTAAGTTTCCTGAGGGTTCATCAGCCATGTGGAAGTGAGAGCCAATTAAACCTGTTTTCTGCATAAATTACCCAGTCTCAGGTAGTTCTTATAGCAGTGTGAGAACAGGCTAATATACCTTTAATGATATTACTCTATCGTTGTGGCTTTTATTGTTTCTGACAAGAGGAAGGTCTAATTATTATTTTTGGCCCCTGTATAAATATTTCCTTTTCCTCAGGCTGATGGAAGATGTTTCTCTTTGTCCTCATTTTTTAGCAGTTTAGTAGTAACTCCCTAGGTCTGTATTTCTTGGTATTTTTCTGCTTGAGGGTATCTGAGATTCTTGAATCTGTGGTTTGTGGTGTTTCATGAAGTTTGGGAAGTCCTTGAGCATTATATCTTCAAATATTTCTTGTGCTCGATTTTCTGTCTCTTCTCCTTCAGAAATGATAATAAGACATGTGTTTGAATACAAAGTATTCTATCTACTGTAGCTATTTACTTAAGGTACAATATATGGCCATCCCTTAATCTTTCCATATTTCAATGTCTTCGTCTGTAAAAGAGAAAAATGCTATATCTATCTCATAGGGTTATGAAAATTAAATGAAATAATGTATTTAAAGCACTTAACCTACAGTACAAGCCAAGATACATGGGTATTTTTAAAAATTAATGTCACACACTATTGGTCTATGACTGAATCAGTAGTGTCAGTAAATAATGTTCTCTGGTCAGGAAACGCCCCTATAAGAAGTGATATGTGTGTAGAGACCTGAGGGAAGTGTGTCATAAGGCCATGTAGAGATCTGTGGAGACATGTTCCAGATGAGGGAAGAGAGGTACAAGGACCCTGAAGTGAGGATAGTCTTGGTGGGTTTGATGCATAGCAAGGAGGTCTCTGTGCCATGAGGAAAATGAGCAAGAGGAAAGAGGGTTGGAGATGAAGATGGAGAGGTAGGTGGGGGTCTTACAGGTCACAGTAAAGAGTTTGGATTTTATATTTGAGGGAAGCCACAGAGAGTGCCCATTAATCATATCATATCCTTTCATAATTAAAAACCTTCACTGGGGCCCACACCTGTAATCCCAGCACTTTGGGAGGCCGAGGAGGGTGGATCACAAGGTCAGGAGTGCAAGACCAGCCAGACCAACATGGTGAAACCCTGTCTCTACTAAAAATATAAAAATTAGCCAGGCATGGTGGTACATGCCTGGAATCCCAGCCACTCAGGAGTCTGAGGCAGGAGAATTGCTTGAACCCAGGAAGCATAGTGGCTCCTGCTTATGGGGAGACCTCAGGAAGCTTCTAATCATGGTAGAAGGCAAAGGGGGAGTGAGACGTCTCACATTGTGGGAGCAGAAGCAAGAGAGAGCAATGGAGGAAGTGCCATACACTTTTAAACAATGAGATCTCATGAGAACTCACCCACTGTCACAAGAACAGCACCAAAGAGATGGTGCTAAACCATTCATGAGAAATTTCCCCCATGATCCAATCACATCCCACCAGGCCACACCTCCAACACTGGGAATCACAATTGAACATGCAATTTGGGTGGGGACACAGATATAAATCGTATCATTCTGTCTCTGGTTCTTCCCAAATCTCAAGTTCTTCTCATACTGCAAAATACAATCATACCTTCTCAGTAATCCACAACATGTTAACTCATTCCACCATTAACTCAAAAGCCCCAAATCTGAAGTTATCTGAGACAAGGAAATCGCTTCCACCTGTGAGCCCATAAAATAAAAAACAAGTTAGTTACTTCTAAGATATGATGGCGGTATTGTCACTGGGTAAATACTTCCATTACAAAAGAGAGAAATAAGCCAAAAGAAAGGGGCTATAGGCCTCGTACAAATCCACAACCCAACAGGAAAGTCATTAAATCTTAAAGCTCCAAAATAATGTCCTTGGACTCCATGTTTCACATCCGGGCACACTGATGCAAGGGGTGGGCTACCAAGGCCTTGTGAAGCTCTGCTTCTGTGGCTTTGCAGGGTTTAGCCCCCATGGCTACTCTCATGGACTGGCATTGAGTACCTGTGGCTTTTCCAAGCACAGGGTATAAACTGTTGGTGGATCTACAATTCTGGCGGCTGGAGGATGATGCCCCTCTTCTATCTAACAGCTTCCCTAGGCAATGCCCCAGTGGGGAATCTGTGTGGAAGCTCCAACCCACATTTTCCATCTGCACTGCCCTAGTAGAGTTTCTCCATAAGGGCTTCACCCCTAAAGCAGACATCTGCGTGGACACCCAGGCTTTTCCATACATCTTCTGAAATTTAGGCGGAGGCCCCCAAGCCTCAACTCTTGCACTCTGTGCACCTACAGACTTAAGACCATCTGGAAGCTGCCAAGGCTTATGGCTTGCACTCTCTAAAGCAGCTGCCTGAGCTGTACCTGGGCCCCTTTGAGCCCAGCTAGAATCAAGTGGCTGGAATGTAGGGACCAGTGTCCTGAGGCTGTGCAGGGCGGTGGGGCCCTGGGCCTGGCCCATGAAACCATTCAGTCATCCTAGGCCTCTGCACTTATGATGAGAGAGGCTGTTGTGAAAGTCTATAAAATGCCTTCAAGGCCTTTTTCCCATTGTCTTGGTTATTAGCCCTTGGCTCCTTTTTACTTATGCAAATTTATGCAGACTGCTTGAATTTCTCCTCTGAAAATGGGCTTTTTTTCCTACTACATGGCCAGGCTGCAAGTTTCCCAAACTTTTACACTGTGCTTCCCTTTTAAATACAAATTTCAACTTTAGGTGATTTCTTTGCTCACATATATGAGCATAGGTTGTTACAAGCAGCCAGGATACATCTTGAATGCTTTGTTTCTTAGATATTTCTTCTGCCAGATAGCTAAATCATAACCATCAAGTTCAAAGTTCCACAGGTCCCTGGGAAGGGGCACAATGCAGCCAAGTTCTTTGCTAAGGCATAACAAAAGTGACCTTTGTTCTAGTTCCCAATAAGTTTCTCATCTCCATGAAACCTTCTCTGCTGGGTCTTCACAGTTCGTATCACTATCAACATTTTGGTAAAGACCATTCAACCAGTCTCCGGGAAGTTCCAAACTTTCCCTTATCTTCCTGCCTTCTGAGCTCTCCACACTCTTCCAACTTTTGCTTACTACCCACATTTTCAGGTAGTTTTATAGCAATACCCCACTCTTGGTACCAATTTTCTGTATCAATTCATTCTCACATTGCTGTTGTGGGAAGTCAGGGACCCCGAATGGAGGGACCGGCTGAAGCTTCAGCAGAAGAACATAAATCGTGAAGATTTCATGGACATTTATTAGTTCCCCAAATTAATACTTTTATAATTTCTTTTTTTTTTACTTTTATAATTTCTTATGCCTGCCTTTACTGCAGTCTCTGAACATAAATTGTGAAGATTTCATAGACACTTATCACCTCCCCAATCAATACCCTTGTGATTTCCTATGCCTGTCTTTACTTTAATCTCTTAATCCCGTCATCTTTGTAAGCTGAGGAGGATGAATGTCACCTCAGGACCCTGTGATGATTGCGTTAACTGCACAAATTGTTTGTAGAACATGTGTTTTTGAACAATATGAAATCTGGTCACCTTGAAAAAAAGAACAGGATAACAGCAATCTTCGGAGAACAAGGGAGATAAGACTTGGAGTCTGACTGCCAGTGAGCTGGGTGGAACAGAGCAATATTTCTCTTCTTTCAAAGGCAAATAGGAGAACTATCACTGAATTCTTTTTCTCAGCAAGGAACATCCCTGAGAAAGAGAATGCGCCCTGAGGGTAGGTCTATAGACGGCCCCATTGAGGCAGCCGCCTTTTATGGTCGAAGCCGAAGGGATGAAATAAGCGCCAGTCTCCTGTAGTGCTCCCAGGGTTATTAGGATGAGAAAATTCCAGCCTAATAAATTTTGGTCAGACAGGTTATCTGCTCTCAAACCCTGTCTCCTGATAAGATGTTATCAATGACAATGTGTGCCCAAAACTTCATTAGCAATTTTAATTTCACCCCATCCTATGGTCCTGTGATCTCGCCCTGCCTCCAAATGCTTTGTGATATTTTATTACCTTGTGAAGTATGTGATCTCTGTGACCCACACCCTATTCGTGCACTCCCTCCCCTTTTGAAAATTGCTAATAAAAACTTGCTGGTTTTATGGCTCGGGGAGCATCACAGAACCTGCCGATGTGTGGTGTCTCCCCTGGACACTCAGCTTTAAAATTTCTCTCTCGTACTCTTTTCCTTTATTTCTCAAACCAGCCGAGAAGCTTAGGAAATAGAAAAGAACCCACGATAACCATTGGGGGTAGGTTCCCCTGATACACTGCTATAAAGAACTACCTGAGACTCGGTAATTTATAGAGAAAAGTGGTATAATTGGCTCATGGTTCTGCAGGCGGTACTAGAAGTATAGTGGCTTCTGCTTCTGGGAAGACCTCAGGAAGTTTCCAATCATGGCAGAAGGCAGAGGGGTAGCAAGGTGTCTCACATGGTGGGAGCAGGAGCAAGAGAGAGTGAGCAGGGAGGTGCCACACACTTTTAAACAACTAGATCTCATAAGAACTCACCCACTATCACAAGAACAGTATCAAGGAGCTGGTGCTAAACCATTCATAAGAAACCACCACTATGATTCAATCATCTCCCACCAGGTCCTACCTCCAACACTAGGAATCACAGTTGAACATGAGATTTGTTGGAAACACAGATCCAAACTATATCATGTAGCAATACAGCAGCTTACTTGTTTAGTTCAAATACAAATATTATTTCTAATTAGTCTTTCTTTTTTGGTAATACAGTGTTTTTTAAGAAGCAGAAACTTACAATGGTTCATTAGTTTATAAGAGGCTCAAAAAACAATCAAATTTCAATTATCTGTTCAATTACTAGACTTACATAGACCTATCTTATGAATATATACATATAAAGCAAGGTTTCTAACTTTTTTTATGTATAGTTATTCAAAACATTTCCCAACAGACTAAGTTTTGTTGGCTGGATCAGCTCCTAGGATCTCTGAGTTTTGGGAAAAGTAGAAGTAAAAAAAATTTTTTTGTTTTTTTTTGTTTTTTGTTTTTTGAGACAGAGTCTTGCTCTGATGCCCAGGCTGGAGTGCAGTGGTGTGATCTTGGCTCACTGCAAGCTCTGCTTCCTGGGTTCATGCCATTCTCCTGCCTCAGCTTTCCAAATAGCTGGGACTACAGGTGCCCACCATCACTCCTGGCTAATTTTTTGTATTTTTAGTGGGGACAGGGTTTCACCATGTTAACCAGGATGGTCTCGATTGCCTGATCTCATGATCCGCCTGCCTCAGCCTCCCAAAGGGCTGGGATTAGAGGCATGAGCCACCACGCTTGGCCCAAAAAATTCTTTTTAAAAAGCCTACGTTGGTCTATTTAATAAACAGGAAAGGTTGAGGAGAAGGTTTTTGACAGTTGGTTGTTGATAGTAAAAGATTAGGAGAATAATTGCAAAGTATGTGTAAAATATTAAGAAAAGCAATAATGGGGACAGACATTTTTGAAGGATTTCTGTGTAAAAAGAATACAATATTAAAGAAATAAAGCATTTTAAAATTTTAGTTGCTGGACTGTGTTTTCAGCAAGATGATATGTATTGAGGCACCATATGATGCCCTAGGTTTATTTGGGTAACACACATGTAAGCTTGGACAAGATAATTGCTAAAATTGTTTCTTCTTCTAAAGTTCCATGGAAGTATGATGATCTTTAGATATACATCTTGGAGCCTCAAACTTGCTTACTCATTGCTCCTTAAGTGTAGGAATCCATACTGTGTTAGCATTAGTAATGACGTTTTATTTTTATATCTGAGGTGAATGTGCTGTTAGCTCATTGGCATGGGCTCCTGTTATATTTTCTTCCAGTTTTCAATAATGGCTTCATATATCCAAAATCCTAAACTGGGCTTTAGTTAGGTTTATGTCAAAATTTGTCAATTCTGGCTGGCTTTGATTATATATCAGATGCAATTTAATTACATAATCTGGGATAAACTAATGGAATGAGTGGTTAAACAGGCAGTATAACAGAACTGCTCAGAATTGGCCTCTTTCTGTAACAGGTTGATATAAGAATGTAAGGGCTGAGCTGTGGTCAAATGTGGGCATGCACGTAGGTGAATGGTGGTGGTAGTGCTGGTGAGGTTGCACAGGTTGTAGAAAGCAGTGGGATTCCTATTTGGCCTGTCCACCACACACAGTGAGAAACCCTCAGACTGCCTCTGGCTTACCATGAACCAGGTCTGTCTTTAAGGCTACGCCTTTGACATCTGGTCTCTATGGTGTCAGCTCTGCTACTGGAATTTTGCTTGATAGGATTGAAATAGATAGGGAGCCTAAGACTCTTATTGGCCTATTTAACTTAAAGATTGCAACTGTAGTGGTTGTGGAGTTGCACTTGGTGTTATAGATCTGATCACCAGTTTCATTAGTGTTGAGAGGCAGTTGCTGAAGCATCCTGATTTCCCAAGTCAGCACCATGGTAAGCTTTTAAATTCACTATTTCCAAGAGCAAACTTCTAACTCCTGATCTTCCAGACTTCTCAATGATTTTGAAAGCATCTTATTCCCTAAATTAAGTATTTCACAGCTTATAATAACTAAAATATTTTTTGTTTCTTGGGTTGAAACTTCACAGATACAATGTTTAATAACAGGAGTAGGGTAATGGCAATAAGTCTTTAAAATAGGAAATTGGGATCAGTTAGCTGACCTCATTGGATTTGAATGCGGTTACAATCTGGCTACCATTAGAAAAGGAGACACTGATACTTCATAGCATGTAGTGAACAGTTACTTAAAGTATCACTTGTGATATCTTGAGCCAGGTGCTCTATTCAATATATGTTTTGTCAGATCAAGTGACTATTATTCTGTTAGACCATTATGGTAGTAAATGAAAAATTCAAGGTGAGGTACAGTAACTGCTTCAGGGTATGCTGGATAATTTAAGGACAACAATGACAAATTCAAGATACTGGGTCCAGGGAGCTTCTTGCTCTAAATGAATCCCTTCTTTTGTAGTCAAAACTATAATGTAGCTGAAAAAAAGAGGCTGAGCCTGTGGGTTCCAAAATAAGATGAATTCACAATCTTTCTAGGTCTCTTATAAGAACATACAATATTGTTAGCGAAAAGTAGGACATGAGAATTGAAATGTGGCCATTTGGGTGGTTTTGGAATGAATCTGAATACCCTGACCCACCAAATCACTCTATCAGTGCCAGTCAATCCTTACCTGTCTCCTGAGGTTAGTGGTGCCTCGTCCAAGGGAGTTGGCTCATAAAAGGTTGGCCATTCTCCCAAACACTACCTCTGTCACCCTCGGGCCTCTTTATAACTACAAATCCCAATATGCCCCAGTACAGATATGACCAGGAATGAGATATTTATATAACACGATAATTCCAAGATTTGGCTAGTTTATATCGATAGAAATCTGAAGACTATGCATGAATGTAGAATATAATGATGCTACACCAGAAAGGAAGGAGCATAATTTTCAGGCTCATTTCATTGCTGTGGACACACTTACTGGAAATTCTGAATTCAATACAAGTTTGAGAAGTTGAAGCTGGTTCTAACCATGTGTCAGTTAGTTGGTTTAAAAACTCGAATGACCCCCTAAACTAAATGAAATCAAGATGCCAGAAATTCCCTGGTAAAATATTAATGAAGGAATCCAAAGATTTAGAAGTAGATTTATAATGTCTGACCCACTTGCCCACTTCATAACTATACAGTTGGCTGTCCATATCCTTGAATTCCACATTTGTGAATTCAACCAACCACAGATAAAAAATGTTTTGAAAAAAATTGATAATACAACAATAAAAATTAATAAAATAAAAATACAGCGTAACAACTATTTTTATAAGCATTTACATTGCATTAGATATCATAAGTAATCTGGACATTATTTAAAGTATATAAGAGAATATACATGGGTTATATGCAAATACGACACTGTCTTATATAAGAGACTTGAGCATCCTTAGATTTTACTATCTTGGGGAGCTCCTGTAACCAATCTCCCTTGGATACTGAGGGATGAGGGACAACTGTATGTCCTAAAAGGGCCCAGACTATACTAAGTTTACCAAGAAATTGGAAAGTTATGGTGAGGGTTCATCATTGTAGTGATTGTTGTCCTATATAGGCCAGGAAGTGAGATGCTGTCATGGAAATAGTTAACCCACGTGATTTCAGTGGGAATGCATGATGAAAGCAGGGTGGTAAAGGCCGTGAGACAGTGTGGTTACCACAATAAGCAGCAGGCTTGGGGTAGTTAATGGGATAGTTTCATTGGCAGGCATCTTTGGCATTAATTGATTCTGATACTTCCAGTATTGGGATAGTTAAACCCCATACTAAAGTCTAACTTGATTTGTAGGACCATGTTCACCGTAATAATACCATAATTGAAAGTCATGGCTGCTCACTTGTTTCCTTGCCCGAAACAATCTGCACTGAGCCAGTTTATCCAGAACCTCCTTGTATTAGTCTGTTCTCACACTGCTATGAAGAAATACCTGAGACTGGGTAATTTATGAAGAAAAAAGGTTTAATTGACTTACATTCTGCATGGCTTGGGAGGCCTCAAGAAACTTACAATCATGGCAGAAGGCAAAGGAGAAGCAGGCACAGGGCAGCAGGATTGAGTGAGTGATGCTAGACCCTTATAAAACTATTTGGTCTCCTGAGAACTCACCCACTATCATTGAGAACAGCATGGGGGACCCACCCCTATTATCCAATTACCTCCACCTGGTCCCGCCCTTGACACACGGGTATTTTAGGGATTATGGGGATTACAATTCAAGACGAATTTGAGTGGGGACACAGCCAAACCATATCACTCCTTGAATGAAAAGTGAGTGAGATATTCTTGAGGAATATTCCTTGATTGATTGTTTTGCATATACAAAAATGTTTGTTTTTTGTCTTTATCCTTGAATGACTTTGGGGTAAAAAAATCATGGGGTTATTTTCTTTCCTTGAAAATGTTCTGGAAGTAGCTACCCTATCTTCCAGATGTAATATAGTTACATCTACACTATCTTCCACTGCAAACAAACTTCATTATCTTTTAGCCTTATCTTGCTTTTGATAAATACTCCAGATTGACATTTTCTCCTAATGAGTTCCTTAATATTTTTGCCTGGCTTTCCAATGCCTACTTTCTTTCTTGTTTAACTTTTACTAGGAGCTGTTTACTTGTTGACAGTTATGGGTCCATTTTTCTTGGGGTACTTAATATACTTTAGTATATAGATCCAAATCTTTTATTTCAGAAAGGTTTCTTGAATTATATTTAAGTATATGTGTTGTTGTATTATTTTTCTTTTGTTTCCCGGCTTATGAAAATTTTGTTTTTTCTCTGACCATCATTTACTTTGTTTGTTTTTTTGGAGACAGAGTCTTGCTCTGTCTCCCAGGCTGGAGTGCAGTGGCACAATCTCAGTTCACTGCAACTTCTGCCTCCTGGGTTCAAGCGATTCTCCTGTTTCAGTTTCCTGATTAGCTGAGATTACAGGTGTCTGCCACCACGCTCTGCTGATTTTTTTGTATTTTTAGTAGAGATAGGGTTTCGCCCTGTGTCCCAGGCTGGTCATGAACTCCTGAGTTTCAGGCAATCCCCCCAACTCAACCTCCCAAAGTGCTAGGATTACAAGTGTGAGCCACCACACCCTTTTTTTTTTTTTTTTTTTTTTTCTGAGACAGGGTCTTGCTCTTTCTCCCAGGCTGGAGTGCAGTGGCAGGATCATGACTCACTGCAGCCTCAACCTGCCTGGCCCAAGTGAGCCTCCCACCTCAGCCTCCCAAGTAACTGGGATCATGGGCATATGCCACCATGCCCACATAATTTTTTAAAAAACTTTTGTAGAGACAGTGTCTTCCTAAGTTGCCTAAGCTAGTCTTGAACTGCTTGCTCAAGTGATCCTCTTGGCTTGGCCTCCCAAAGTGCTAGGATTACAGGCATGAGCCACTATGCCTCGCTCATCATTTCCTTTTCTAATCCTTTTTATCTTTTTATTTCCATTTTTGCTTGCTCTTTTTCTTTTTATCCTTTATTATATTTTGGCAGTGGCTATTTTCTGTCATACACCTTCTTATTTCAGCTTCATTTCTATGATAATCTTACTTTTTCTTCTATCCGTTCCCTGACCTTTAAGTTCATATTTCATCTCCTCCAAGAGTCCTAATTTTTTCTTGAGTTCTTGCATCTTGTATGTACAGCTTTATGTTTTAGTGTCACAGAAACAATTACCTCACTGAGATTTTTAAATTAATGGCAAAAGCATTTAGTCACTCTATTCGTCTTCTCAGTGGTAGCATTTTTCTGGAGACTAATCTGGGTCTGTCATTTGTATTTCCTGTTCCTTGACTCCTTTTATGTGTAATACCTTTGATTTGATATTGTGTATGTTCTTTCTTGATAAACTATTTTTGAATAAGGTGAGTTTTTCTGCAATTTGTAGGAGGCTCACTTGAGGGAGGGGTCAGTGCTGGTTTCAGAAAAATTAAAGTTTTTATGTAACTGAGGCTTTTGTGTATCACTTGGCTAGCCTTTACTTTTCCTATGGATATTGACAGGCATTTTGGGAGGTTCTTGTTTGTTATGCTACTTTACAGTGCAAAGTTTTGTTTTTTTCCTCTCTTCATGCTCCCTGAAAATATGGCTTGTGTGGCTTGATGCTTTTCTCCTTTTTCTTCTAGGAATCAAATCATGCACAGGGAGGTTCCTGAGACTAGACCAAACATACTCTTCCAACTCTTGCAGATAAAGGGACTTAACTGAGGTTTTGCACAGGGTGTGTTCCTTACCTCTGAAAAGCAGAAGCCACTTTGGCAGCTCTTTTTGCAGAGCCTTAAAGTCCTTTCATCACTTTGCCCCGCACCTTCCCTTGCTGCACTCCTGTGCTTTTGGGGATCATTTTACATATTTTGTGATGGACTTTAACAATCTCCTAGTGGTACTGAAAATGGAATTTGTAATTTGGGTTTTGTTCTCCGAAACTCAGTTTTATGTCCTAGCTTAATTCAACTAGGAATCATTAAGCGTTGGCTATTTCCAGCTACCATACATTAGGGGCTATAGAGACAATTTCTTGTTTTTGAGGAGCTCTTAATATAGTGGAGCATGAAAAATAAGCAACGATGACCAACGTTCCCCTCCCCGACCAAGCCAAAAAATCCCAAATACCAAAAGGGGCAGAATGTGCTAAATGTCAAAGCAGAGGTTTAAAGTGGTGGTTGAGAACAAACCTGGGTGGTTAGGAAAGGGTGGCAGTTAATGGCACCTAGAGATTAGCACAATACTCTTCAGATAGTAGGCACTCACTCAATCAGTATTTAGGGGATCTAGAAGAAGATTTGTTTTCAATGGAGAGAAGTGAGATTTATAATATTCTCACTCTAAGTGTAATTTTAGGAGGAAATTCTACCCAGAATTTTGAGATATTCTGGTGTATGTAATGATTGCTTTCTTTCTTCAGTTAGATCTATTTCCAGAACAAGGTCACCTGCCTCTTAGCTTATATTCTATTTCTTAACGCTGGTGCCTTTGAGGTAGACTTTGGAGAGTGGGTCTAATGTTGACAGATGGATAGAGAAGGGATAGATTCTGTGAAAGACAAAGGACAAGGTCAAAACCACATGCACGGGAAATCAGAGCATCTCTGGGCATTATAGGAAAAAAGAATTTTGTACAGGGCTACATTATTAAAGACCTGAGATATTAATCCAAAACATCATTTAGTTTTCTGACTAAGAAATTGTGTTTCAAATAGTATCAAAGAAACCTCGATGAATTTCACATAAAATTCTGTATTTTCTATATCTATCTCAAAAGATAACAAGATGCTAATTATGTCAATCTATTTTCAAAAAATTAACACTGCAAAGTTTAGTTTTATAAAGTGCTTATTCTCTAATAAATAGAAGTGGAATAATTAGTCATCAATTATTGGCAATAAGTGTTCTTTATTCTCTTATTATTTTATGAAAACATTATTTGATTCATGCTACTGTAATAAGCTTTAACATACTTCTGTTCCTTCCCCAAACCCTCTTCCCCTGCCCTCCTCTCTACCTCCCTTGTCTCCTCTTTTCTATTCTCAATCAATGAATTATTCATGGAAGCATGTACTAGGGGCAGCATTACTTTTTTTTTTTTTAATGAAGTATCTAGGTCTTCACCATTTTCGACACAATGCTATGTTTTTCGTATCATATGTTTTTTGAAATGCTTATAATGCTCTCTTTTGGTGAAGAGGATTTGTTTATGGATGTCATAAAGTCAAACACTACTTGTGTCTCATGATAGTAATCACCACCAATACCACCGTAATAGTAGTAATCTTTGGGTTGAATGGGCCAATCAAATTTATAATCCACTATACTTGTCTTCTGATCTTCACTAGCATGGCTTTTATGTGCTCATGGAAAAAACAGGGAATAAAAGCTTGGTAGTTTACATGCTGTTAAAATTAAGAAAACATGATTTAGTATTAAAAGAGGTAATAATTTAATTTTGGAGTTGCTGAGTTGAGCTCTGGTGGTCTGGGAGACTCAGGGGAAAATTTAGATATTGCAAGAACAGATTTGAGTTGGAATATTTTGTAACTGCAATAGCAGATGCAGTTATAGAAAACTGTACAACTCCAAATGTTGCTTCATATGACCTTGGGACATGATGGATTTCCCAAGGCTCTAGATTTGACAATAAGTTTTCTGTTTAGCCAAAACATGAAAATTATTCTCCTTCACACATTATTTAAAGAAAAGTGCTTAAAATTACATGGTATTTAAAATTTACTTAGTTGTAAAACCTATTAAGAGAATATAAATATGTGGTTTTTAAATCAGCAAAATTAATTTGCAGGCTTTAGGTAGCTTAGATTAAGGTAAATATCTTTAAGGTCATTTTCCTAGAACTGTAAATATGACTTATGTGTCTCATATCTTTGTTTCCACTGAAGACTTTGAAATAGCAATAATTGGGCCTTTTTGAGATTTTCAGGACTTCTACCAATTTATTAAAAGTATGCACCTTGGAAATTTTCAAGGATTCACTCAGACTTTAATAGTCAGGGTTAAAATATTTGAATGGTTTGAAAATTTGTGCTTGTAATATGGTCATTTGAATTCTTGATACTGGGGCATTTTGATTATCTTTGTACAGTGTGCATTTGCTTGTGATTTTTTTTTTACTTTGATGCATTGCTAATAGATAATATACAGCACATTCTATGGATATGTGCTAGTTGACCCAATCAGAATAAATCTACAGGAACTGTGCTACATGACAAATATAATTAAGTACCATGAAAATGTCTTATTAACTTCTATAATCTTTAAAAGTATGCAATAAATCACATTACTTGAAAAAACTTTATTTTTCAACCTATGATACTCCTTGAGGCCCTGTTCAAGGATGCATTTAAAAAACATGACAATTCTAAAAAATAAATTAACTGTTTGGATAATGGAAGGTGCACATTGACAATAACTATTCATACTTTGTACCAAGATCTTAGTTTGACATGATTTTTTCAACCTTGTTTGGATTTACAGTTAACCCTAAAAACATTAGTAAATGGTACCCACACTTTTAAATCATAAAAAGAAACCTAGATTTGTTTGCAGTTTTTTAATCTGTTGTTAATAAACTTGAAAGAACACAGTCCTGTCTAATAAACACATCAAACTAATGGGTACCAGAGCAGCTTAGAAGAGTGTTTGTTGTTTGGTGTTTAGATTTCAGTCAGAATTAATCAACAATGGATGGGGCCTGCTGTATTTATTAGCAACTCAAATCCCTGTGATTTAATGCCAGGTCCTTTGACTCATTCCAGTGAACGCTGGCAAGTTTACAGCACTGATACATACTTACATCCTCGGGTCTTTAAAAGAAAGGGAAAAATAGAGCCTAAAATCAGACCACAGGATTGGCAAGAATTTCCCGAGAGCCATTTTGAATTTAGCCCTATACAATGAGCCTGTGAATAGGAAGCAATTGATTCAGGAACAGTGGAGCCTTTTTTTTGCCTGAAGAAGCCTTCAGCTGTGCAGATGGCTTGCTGGCATAATCCAGTCTGCTTTTGTCTTTTATTTTATATATTAGGCTACTTTCTTCTCACACTTTATATTGCTTTTGTTTTTTCTCTGTGCTCTAAGCCTCCAAATTTCAGGGGCAAGGAGAGGTTGCAAGGGTTTAGTGAGGGTGGCTGGACTATATGTGGAGTATTTCCCACAGATTTATGAGTTGCTAGTAGATTGCTGGCAATGCTGTCTGCTTGTCACAGTCAGCACTAGGGTGTTCTTTGTACAAAAGTGTCAACTTTTGAATGAGGACTCTGGAAACAGATGTAAAGATTAATCTTGAGAATGCATTTTTCTGAGGCCCTGAAAACGTGCCTACTTGTGCAATGGCCCTGATTCTAGACATTTATTTTTCAAAGTGATCTCATTCCTCAGTTACAAAGACTTACATTCTTCACTGTTCATGTTCAGAAAATTCCACAGCCCTTAGCCATTCCTCCTGCTTCTCATGTCTGGGGGCTGCCTTTTGAGAGCAGATTATTTGTGGAAAGACATTATTTATCTGGAAACTCTTCAGTGAAAACTTGATGGAGTTGTTGTTACTCCAGGGACCGTCTATCTCCCTCGGAAGATAAGATTTGCCAATGCTTCCCCCGTACAACTTCCTATGGGAAGATAGCTGACTTTTGGCCTGATAAATAGTTTCACATTGGATGGGTTGTTGCCATCTCATGCATTCTTTTTCATCCTTCCCAGATATTCAATTTTCTCTCTTACTATCTTGCTTTCGGTCATATTGTCTATTTTCCCCCCTCTCATACGGAAGTAAATTTTGAAGAAGAAATATCTGCTAAAATGTGTATTTGTTCAAGTTTTTCAATGTTAAATATTAGGATATGTCTCAAAGTGTTCTGAAATAAATCTGTATATATAAAAAAGAAACACCGAGAATGTTAATCACATACCTCTGTTTTTCCTCTAGTTTTCTTCTACACTATGACATATTTTCTTTCAGCAAATAGAAGACTTTGTGGGAATGATGTAGACCATGGGTTTTTTTTTTTTTTTTTTTGTATTGTAAATGTTCCACAAACAGAAAATAAATACCACAGAATCCACCATTTTGGAATGACTTGTTTGTGACTCAATTGTCCTTGTTTTCCCTCCTTAAAAATTATATCTTCCATTTATATGGGAAACACATGTAGATATTTCCTCCTTTCTTATCTTTAAACAATATTTGTAATACATTTCAACTGAGGATTAAAAAGATCTGGTTCTCTAAACATTTGTATAAGATTAGCAAATGTACTAACATACACACTTTTTCACTGTTGTAATCACTTCCTATATACTCAGCACTTTTGTTTGTGAAGAACATTTATTTTGGTACTGCCATACTTTATTTTCTTATTGTACCTCTTTTCAATTGCATTTCTCAAGGGCATTATATGTAATGAGGAACTTGGCTTTCAAATGAAAAATGTTTAAATTTAGGACTAAATGCAGATTTTTGACTAAAGATGGCAGAAGAATTGTATTTATATCCTAGTTTATTTCCTGAACTAATAAACAACAACAACAGTGATGAAAAACAGATAACAAAGGCCATCTGCAATAATACTGGGCAATAATTACACATACAAACCGTAACAACAAAGTATAGGTGCTCAAAACAATGAAATTAAGACCAAACTTAGAAAAGGCTTAGTGTACTGGCACATACATCCATGATCTCTGCAGTAAGTATGGTGCTTCACAGTTTGGGAGTCAATCCTGAAAGCCCAATCAAGGCTCTCTCTCTGGAATGCCAGAGTCTGGGGGTTTGGATAGGTTAGAGGAAGATCACTGAATTCAGGTTTACTCCACCAAGGAGGAGCAGGGTCAGGGTGGAAATTCAGAAGTGCTCAGGTATACCATTTTATCACAAGTAGGCTGACCACTAGGAAGAGAGAAGATAGAAGGTGAAGATTTGTTAGGGAATTGCAGAGAGCTGAAGACTCATATGCTGGAGATGGCTCATACCTGCTCTCTAGAGCCAATGGATAAATTTCCAAAGTTTGCAAATCAATTGTTAAACACAGCCATTATTAAAAATTATATTACAAACTCACAATAAATTACATGAGAAACAAAGGCAATAAGTACTCAAAACTCATCACACCTTAATAATGATACACTATTATTATCTATGCTTTTGAGGTTATTCCCATCAATTATATCTGTCTGGTGAAAATATTATCTGAAAGTGAACTACTGCGCATCTCTTTCCAACCCTGTATTTGGTAATATATCACATTGGTAACTTGAAAACAGCCATGGTGGGAGTATTTATACCATGAAAATCTGCAAATGCTACATATCAATACTTGACTTATTGTTTTGTTTATTAATTAGAATTAAAGTGATGAAGAAAATGTTAATGATGCAGATTGAGAGTGTTGTGCCATGGCACAAAAAACTGTGGAAGTATTCTTCTAGTATTTGAAACTATTGTCTGAAAGTTGCTCAAGTCATTGATGAAAGAATGAAGTTCTGAGATGCGCATCTTTTTTGTATCACTTTTATCTTACTTAGTTACATAAAGTATCACCAAACATTCATGTCAGAACATTTGTTCATTGCAGCCATACTTTGAGTATGAGTTTGGTAAAATTCAAGAAAAGCATTCTGTGATAATCAATTGGCTATATAGACTTTATAATCAATATTTGATATGTTGTAAATTGTGTGCTATATATGCTTTACATTAGCAAAATTTATTATGTCTATGTAAAAAATCGCAAGTATCCAAAAATGTATGTACATGTGTACATAAAAACGCATACATTATTTTTAGGACAGTCGGTTAAGCAATTCCCGGTGCCCTACAATGCCTTGCAGTGCATTGGGGAGATATCCTCTGCACTCCGTGTTGAGGGATGTAGATGGAAAGAATGGGGGTTTAGTAACTCAAATGCGCAGATCGTGTAGCTGGAGATACACCCGGGCCTCAGAATTAGCAAGAAAATATTTTGAAACAGTCTATTCGAATTCAAGATTCTTGCAGTACCAGTTTTCTGTCATTGTTATGCACTAAATTGTTTCCCCACCTCAAGCCACATGTTGAAACCCTAACCCGCAATATGACTGTATTTGGAGGCAGGGCTGTCTAAGAGGTAATTAAGGTTAAATGAGATCATAAATGTAGGGCCCTAATTCAAAAGGACTGGTGTTCTTTTATGAAGAGGAAGAGACACCAGAGCTTTCTCTCTCTTTGTATGTGCACAGTGGAAAAGCCACTTGAGGTCATTGTGAGAAGGTGACTGTATATAAGCCAGGAGAAGCCTCACCAGAAACCAACCGTATTGG
This sequence comes from Mandrillus leucophaeus, assembly GCF_000951045.1. Classification (NCBI taxonomy): domain Eukaryota; kingdom Metazoa; phylum Chordata; class Mammalia; order Primates; family Cercopithecidae; genus Mandrillus; species Mandrillus leucophaeus. The sequence continues at coordinate 4,552,251 of NW_012101932.1, read as the reverse complement.
CACCTTGATCTTGGACTTCCAACTTCCATAATTGGAGAAATGGGTGGCTTAAACGATATTTCTGTTGTGGCTTAAACTACATTTCAGTTGTTTAAGCCACCCAGTCTGTAGTATTTTTATGGTATTTATTATAGTATTAAAGTATTATTATATTAAATTATTGTGGTATTTATTTTGATAGTATTTACCATGGAAGCTCCAGTAGACTGATACAGTCATCATTTGAAAAGAATGAGCATGGGATATACAAATGGATAGTAAGACAAAAGAAAGAAATAGGAACTCATCCAGGTAAAGTGGCATATAAAAAGTGGTCAATAATTATTATTATTATATAAGATAGATGAATAAGTCATATCAGACTAATGGTATGCCAGGGAGTAGAAGAAACATTTTAAACATAAAATCTTCCATGTTATTAGAAAAATTAAAGACAATGTTATTTTTGAAATGAGAGGTCATAGAAGAAAGAAAATGAAGGAGAGAAAGGTTGTGAAGGAAGGAAACTTACCAGAGAATTTGACAATTTTGGACCAAGTCAAACTATTTAAGTGTAAAGGACACAGACAGATAATCTCAGACACAAAAGAATGCTGTGAATAGAAGAACCAAGCATCGTTCTTTAAAAATATACATAATGAAATCTAAACAATATTGAACAAATTCCTTGACTTGAAATCAGAAAATGCCATCTCATTTGTAACATGTTTGGAATATTAAAACCCAACAACATATTTTTGAGTACAAAGAAAACTTCAATAAATTCCATAAACTAGAAAGATTGTGTAATATGGTAATTGATGACAACACACTGAAACTAGAAATTTAGTATAAAATAAAATATTTGAATTCAAGACAAATAACAACAAAATCCCAACCACCTAGAGTTATCAACAATAATAGCAAAAAACAACTCAATGTTTAGCTCAAAGAGAAAAGTCAGAACTGAAATTGTGGAGCACTAGAAAATAACACTATTATAAAAATATTACATATTAGAACTTATATAGCTGAAACCATGCTCAGGAGAAAATGTATGTCCTTGACACCAAACGAAATGATCTTTTAACATAAAAAGTTAGGGAAAAACCAGAAAAATTATTTTTAAGAAAGTAGAAAGCTGGGCATGGTGGTGCACACCTGTTGTCCCAGCTACTTAGCAGGATGAGGCAGGACAATCCCTTGAGCCCAGGAGTTCAGGTGCAGCCTGGGCAATATCGCAAGACCTTGTCTCTAAAAAAAAAAAAAAAGAAAAGAAAAAGAAAGCAGAAATAAGGCTTCATAAAGATAACAGCAAAATTAATGCATTAGAATATAAGAAAACAATAGAACTAATAAGTAAGTGAAAGAACCCGCTGGTAACGCAGATAATCACTAGCTAACCTAATTTAACAAGAAAAAGGAGATAACATAAATACATGAAAGGAAACCAAAATAAAAAGCAATCAGATACAGATGGGATTTCAAGAAATGTTTAGGAATTTTTTCATGAATATATTTGAAAACCGGGATACATAGATGATTTTCCAGGAAAGTACATATCTTAGATGTAAAGGAAATCTCCAAACAGAATAATTACAAGGAAGAAAAGAGAAGGAAAATACATTGTGAAAGCACTATCCTTAAAAAGAAAGAAAGAAAGAAAAAAGATCAAGACTGTGGAAGTATCAAAGCTATCAAGTATCAAAGCTCGTCCAATTGATTTTTTACAACATTACCACAACATTGAAACCAAATTCTGAAAAAAGAAAACTTCACACCTAGCTTACTAAACTGGAAACACCCCAACATTAAGTGACTGGCTATATAAGTTTGTACAATAGAATGTCATGCAGCTACTAAAATAAAGAAAAAGCAAAAAGAGCTATGTTTACGTTCATATGGAAAAAACTTTAAAATATATTATTAAATACAAATAAAGATTCAGAACAATGTATATATATGTACCAATTTGAATAAAAATATGAATACATTTATGAATTGGGAATTTGATGAAACTGTTGATGGTGGTAATTGACGTTAGGACTGGGAGGAAGAATCAGGTTTTATTGTATCTCTCTTTCTTACTTGATTTATAGACATGTATCTGTATTATTTTCCTTAAACCATTCATCAGATCCTTAGCGATAAAATAGTTTGCATAGTCAGTAAATTTCCCCCCAGCTATGTAACTGATCTAGAATTGTGTGCATGACGTGACATTTATCAATGTGTTTTCACAAGGTGGTATACCAAATAAGGCAGTTTTCCTTTCGTTCTTTTATTCGATGGAATTTCCAAGTGGAATCACTGCTTGATATTCTGTGGAAAACTTGACCTTTTATCCAGCTCATAGAATATGAAGAATACTAATATGGTTTCATCAGAATTCTTTTCCTTTTTTTTTTTTTTTTTTTTTGAGACGGAGCCTCACTCTGTTGCCTGGGCTGGACTGCAGTGGCGCGATCTCGGCTTACGGCAACCTCTGCCTCCTGGGTTCAAGTGATTCTCTTTCCTCAGGCTCTTGAGTAACTGGGATTACAGGCACCCGCCACGACACCTAGCAAATTATTTGTATTTTTAGTAGAGATGGAGTGTCACCGTATTGGCCAGGCTGGTCTTGAACTCCTGACCTCATGATTCGCCCCCTCGGCCTCCCAAAGGGCTGGGATTAGAGACGTGAGCGTCTGTGTCCGGCCTGTCCTTTACTTTAAAAGAATATTAGTCATTTCATTTTCATCGTATATTTCCACTTTTCTTTTTTTTTTTTTTAATGTATTTTTTATTTCAATAGGTTTTTAGGGAGCAGGTGGTGTTTGGTTACATGAATAAATTCTTTAGCCGTGATTTTTGAGATTTTGGTGCACCCATCACCAGAGCAGTTTATACTGTACCCAATGTCGTCTTATTTTCACTTTTCTCTTTAGCTTCATAAAAAGAGCATACTCTACTTAACTCTAGAACAAAACAGCATCAAGAAACGCCACTTTTTCCCCCACAATATGTCAGAATTTTTGGCCTTCCTTTGACATTCAAACAACACTTACAAAGTTTCTGAAAATCTTAGTTGTCTGGCAACTGAACAGTTTATGTTAACTTTCTAAGTGGGCATATTTGTTCAGTCTGATGGGTACTATATGAGATACATTTTAAAAAGTTTATAGAATGGGTCCAACTCTCTTGCACTATGCCATGTGAGTAGAAACCATGTACAAATAAAGGAATCTCTTTAGGGAGTTGATTTTGCTTTTTGTGAGGAAGGAGTGTTTTGAACTCTTGTATGAGAATATCAGTGCCTGCAATGTGACGGGTGCTGTACTATGAGTTACCAGATTAAATGGTAAACAAGCAACAGGAATTCTCATAATGTAGAAAGTGAAAGAGACTAAGAAGTGAAGTCTGAGGTTGGGGACAAAATTTCATTATCAGTCAAGAATTTTGGAGACATATGTCACCAATGTGCTCCAAAACTGAATGCCTATTTTAGTGTATTTTAAAAGGAAGATTTGGATATATGATATCTGGGTGTTAAAATGTGTTCTACCTTGCTCTATTTGTTTAGCTGACACCAACTCCAGAACTCTGACATATATTACTTTTGAGTGTGACTGACCCTTGTGGTATCTACAAAAGTGGTAAGAAAAGTGGAGAAATCTTTGTAGTTTCAGTCTGGGGATGCTTCCTTCATCCAGGAATGCCTTCCAGCATTCTTGAGTTCTGGCTAATGAGGTGCTAATGGGGTGTTATTACTGGCTACTAGACCAAGGCATCAGAGAGACAGGCTGGTAAACACCCTTTGAAGTATGTGCCTAATTCTTTGAAGTGTGTTTCTAATGGGAAGATAAGCACATTTCCTGTCTTAGAGATCCGAAGTTTTTTGTCCTAACCCTATGTTATCAATTCTAGGACACATTTGCTCTTTTTCAGGTAGTACTTAGTCAAGAAATTGAATTAGAGGAGTGGTTCCAGGGCTTGATCTTCTCATGTTGGATTTGGCTAATGGTGCCTCATATATGAAACCTGCTTAGTGATTTCCTTATATTCTGCCCCTAAGAGACAAATAGAAATATAGGTCAAACTAGGGGAATACAAGCCCAAATGTCTCTCTAAATAAATATATCCTCTTTGAGGATATATATATATATCATATATTCTCTGACTTCTCTGAGAAAAGTTTATTTAGAGGGACATTTTCCTTTTTGACACTCTGTTTTCTCCAAAACTCTAATAAGGTAAAGTCAAAAACTGTCTTTTATTGGTCTCTTAATTCCAAGTTCCCAGTATAGTGGTTTGTACAGTGAGTACAGAATCTTTTAAGTAGTGCCCATGTATAATGTGGTGTAGATTAAAACTCTGATGCTCTACCACATGATTCTTAAAACCCAAAAGTTCTCAACTTAGCGGAAAGCCAGATATAGGACAATATAATACTTTCTAAGCCTTTTAGTGTTTAAATATTTACAACTCATTTACCTCAAATTACATTCAGTGGAGATTCCCCAGACCAAATTTTAGAGGGTCAGGGTCAGATGGGAAGGGGACAGAAGATTTTCTAGTTTCTAGGTATGGACTCAGATTACATTCTAATTCATTTAAGTGACAATTTATTTGTTAATACAACAAATGTATTTGCATCGATCCAATCAGCAAATATGTCTTGAATATAGTATTTTCCCCCTTATTAATGGGGTAAACTTTCCATGACCTGCAGTGGAGGCCTGAAGCTGTGGATAGTACTGAACCGTCTATATACTATGTTTTTTTTTTTTCCTGTACATACAGACTTAAGATAATGTGTATAAATTAAGTGCAGTAGGAGATTAATAACAACAACTAATGATAAAATAGAACAATAATAAGATTATTCCATAATAAAAGTTAAGTGAATGTGATCTGTCTTGCTTGGTATATCTTAGTTCATGTAATATTTTCAGATTGCAGTTGACTATGGATAATTGAAACTGAGGAAAGTGAAATCTCAGATAAGAGGGGACTACTATATTTTATTAAGGGAAACAATCTCTTCCCATAAATCAGACCTCAGCAAGTAGAATTAAAGGTCACACTTGAGGAGTTAGGGATCATCATGGCGATGGGAAGAAGGACTAGAATGCAGCTCTACACAGAGCAGCACATGGAGGCTTGCATTGTGAATTTTAGGTCCAGATTGACTGCAAGAACAAACCAGCAATCCTGAGAGGACCCACAGACCCTCTGAAGGAAGCAGACTACTCCTGCAGGACCTGGGAGACACCCTGAATACTGTGAGTGCCCCACCTGTGGAAGTAGGAAAGGGAGAACATCCTCTCCTGAACACACACCCTCACTAGAGAAACTGAAGTTCTGTTTGTGGGAGAAGTTTCCAATTTTACCTACAGTTGAGTCAATTTAGAGAACCAAGTGAAATACAGGGATAGAAGAAGCTGCAGAAAGGCCCTGGGGGCTCACTGGGTCCCCTAACATGCCATTCCTGCCTGGCACCACAGGGATCCATCAGGAGGGTGGCCAAAGGAGCAGGGGTTAAAACTAGACAGGGAGAAGGACTTCTCTAACTGAACTTTGAAACAATTTGAACAGGCAACAAACCTGCTGTTCAGAACTCAGGGGAGGGCTGAAATTCAGTGTGAAGACTCCACAGGTGGGGGAAGTACCAAGACCTTTCTTTTGCAGCCGGGAGGCAGGTAGCCTGCAGCAAGTTTTCAAGCCCGTCTGGCCCTCTGCCTGCAAACAGACTTGGGGCTGTTGGGAGGGACTTGGTGGGAGTGAGACCAGCCCTTCACTTTGTGTGGGAGCTGTCTGAGGCCTGTGACTGCTGGCTTTCCCCGAATTCCCTGACAACCTGCATGACTCAACAGAGGCAGCCATAATCCCCCTAGGTACACAACTCCAGTGACCTGACCTGGGAATCTCACTGCCATCCCCCACAGCAGCCGTAGCAAGACCTGCCCAAGGAGAGTCTGAGCCTAGCCACACCTAGCCCTGCCCCCACCTGATGGTCCTCCCCTACCCACCCTGGAAGCAGAAGACAAAGGGCATATAATCTTGGCAACTCTAGGGCCCCGCCCACTGCCGGTTCCTCTCCACACTACTACAGCTGATGCTTTCTGGAGAGCACGACCTTCCGGCAGGAGGCCAACCAGCATAAAAATAGAGCATTAAACCACCAAAGCTGAGAACCCTCACAGAGTCCGTTGCACCCTGCTGCCATCTCCACCGGAACAGGCACTGGTATCCATAGATACCAGTGAGTCTGGTATCTTACTGAGAGACCCATAGACTGTTCACATCGCAGGACTCTGTGCAGACAACTCCCAGTACCAGCCCAGAGCCAGGCAGACTCACTGGGTGGCTAGACCCAGAGGAGAGACAACAATCACTGCAGTTTGGCTCACAGGAAGCCACTTCCTTAAGAAAAGATGGAGGGTACTACATCAAGGGAACACCATGTGGGACAAAAGAATCTGAACCACAGCCCTCAGCCCTAGACCTTCCCTCTGACAGAGGCTACCCAAATGAGAAGGAACCAGAAAACCAATGCTGGTAATATGATAAAACAAGGCTTTTTAACACTCCCCCAAAAATCACAGTAGTTTACCAGCAGTGGATCCAAACCAAGGAAAAATCTCTGATTTATTTACCTGAAAAAGAAGTCAGGAGGTTAGTTATTAAGCTAATCAGGGAGGCAGCAGAGAAAGGCAAAGCCCAGTGCAAGGAAATCCAAAAAATGATACAAGAAGCAAAGGGAGAAATATTCAAGGAAATAGATAGCTTAAAGAAAAAAACAAAAAATTCAGGGGCCAGGCACGGTGGCTCACACCTGTAATCCCAGCACTTTGGGAGGCTGAGGCAGGTGGATCACAAGGTCAGGAGATTGAGACCATCCTGGCTAACATGGTGAAACCCTGTCTACTAAAAATACAAAAAATCACCCGGGTGTGGTGGCAGGTGCCTGTAGTCCCAGCTACTTGGGAGGATGAGGCAGGAGAATGGCCTGAACCTGGGAGGTGGAGCTTACTGTGAACAGAGATCATGTCACTGCACTGCACTCCAGCCTGGGCGACAGTGAGACTCCATCTAAAAAAAAAAAAAAAAAATTAAAAATTCAGGAAACTTTGGACACACTTTAATAAATGCAAAATGCTCTGGAAAGTCTCAGCAATAGAATTGAACAAGTAGAGGAAAGAAATTCAGAGCTCAAAGACAAGGCCTCCAAATTAACCCAATGCAACAGAGACAAAGAAAAAGGAGTAAGAAATTATGAACAAAGGTTCCAAGATGTCTGGGATTATGTTAAACAACCAAACCTAAGAATAATTGGTGTTGCTGAGGAAGAAGAGAAATCTAAAAGCTTGTAAAACATACTTGGGGAAATAATAGGGGGAAACTTCCCTGGCTTTGCTAGAGACCTAGACATGCAAATACAAGGAGCACAAAGAACACATGGGAAATTCATCGCAAAAAGATCATCACCTAGGCACATCGTCATCAGGTTATCCAAAGTTAAGATGAAGGAAAGAATTTTAAGATCTGTGAGACAAAAGCACCAGGTAACCTATAAAGGAAAACCTATCAGATTAACAGTAGGTTTCTCAGCTGAATCCCTACAAGCCAGAAAGGATTGGGGCCCTATCTTCAGCCTCCTCAAACAAAACAATAATCAGCCAAGAATTTTGTATCCAGTGAATATAAGCATCATATATGAAGGAAAGATACAGTCTTTTTCAGACAGACAAATGCTGAGAGAATTTGCTATTACCAAGCCACTACTACAAGAACTGATAAAAGGAGCTCTAAATTTTGAAACAAATCCTGGAAACACATCAAAACTGAACCTCTTTAAAGCAAAAATCACACAGGACCTATAAAACAAAAATACATGTTAAAAAGCAAAAGCAAAAAACAAAAAAACCCAAAGCACACAGGCAACAAAGAGCATGATGAATGCAATGGTATCTCACATTTCAATACTAACATTGAATGTAAATGGCCTAAATGCTCCCGTTAAAAGACACAGAACTGCAGAATGGATAAGAACTCACCAACCAAGTATCTGCTGCCTTCAGGAGACTCGCCTAACACGTAAGGACTCACATAAACTAAAAGTTAAGGGGTAGAAAAAGGCATTTCCTGCAAATAGGCACCAAAAAATGAGCAGGGGTAGCTATTCTTATTCAGACAAAACAAACTTTAAAGCAACAGCAGTTAAAAGAGACAAAGAGAGACATTATAAAATGGTAAAAGGCCTGTTCAATAGGAAAATATCACAATCCAAACATATATGCACCTAACACTGAAGCTCCCAAATTAATAAAACAATTACTAATAGACCCAAGAAATGAGATAGACAGCAACACAATAATAGTGGGGGACTTGAATACTCTACTGACAGCACTAGACAGGTCATCAAGACAGAAAGTCAACAAAGAAGCAATGGATTTAAACTATACCTCAGAATGAATGGATTTAACAGATGTATACAGAGCATTTTTTTTTTTTTTTTTTTTTTTTTTTTGAGATGGAGTCTAGCTCAAATGCCCAGGCTGGAGTGCAGTGGCACACTTTCAGCTCACTGCCACCTCCATCTCCTGGGTTCAAGTGATTCTCCTGCCTCAGCCTCCTGAGTAGATGGGACTACAGGCACCCGCCACCATGCCCAGCTAATTTTTGTATTTTTAGTAGAGACAGGGTTTCACTGTGTTGGCCAGGCTGGTCTCAAACTCCTGATCTCATGATCCACCTGCCTCGGCTTCCCAACATTCTGGGATTACAAGCATGAGCCACCTCACCTGGCTATATACAGAACATTTTATCCAAAAACCACAGAATACACATTCTATTCAAAAGCTCATGGAACTTTCTGCAAGATAGACCATATGATAGGCCATAAAACAAGTCTCAATAAATTTAAGAAAATTTAAATTATATCAAGCACTCTCTCAGACCACAGTGGAATAAAACTAGAAATCAGCACCAAATGGAATCTTCAAAACCATGCAAATACATGGAAACTATATAACCTGCTCTTGAATGAGCATTGGGTCAAAAACAAAATAAAGTTGGAAATTAAATCATTTTTCAACTGAATGACAATAATGACACAACCTACCAAAACTTCTGGGATACAGCAAAGGCAATGCTAAGGGAAAAGTCCATACCTCTAAATGCCCACATCAAAAGGACTGAAAGAGCACAAACTGACCTTCTAAGGTCACACCTCAAGGAACTAGAGAAAGAAGAACAAACCCAAACCCATCAGAAAAAAAGGAAATAACTAAAATCAGAGCAGAACTAAATGAAATTGAAACATAAAAAACAATAAAAATGATAAATGAAACAAAAGCCTGGTTCTTTGAAAAGATAAATAAAATTGATAGACCATTAGCAAGGTTAACCAAGAAAAGAAGAGAGAAAATCCAAATAACTTCGGTAAGAAACAAAACAGGAAATATTGCAACTGATACCACAGAAATACAAAAGATGATTCCAGGCTACTATGAACACTTTTACGCACACAAACTAGAAAACCTAGAAGAGATGGATCAATTCTTGGAAAAATACAACCCTCCTAGCTTAAATTAGAAAGAATTAGATATCCTGAACAGACCAGTAACAAGCAGTGAGATTGAAATGCTAATTAAAAAATTACCAACAAAAAAAGTCCAGGATCAGATGGATTCACAGCAGAATTCTACCAGATAGCCAAAGAATTGGTACCAAAACTTTTAACACTATTCCATAAGACAGAGAAAGAAGGAATCCTCCCTAATTAATTCTATGAAGCCAGTATCACCTTAATACCTAAACCAGGAAAGGACATAACCGAAAAAGAAAACTACAGATCAATATACTTGATGAAAGTAGATGCTAAAATCCTTAACAAAATACTAGCTAACTGAATCTAACGACATATCAAAAAGATAATCCACCATGATCAAGTGGGTTTCATACCAGGGAAGCAGGGATGGTTTAAAAGATGCAAGTCAATAAATGTGATACGTCACATAAACAGAATTAAAAACAAAAATCACATGATCGGAATGTTGGCAAGATGACCGAATAGGAAAAGCTCCAGTCTGCAGCTCCCAGCGAGACCAATGCAGAAGGCAGGTGATTTCTGCATTTCCAACTGAGGTCCCTGGCTCATCACGTTGGGACTGGTTAGACAGTGGGTGCAGCCCATGGAGAGCAAGTAGAAGCCGGATAGGGCATTGCCTCACCCAGGAAGTGCAAGGGGGTGGGGAACTCCCTCCCCTAGCCAAGGGAAGCCATGAGGGACTGTGCTATCTGGCCCAGATACTATGCTTTTCCCACAGTTTTCACAACCCGCAGACCAGGAGATTCCCTTGGGTGCCTACACCACAAGGGCCCTGGGTTTCAAGCACAAAACTGGGTGGCCGTTTGGGCAGACACTGAGGTAGCTGCAGGCATTATTTTTCTTACCCTAGTGGTGCCTGGAACCCCAGCGAGACAAAACTGCTCACTCCTCTGGAAAGGGGGCTGAAGCCAGGGAGCCAAGTGGTCTAACTTAGTGGATCCCACTACCATGGAACCCAGCAAGCTAAGATCCACTGGCTTGAAATTCTTGTTGCCAGCACAGCAGTCTGAAGTCAACCTGGGATGCTCCAGCTTGGTGGGGGGAGGGGCATCTACCACTACTGAGGCTTGAGTAGGTGTTTTCTCCTCACAACATAAACAAAGCTGCGTGGGAAGTTCAAACTGGGCAGAACCCACTATGGTGTGGCAAAGTCACTGTAGCCAGTCTGCCTTCCTACATTCGTCCTCTCTGGGCAGCCATCCCTGAAAGAAAAGCAGCACCCCTAGTCAGGGACTTATAGATAAAACTCCCATCTCCTTGGAACAGAGTGCCTGGGGGAAGTGGCGGCTGTGGGTGCAACTTCAGCAGACTTAAATGTTCCTGCCTGCTGGCTTGGAAGAGAGCAGTAGATCTCCCAGCAGAGCACTTGAGAGACACGTCCCAGCAGGGATTGACAAATGACAAACACCTCATAAAGGAGAGCTCCAGCTGGCATCTGGCCAGTGCCCCTGTGGGACAAAGTTTCCAGAGGAAGGAACAGGCAGCAATCTTTGCTGTTCTGCAGCCTCTGCTGGTGATACCCAGGCAAAGAGGGTCTGGAGTGGACTTTCAGCAAACTCCAGCAGACCTGCAGAAGAGGGGCCTGACTGTTAGAAAGAAAACCAAGAAAAAGAAAGTAATAACATCAACATCAACAAAAAGGACTCCCATGCAAAAATCCCATCCAAAGGTCATCAACATCAAAGATCAAAGGTACATAAATCTATGAAGATGAGGAAAACCCAGTGCAAAAAGACTGAAAATTCCCAAAACCAGAATGCCTCTTCTCCTCCAAAGGATCACATTCCTCACCAGCAAGGGAACAAAACTGGACGGAGAATGAGTGTGATGAACTGACAGAAGTAGGCTTCAGAAGGTGGGTAATAACAAACTCCTCTGAGCTAGAAGAGCATGTTCTAACCCAGTGCGAGGAAGGTAAGAACCTTGATGAAAAGTTACAGGAACTGCTGACTAGAATAACTAGTTTAGAGAAGAACATAAATGACCTGATAGAGCTGAAAAACACAGCACGAGAACTTCTTGAAGCATACACAAATATCAGTAGCCAAACTGACCAAGTGGACAAAAGGATATGAGAGATTGAAGATGAACTTAATGAAATAAAGGGTGAAGACAAGATTAGAGAAAACAAAATGAAAAGGAACGAACAAAGCCTCCAAGAAATATGGGACTATGTGAAAAGACCAAACATACGTTTGATTGATGTAACTGAAAGTGATGGGGAGAATGGCACCAAGTTGGAAAACACACTTCAGTATATTATCCAGGAGAACTTCCCTAACCTAGCAAGATAGGCCAACATTCAAATTCAGGAAATACAGAGAACACCACTAAGATACTCCACAAGAAGTGCAACACCAAGACACAGAGTTGTTAGATTCACAAAGGTTGAAATGAAGGAAAAAATGTTAAGGGCAGCCACAGAGAAACGTCAGGTTACCCACAAAGGGAAGCCCATCAGACTGACAGCAGATCTCTCTGCAGAGAGTTGGGGCCAATATTCAACATTCTTAAAGAAAAGAATTTTCAACTCATAATTTCATATCCAGCCTAGTTAAGCTTCATAAGTGAAGGAGAAATAAAACCCTTTACAGACAGGCAAATGCTGAGAGATTCTGTCACCACCAGGCCTGCCTTATAAGAGCTCCTGAAGGAAGCACTAAATATGGAAGGGAAAACTGATACCAACCACTGCAATAACACACCAATATCTAAAGACCGTCGACACTTTGAAGAAACTACATCAACTTACGGGCAAAATAACCAGCTAGCATCATAATGACGGGATCAAATTCACACATAACAATATTAACCTTAAATGTAAAGGGGCTAAATTCTCCAATTAAAAGACACAGGGCAAATTGGATAAAGAGTCAAGACCCATCAGTATGCTGTATTCAGGAGACCCATCTCATGTGCAAAGACACACATAGGCTCAAAATAAAGGGATGGAGGAATATTTACCAAAGCAAATGGATAGGAAAAAAAAAAAAACCAAAAAACCGGTGTTACAATCCTAGACTCTGATAAAACAGACTTTAAACCAACAAAGATCAAAAAAGATAAGGGTATTACATAATGGTAAAGGGATCAATGCAACAAGAAGAGCTAACTATCCTAAATCTATATGCACTTAATACAGGAGCACCCAGATTCATAAAGCAAATTCTTGGAGACCTATAAAGAGACCTAGACTCCCACACAATAATAGCAGGTTACTTTAACACCCCACTGTCAGTGTTAGATCAATGAGACAGAAAATTAACAAGGTTATTCAGGACTTGAACTCAGCTCTGGACCAAGCAGACCCTAATAGACATTTACAAAAGTCTCCACCACAAATCAACAGAATATACATTCTTCTCAGCATCACATAGCAGTTATTCTAAAAATTCATCACATAATTGGAAGTAAAACACTCCTCAGCAAATGCAAAAGAATGGAAATCATGACAAACACTCTCTTAGACCACAGTGCAATCAATTAGAACTCAGGATTTAGAAACTCACTCAAAACTGCACAACTACATGGAAACTGAACAACCTGCTCCTGAATGACTACTGGGTAAATAATGAAATTAAGGCAGAAATAACTAAGTTCTTTGAAACCAATGAGAACAAAGACACATCTCAAAATCTCTGGTACACAGCTAAAGCAGTGTTTAGAGGTACATTTATAGCACTACATGCCCACATGAGAAAGCAGGAAAGATCTAAAATTAACACCCTAACATCAAAATTAAAAGAACTAGAGAAGCAAGAGCAAACAAATTCAAAAGCTAGCAGAAGACAAGAAATAACTAGGATCAGAGCAGAACTAAAGGAGATAGAGACATGAAAAACCCTTCAAAAAAATCAATGAATCCAGGAGACAGTTTTTTGAAAAGATTAACAAAATAGATAGACAACTACTCAGACTAATAGAAAAGCGAGAAGAATCTAATAGACACAATAAAAAATGATAAAGGGGAAATTGCCACTAATCCCACAGAAATACAAACTACCATCAGAGAATACTATAAATACTTCTATGCAAATAAACTAGAAAATCTAGAGGAAATGGATAAATTCCTGGTACACATACACCCTCCCAAGACTAAACCAGGAAGAAGCTGAATCTCTGAATAGACCAATAACAGGTTCTGAAATTGAGGCAGTAATTAATAGCCTACTAACCAATAAAAGCCCAGGACCACAAGTATTCACAGGCTAATTCTACCAGAGGTGCAAAGAGGAGCTGGTACCATTCCTTCTGAAACGATTCCAAACAACAGAAAAAGAGGGACTCCTCCCTAACTCATTTTATGAGGCCAGCATCATCCTGATACCAAGACCTGTCAGACACACAACAACAACAACAACAAAAAAAAAAAAAAAAGAAAAAGAAAAAGAAAAATTCAGACCAATATCCCTGATGAACATCAATGTGAAAATCCTCAATAAAATACTGGCAAACCAAATCCAGCAGCACATCAAAGAGCTTATCCACCACAATCAAGTCAGCTTCATCCCTGGATGCAAGCCTGGTTCAACATACACAAATCAATAAATGTAATCCATCATATAAACAGAACCAATGACAAAAGTCACAGGAGTATCTCAATAGATGCAGAAAAGGCCTTTGATAAAATTCAACACCCTTAACGCTAAAAACACTCAAGAAACTAGGTGCTGATGGAACATATCTCAAAATAATAAGAGCTATTTATGACAAACCCTCAGCCAATATCATACTGAATGAGCAAAATCTGGAAGCATTCCCTTTGAAAACCAGCACAAGACAAGGATGCCCTCTCTCACCACTCCTATTCAACATGGTATTGGAAGTTCTGGGCAGGGCAATCAGGCAAGTGAAAGAAATCAAGGGTATTTGAATAGGAAGAGAGGAAGTCAAATTATCTCTGTTTGCAGATATGATTGTATATTTAGAAAACCCCATCATCTCGGCCCAAAAACTCCTTGAGCTGATAAGCAACTTCAGCAAATTTCAGGATACAAAATCAATGAGCAAAAATCACAAGCATTTCTATACACCAATAATAGACAAACAGAAAACCAAATCATAAGTGAACTCCCATTCACAATTGCTGCAAAGAGAAGAAAATACTTAGGAATACAACTTACAAGACATATGAAGGACCTCTTCAAGGAGAACTACAAAACACTGCTCAAGGAAATCAGAGAGGACACAAACAAATGTAAAAACATTCCATGCTCATGGATAGGAGAATCAATATCGTGAAAATGGCCATACTGCCCAAAGTTATTAAGAGATTCAATTCTATTTCCATCAAGTTACCGTTGACTGTCTTCACAGCATTAGAAAAAACTGCTTTAAATTTCATATGGAACCAAAAAAGAGCCTGTATAGCCAAGACAATCCTAAGCAAAAAGAACAAAGCTGGAGGCATCACACTACCTGACTTCTAACTGTACTACAAGACTACAGTACCCAAAACAGCATGGTACTTGTACCAAAGCAGATATATAGACCAATGGAACAGAGCAGAGGCCTCAGAAATAACACCACACGTCTACAACCATCTGATCTTTGAACAAACCTGATAAAAACAAGCTATGGGGAAGGATTCCCTATTTAATAAATGGTGTTGGGAAAACTGGCTAGCCATATGCAGAAAACTGAAACCGGACCCCTTCCTTACACCTTATACCAAAATTAACACAAGATGGATTAAAGACTTAAACCTAAGACCCCCCAAACCGTAAAAACCCTAGCAGAAAACCTAGGCAAAACCATTCAGGACATAGGCATGGGCAAAGACTTCATGACTAAAACACAAAGCAAGTACAAGAAGATCCAAAATTGACAAATGGGTTCTAATTAAACTAAAGAGATTCTGCACAGCAAAAGAAACTATCATCAGAGTGAATTGGCAACATACAGAATGGGAGAAAATTTTTGCAATCTATCCATCTGACAAGTGGCTAATATCCAGAATCTACAAGGATCTTAAATTTACAGGAAAAACCAAACAACTCAATCAAAAAGCGGGTAAAGGATATGAACAGACACTTTTCAAAAGAAGACATTTATGCAGCTAAGAAGCGCATGAAAAAGAAGCTCATCATCACTGGTAATTAGAGAAATGCAAATCAAAACCACAATGAGATACCATTTCACACCAGTTAGAATGGCAATTATTAAAAAGTCAGGAAAAAACAGATGCTGGAGATGTTGTGGAGAAATAGGAACACTTTTACACTGTTGGTGGGAGTATAAATTAGTTCAACCATTGTTGAAAGAGTGTGGCAATTCCTCAAGGATCTAGAACCAGAAATACCATTTGACCCAGCAATCCCATTACTGGGTATACACCCAAAGGATTATAAATAATTTTACTATAAAGACACATGCACACATATATTTATTGCAGCATTATTCGCAATAGCAAGATTTGGAACCAACCAATCCACAAGCCCATTGATGTTAGACTGGATAAAGAAAATGAGGCACATATACACTGTGGAATACTATGCAGCCATAAAAGAGAATGAGTTCATGTCCTTTGCAGGGACATTGATGATGCTGGAAATCATCATTCTCCGCAAACTAACAGAGGAACAGAAAACCAAACACTGCATGTTCTCACTCATAAATGGGAGTTGAACAATGAGTACCCATGGACACAGGGAGGGGAACATTACACACTGGGGCCTGTTGGGGGTTGGGGGCAAGAGGAGGGATAGCATTAGGAGAAATAGCTAATGTAGATGACAGGTTGATGGGTGCAGCAAACAATCATGGCATATGTATACCTATGTAACAAACCTGCATGTTCTGCACATGTATCCCAGAAGTTAAAGTATAATTGAAAACAATCAAACTAAAGGAAACAGAACAAAAACAAACCAACAGTAAGAATAACAAAAATGACATGATCATCTCAATAGATATAGAAAAAACATTAGATAAAATTCAACTTCCCTTTCTGATTAAAACTCTCAGCAAAATTGGCATACAGGTGACATTCTTAATGTAACAAAAGCCATCTATGACAAACTCACAGCCAGCATAATATGTAATTGGGAAAAACTGGAAGCATTCCCTCTGAGAACTGGAACAAGACAGATGCCCACTCTCACTACTCCTCTTCAACATAGCACTGGAAGTCCTAGCCAGAACAATCAGACAAGAGAAAGAAATAAAAGGCGTACAAATCAGTAAAGAGGAAGTCAAAGTGTCACTGTTTGCTGACGATATGATTGTTTATCTTGAAAATCTTAAAGATTTCTCCAGAAAGCTCCTAGAAGTGATAAAATAATTCAGCGAAGTTTTCTGATACAGATTAATGTACGCATATCAGTAGGTCTTCTGTGCACCAATAGCAACCAAGCTGAGAATGAAATCAAGAACTCAACCCCTTTTACAATAGCTGCAAAAACCAACCAACCAACCAACCAACCAACCAACCAACCAAACAAACAAACAAACAAACTAACTAACTAACTAACTTAGAAATATACCTAACCAAGGAATTGAAAGACATCTACAAGAAAAACTACAACACACTGCTGTAAGAAAGATGACACAAACAAATGGAAACACATTCCATGCTCATGAATGGGTAGAGTCAATATTGTGAAAATGACCATACTGGCAAAAACTATCTACAAATTCAATGCAATCTCCATCAAAAGACCACCACCATTCTTCACAAAATTAGAAAAAACAATTCTGAGATTCATATGGAACCAAAAAAGAGCCCGTATAGCCAAAGCAAGACTAAACAAAAAGAGCAAATCTGGCAGTATCACACTACCTGATTTCAAACTGTACTATAAAGCCATAGTCACCAAAACCGTATGGTACTGGTATAAAAATAGCACATAGACCAATGGAACAGAACAGAGAACCCAGAAATAAGCCCAAATACCTACAGCCAGCTGATTTTTGACAAAGCAAATGAAAACATAAAGTGGGGAAAGGACACCCTTTTCAACAAATGGTGCAGGGATAATTGGCAAGCCACATGTAGAAGAATGAAACTGAATCCTCATCTCTTATATGAAAATCAACTCAAGATGGATTAAAGACTTAAACCTAAGACCTGAAACTATAAAAGTTCTAGAAGATAACATTGGAAAAACTCTCCTAGACATTGGCTTAGGCAAGGATTTCGTGACCAGGAACCCAAAAGCAAATGCAATAAAAACAAAGATAAATATCTGGGTCCTAATTAAACTAAAGTGCTTTTGCACGGCTGAAGGAACAGTCAGCGGAGTAAACAGACAACCCGCAGGGTGGGAGAAAATCTTCACAATCTATACATCTGACAAGGGACTATATTCAGAATCTACAAATAATTCAAACAAATCAGTAAGAAAAAACAAACAACCCTATCAAAAAGTGGGCTAAGGACATGAATAGACAGTTCTCAAAAGAAGATATACAAATAGTCAACAAACATATGAAAAACTACTCAACATCACTAATGAACAGGGAAATGCAAATGAAAACCACAATGAGATACCATGTTACTCCTGCAAGAATGGCCATTATCAAAAAAATCAAAAAACAGTAGATGTTGGCATGGATTTGGTAATCAGGGAACACTTCTACATTGCTGGTACAGCCAGCAGTGTACTGTACACTAGTACAGCCACTATGGAAAAGAGTGTGAAGATTCCTTAAAAAACTAAAAGTAGAACTACCATTTGATAGTTGCATTAAATCAGCATTTGATCCAGCAATCCCACTACTGGGTATCTATGCAGAAGAAAAGAAGTCATTATGTGAAAAAGATACTTGCACATGCATGTTTAGAGAGGCACAATTCACAATTGCAAAAACGTGGAACTAACCTGAATGCCCATCAATCAATGAGTGGATAAAGAAACTGTGGTGTATATATACGATGGAATACTACGCAACCATACAAAGGAATGAATTAACAGCATTTTCCGTGACCTGGTTGAGATTGGAGACAATTATTCTAAGTGAAGTAACTCAGGAATGGAAAACCAAACATCGTATGTTCTCACTGACATATGGGAGCTAAGATATAAGAATGCAAAGGCATAAGAATGATACAATGGACTTAGGGTACTTGGATGGAAGAGTGGGATGAGGACGAGGGATAAAAGACTACAAAATGGTGCAGTGTATACAGCTTGGGTGATGGGTGCACCAAAATCTCACAAATCACTACTAAAGAACTTACTCATGTAACCAAATATCACCTGTACTCCAATAACTTATAGAAAAATAAAAGTAAATAAAAAAATAAAATTACATTTAAAAAGGTAATGCTTGAATATTTACTTTTTAAGTATCTTGTTTTTAAAAATAGACTTCATTTTTCAGAGCAGTTTTAGATTCACAGCAAAATTGGACAGAGGTATAGAGATTTCCCATATCTCCCTCCCCTCACATTTATACAGCCTTCCCCACTATCAAAATCCTGCACCAGAGTGGTACATTTGTTAATTAATGAATTTACATTGACACACTGTACACATTATTGTATTAGGGTAATTGTGTCTCCATAGAATGAGTTAGGAAGTTCTTGCTCTGCTTCTATTTTCTGAAAGACATTGTAGAAAATTGATATAATTTCTTCCTTAAATGTTTGGTAGAATTCACCAGTGAATCTATCATGCCCAAGTGATTTCTGTTTTGAAGGCTATTAATTACTGATTCAGTTTCTTTAACGTAGTGCTGTTCAAATTATGTATTTCTCCTTGTGTGACCTGTGGTAGATTGTGTTTTTTAAGGAATTGGTTCATTTCATCTAGGTTACAAAATTTGTGAGCAAAGAGTTGTTTAAAATATTCCTTTATTTTCTTTTTAATGTTCATGAGATCTGTAATGATGTCCCCTCTTTTGTTTCTCATGTTAGTAACTTGTGTCTTCTCTCTGTTTTTCTTAGCCTGTCTAGAGGCTCATTAATTTATTGCTGTTTTCAAATAACTAGCTCTTGGTTTCATTTACTTCTCTATTTCCTTTTGTAAGTTTCATTGATTTATGCTTTAATTTCTTGTTTCGTTTTTTTGTGCTTACTTGTGATTTAATATGCTCTTCCCTGCCCCCAACCCCCCTGTTTCCTAAGGTAGAAGTTTAGATGATCAATTTTAGATCTTTCTTTTTTCTAATACATGCATTCAGTGCTATAAATTTTCTCTAAGAACTGCTTTCACTGTATCCCACAAATTTTGTTGTGTTTTCATTTTTATTCAGTTCAAAATATTTTTAAAATTTTCTTGAGATTTCTTTTTGCTCTCTGTGTTATTTAGAAATGTGTTGTTTAATCTCCAACTGTTTTGAGATTTTCCAGTTATCTTTCTATTGAATGTTTATTTTAGTCTAAGATAAAATCATCTTGAATTCTTTTCTCTACTTTTCCAATGTATCTTTGTGTGGGGAGCAGGATGTTCATAAATTT
This sequence comes from Mandrillus leucophaeus, assembly GCF_000951045.1. Lineage (NCBI taxonomy): Eukaryota > Metazoa > Chordata > Mammalia > Primates > Cercopithecidae > Mandrillus > Mandrillus leucophaeus. The sequence continues at coordinate 4,532,275 of NW_012101932.1, read as the reverse complement.
TCTCAACTAACTTCTGGATGAATCAATTTGAATTGCTAATGGATAACACTTACTTAATAAGCTTCAATCACCTTATTTTCTTCTGCCTCCAACAGCTCTACCTTTATTATGCTCAGTGCAACTTTTTTATAAGGAGGGAGATTTCCTTTTTAAAATATATATATTTTTTATTTTAGATTCAGGGGGTACATGTGCAGATTTATTACATGGGTATATTGTGTGATGCTTAGGTTTGGGCTTCTAATGATCCTCTCACCCAAATAGTGAACATAAAACCTGATAGGTACTTTTTCAACCCCTGTTTCCACCACTCTTCCATTATGGAGTCCTCAGTGTCTATTGTTCCCATCTTTGTGTGTGGATGTACCCAAAGGTTAGCTCCCACTTATAAGTGAAAACATGGGGTATTTCATTTGCTGTTTCTGCATTAATTCATTTATGATAATGGCCTCCAGCTGCATCCAAGTTTCTGCAAAAAACATGATTCTGTTCTTCTTTGTGGTTGTGTAGTATTCCATGGTGTATAGGTACCATATTTTCTTTATCCAGTTCACTATTGATGGGAACCGAGGTTGATTCCTTGTCTTTGCTATTTTGAATAGTTGTGTAAGGAACATACAACTGCATGTGTCTTTTTGATAGAACAATTTATTTTCCTTTGAGTATATACACAGAAATGGGATTGCTGGGTCAAATGGTAATTCTATTTTTAATTCTTTGAGAAAACTCCAACCTGCTTTCCACCAGGGCTGAACTAATTTGCATTCCCACCAACAGTGTATAAGCATTCCCTCTCTGCAACCTCACCAACATCTGTGATTTTTTGACTTTTTTATAATAGCCATTCTGACTGGTGTGAGATGGTGTTCATGGTGGGTTTGATTTGCATTTATTTATCTGATGATTAATGATGATGAGCATTTTTTCATATATTTGTTAGCCTCTTGTATGTCTTCTTTTGAGAAGTGTCTACTTTTTAATGGTGTTATTTGCTTTTTTCTTGTTGATTTAAGTTTCTTATAGATCCTGGATATTAAACCTTTGTCAGATGCATAATTTGCAAATATATTCTCCCATTCTGTAGGTTGTCTCTTTACTCTGTTGATGGTTTCTTTTGCTGTGCAGAAGCTCTTTAGTTTAATTAAGTCCCATTTGTCTATTTTTTTCTTTTGTTGCATTTGCTTTTGGAGTCTTCATCATAAATTCTTTGCCTAGGACAATGTCTAAAAGAGTATTTCCTAGCTTTTCTTCTAGGATTATTATAGTTGAAGGTCTTAGATTTAAGTCTTTAATCCATCCTGACTTAATTTTTGTATATGGTAACAGATCAGAGTCCAGTTTCATTCTTCTGCATATGGTTAGCCAGTTTTTACAGCACAATTTATTGAATAGAATATCCTTTCTGCATTGTAATTTTTGTTGACTTTGCTAAAGAGGAGTTGATTGTAGGTGTGTGGCTTTATTTTTGGGTTCTGCATTCTGTTTTATTGGTCTATCTGTCTATTTTTGTACCATTACCATGCTGTTTTCATTACTGTAGCCTTATAGCATAGTTTGAAATTGGATAATGTGATGTTACTGGCTTTTTTCTTTTTACTTAAGATTGCCTTGGCTATTTGGGCTCTTTTTTGGTTCCATATGAATTTTAGAATAGTTTTTTCTAAATCTGTGAAAAGTGACATTGGTAATTGATGGGAATAGTATTTAACCTATAGATTGGTTTGGGCAGTATGGACATTTTAATGATATTGGTTGTTCCAACCCATGAGCATAAAATAGTTTTCCATTTGTTTGTGTCATCTACATATCTCATTTTTTCCTTAAGTATTTTATTTTTTGTGGCTATTGTAAGTGAAATTGCATTCTTGATTTGGTTCTCAGGTTTGGTGTACAGAAATGCTGCTGATTGGCCAGGCGCAGTGGCTCACGCCTGAAATTCCAGCACTTTGGGAGGCCGAGGCAGGCAGAACACGAGGTCAGGAGATCAAGACCTTCCTGGCCAACATGGTGAAAGCCTGTCTTTACTAAAAATACAAAAATTAGCTGGGCGTGGTGGCATGTGCCTATAGTCCCAGCTACTTGGGAGGTTGAGACAGGAGAATTGATTGAGCTTGGGAGGAGGAGGCTGCAGTGAGCCGGGATTGCACCACTGCACTCCAGCCTTGGAGACAGAGCAAGAATCCATCTCAAAAAAAAAAAAAAAAAAAAAAAAAAAAGAAATGCTGCTGATTTTTGTACGTTTATTTTGTATCCTGAGACTTTGGTGAAGTTGTGTATTAGGTCTACAAGTCTTTTGGCAGAATATTTAGGGTTTTCTAGGTCTAGAATCATATTGTCAGTGAATATGGATAACTTGACTTCCTCTTATTTGGCTGCCTTTTAGTTCTTTCTGTCATCTGATTGCTCTGGCTAGGACTTCTAGTACTATATTGAGTAGTGGTGACAGTGCACATTCTCGTCTTGTTTCAGTTCTCAAGGGGAATGCTTCCAGCATGTACCCATTCATTGTGATGTTAGTGGTGAATTTGTCACAGATGGCTCTTATTGTTTTGAGGTATGTTCATTCAATCCCTACTTTTTTTTATCATGAATGGTTGTTGGATTTTGTGCAAAGCTTTTTCTTCATCTATCGAGATGATCATTTGGTTTTTGTTTTTAATTCTCTTTGTGTGATGAATCACATTTCTCAATCTGTGTCTGTTGAACCATCACTGCATCCCAGGAATAAAGCCCACTTGATCATGGTGAACTAACTTTTTGATATGCTGCTGGATTCAGTTTGCTAGTATTTTATTGAGCATTTTTGCTTCTATGTTCATCAGGGATATTGGCCTGCAGTTTTCTTTTTTTGTTGTATGCCCTTGCCAGATTTGGTATCGGGATGACACTGGTTTTGTAGAATGAGTTAGGGAAGGGTCCTTTCTTCTTAATTTTTTGGAATAGTTTCAGTAGGATTGGTACCAGCTCTTTGTACATCTGGGAGAATTTGGCTGTGAATCCATCTGGTCCAGAGCTTTTTTGTGGTTGGTAGGTTTTTTTTCTTTTTATTACTGATTCATTTTCATTACTTGTTATTGGTATGTTCAATATTTCTGTTTCATCCTGGTTCAATCTTGAGAGGTTGTGTTTTTCCAGGAACTTATCCATTTCCTCTAGATTTTCTAGTTTGTGGGCATAGAGGTGTTCATAGTAGTTTATAAGGATCTTTTGTATTTCTGTGGGATCACTTGTAACGTCACCCTTGTTATTTCTGATTGTGTTATTTAAATCTCTCTTTTTTTCTTGGTTATTCTAGCTATCAGTCTATCAACCTTGATAATACTTTAAAGAACCAATTTTTCATTGATCCTTTGTATGTTTTTTGGGGGATCTCAATTTCTTTTAACTGTGCTGTGATTTTATATATTTTTTTTCTTCTAGTTTTAGATTTAGTTTGTTCTTGTTCTTCTACTTCTGTTAGGTTCATGGTTAGGTTGTTTTATGTCTGCTTTATGAAGGCATTTAGCAGTATAAACTTTCCTCTTAATACAGATTTTCCCACATCCCAGAGATTTTGGTGTGCTGTGTCTCTATTTTCATTTGTTTCAAAAAGTTTTTTGATTTCTGCCTTAATTTTGTTTTTTACACAAAAGTCATTTAGGGGCAAGTTGTTTAATTTCCATGTATTTATGTGGTTTTGAGAGTTCCTCTTAGTATTGATTTCTATTTTTATTCCACTGTGGTCTGAGAAGCTACTTGGTATAAATTTGATATTTTTGAATTTATTGAGCAGTGTAAATGCTCCACTTAAAAGACATAGAGTGGCAAATTGAGCAACAAAAAAAAGACTCATCCTTCTACTGTCCTCAAGAGATTCATCTTACATTTAATGATGCCCAAAGGCTCAAAGTAAAGGGATGGAGAAAGATCTATCATGCAAATGGCAAACTTTTAAAACCTGCAACAGTAAAAAAAGGACACAGTAGGGCATTACATAATGATAAGGGGTTCAATTATACAAGAAGAGTTAACTATTCTAAATATATACATGTCCAACATTGGTAAAGCAATTGGTAAAGCAAATTATTGCTGAAGGGGGTGCAGAATTGTTATGAGATTTGATTTATGTCCAAGCATGTGGTCAATCTTAGAGGAGGTTCTGTGTGCAGAACAATTATTGAAACAAATGAAAATAGATACACAATATACCAAAACCTCTGGGATGCAGCAAAAGTAACATTAAGAGGAAAGTTTATCCTGCTAAATGCCTTTATAAAGAAGACATAAAACAACCTAATGTTTTACCTAGCAGAAGTACATTGGTAAAGCAATTACTCCTAGACCTAACAAAAGACTTTGACATCCACAGAGTAATAGAGGAGATGTCAACACCCCACTGACAGCAGTAGACAGATTATCAAGGCGGAAAACCAAAGAAGAAATTATGAACTCAAATTGTAAACTTTGCTGATTGGGCCAAATAGACATCTACAGAGTACTCCAACCAACAACCACAGAATATGCATTCTTCTCATCTGCATGCAGAACATTCTCTAAGATTAATGACATGCTCGGACATAAATCGATTCTCAATATACCTTAATGGAAATTCTGCAGCCCCTTCTCCAAGCGAGAAACCTAGAGGCCCTCCTAAATTTTTCTCAGTCCCTCAGCTGCACATATGTAACTGGTAACCAAACTTATCAATTAAGGCTGGGCATATGGCTCAAGCCTGTAATCCCAGCTTTGGGAGGCCAAGTCAGGAGGATTGCTTGAAGCCAGGTGTTCAAGACCAGCCTGGGCAACATATAAGATCCTGTCTCTACCAAAAAAATTAAAAAACATTAGCTGGGTGTGGTGGCATGTGTCTGTTGTCCCAGATACTTAGGAGGCTGAGGTGGGAGTACCCTTGAGTCCATGAGGTTGAGGTTACAGTGAGCCATAATTGTGCCACTGAACTTCAGCCTAAGTAGTAGAGCAAGATCCTGACCCAAACCAAACCAGAAACAAAAACTTATCAATTATACATTTGAAGTAGTTCTCTGTGTCTTTTTCTCAATCCCAATTTTCACTAAGCTCAAATCTTCTTCACCTCTTACCTGAACTATTAGTCTCCTCGTTCATTTTCCTGCTTTTAGCTTTATTTCTCTCATTACGTACATATGTAATTATTTATTTATTTATTTAATTTATTGAGACAGAGTCTTGTCCTGTCACCCAGGCTGAAGTGCAATGGTATGATCATGGCTCAGTGTAGCCCCCTTGTCCTGGGCTCAGGTGATCCTCCCACCTCAGCCTCCCAAGTAACTGAGACTACAGGTGCATGCCACCACACCTGGCTAATTTTTTTGTATTTTTTGTAGAGATGGTGTTTTGCCATGTTGCCCAGGTTGGTCTTGACCTCCTGGCCTCAAGCGATCTACCTGCCTTGGCCTCCCAAAGTGCTGGGATTACAGGCATGAGCCACCATGCTTGGCCCATAATACAGTGCCGATTATATTATCAGAACATTAATTATAACATTAGTGTAACAGTAGCTCGTTACATATATAACATATATATCATATATGTCAAACATAAATATATATATATATTCTGTTTAACAGTCGTTAGTAATGCAAAAGACAGGCAAACACAAATGTTGGCAAGGATGTGGAGAAAAGAGAACCCTCTTTCACTCTTGATGGGAATGTAAATTAGTACAACCACTATGGAGAACAGTTTGGAGTTTCCTTGAAAAATTAAAAATAGAACTACCGTATGATCCCACAATCCCAAAGAAAGGAAATCAGTATATCAAAGAGGTATTTGCATTCCCATGTTTATTGCAGCACTATTCACAGTAAACAAGATTTAGACGCAACCTCATTGTCCATCAGCAGATGAATAGATAAAGAAAACGCGGAATATACACAATGGAGTACTATTTAGCCATAAAAAAGAATGAGATCTTGTCATGTGCAGCAATATGGATGGAACTAGAGGTCATTATGGTATGTGAAATACACCAGGCACAGAAAGACAAACTTCACATATTTTCATTTATCTGTGGGAGATAAAACCTAAAACAATTGAATTCTTGGAGATAGAGAGTAGAATGATAGTTATCAATGGTTGAGAAGGGTCATAGATAAGGGGGAAGTGGTGATGGTTAATACATACAAAAATATAGTTAGAATGAGTAAGATCTAGTATTTAATAACACAACTGGGTTACTACTGTCAACAGTAACTTACTGTACATTAAAAATAACAATTGGATTGTTTGTAACAAAAAGAAAAAATAAATGATTGAGGTGATGGATTAAGAAAAAAGTTCTAAGTAGCTTCAAGTTCTTCCTAATACCTATAGGACAGGTGCAGACCCCTTAACAGAGCATAATTCACCCTTTTAATCTTCTACTTTAAACTCTGATTCTTGCTTTCATTCCCAGATAGTTGGTTACCATCCTGTAGGCAAAGAGTGAGCATACTTCTGCATGCTCCTCAAGGTCTCTTTGCTATGAAGTCTTCCTAGAATGTTCCTTTCCTTCCCTTTGTCAATTTACTTGCCCCTCTCTTGTTTGTCTGCAACTCCATACTTACAAATCTTTCAGTGTTTCTCATATTTTGTTTCAGGTAGCTGTTTATATGCATGATCTCCTGCTGTGAGCTCCTTAAAGGTAATAACTATGTTTTATTCATCTTTGTTTCCTTAGCTAAGAGTCTTGCAGGTAATAGGTACTCAGCAAATGTTTGTTAAATGAACATTGAATGTGGAAAAGTCATATACTAATATGGCGAAGGCATCATTGTGGCTTCATTAAACCTGAACCATGCAGACCAAAGGAGTTTTGTGTGAGGGAGAGTGGCCAGGATTAGTGGAGATTCTTGAGATTGGAATGGAAATAAGCTAAAGAGGAGTTCCAGTCTCACCCAGGTCCCTGGAGACAGTTGATGCCTTAAGATGAGTAAGGTTTAAAACTTGATTCTTATGAATCTTTGTTTTATTTCTCAGGGATTTCCCCCAAGCTATAAACATTGAGATTTTGTTAGGCAGATCCTTATTCCAAAAAAGAATACCTACTTGTGTTTTAATTGTTTGGAATTGGGGTCCCTCTTTACTTTATTTCAGTAATTTTTGTGCTTTTTGATGCTTTCATTTAGCTGAATCTCAAAACATCAATAAAATCTTTTCTTGCCAAGGTCAACAGCTCCCCCAAGAATCTTGCGAGCACTACTCTCTTCCTGACATTCCCATTCCCTCTGCCTTTTCCCCACTCTATTCTAGCACTTCAGTAGCATTTTCCTGTGATAGAGCTATGTAGGCTGGCATGGGCCTCCTCTAGACTGAGTTACCAGAGGGCAGGCAGGTACCAATTTCATAAAGTTCTCTGCTGCAGGGCCTAATAAAGTGATTTGCATAATAGAGACATTTAGAAAGTGTTTGGTGAATAAATAATTTAATAATGACAATGACCTAATTAAGGCAGTGCAGAGGGAAACATAATGATCTCGGGAGTAATTCATAGATATTCTTGCTTGAAAAGGTTTAAGGAGGTTGTTTGGTTTAGTTGCTATATCATCTAAAACCTCAATTTCCTATAGCAACTAGTACCGGATTGAGAGGACATTTTGTGCTGTTCAGCAATGTGAGGGAAGCTGCCGCTGGAAAGGGGAAAGGAACCAGTGTTTGGAGGGAGGCCATGGAACAAGATAGAAAATCCTCAAAGGGAGCTAACTGTCTACTTGCACTCCTGGAAAGAGTCAGGGAATGGAGGGAGGGCAAGGCTACTGTCGCAAAGCCACTCAGAGCCAGCTACAGTGTTTGTGTAGGGAGGGTAATTTCTGATAAAAATAGAGGAAAACTTTATTTTTTTTTGGTAAACGTTAAGCACTTTAAAAGCAACTGTGGGAAATTTTAATCATAGGGTGGCTCTTTCTTTCTGAAAGAAGAAAGAGGCATTTCAGTTTTAAATTCAGTGGGTTGAAATGATTGTGTCATTTCAGCTAGAGAGGAGCACGTCAGCAAGTGGAAATGTTTTATCGTGGAAAGTATGACTTGAAGATGTCACATTTAAAATTTTAAAAAAGTAAATAATTTCTGTAGTTGGCTTTCTTCCTCCACAAGAACATTTAGAACTTTGCTGCATTTAGAAAGAAAAAGTACAAATTTCAGGCAACATATTCACCATTGACATAGAAATAGAAGTCTTACTAAATGGGCTGGGTTTCTTAATATGGTTAAGATATGCAGAAAATAGAACAAAGATCGCCCCTTAGGAGATAAACTTTGCTAGAGGTGTTGTGGAAGATTAGCCCGTGAGTTTATTTAAGTGTTTATGCTTGATTATGGGAGTTAGTAGATAAAATGAGATGCTGACTAAATTGTAAGGCTCTTGGTTTCCAACTCCCTGTCTTACTTATCACTAAAACATCCTCTGTAGTTCATTGACCTGTTAGACATTTGATACAAATTTGCTGAATCAATGAATTTTAGGATGTTTGGAATGTAAGCCTGCATTAATCATTTAAAGATGTCATCAGCCACCAGTAAGTATTAATAATGATGATAAAGGCACTGTTTTTAAAAAGATTAATACAGAAATTAGAGGTATAAAATGATGACTTTATGGATTGTCTTCTTGAAGCTGGCATTATTATATGTTTGAACTAACCTGTAGTTTATGGAATATAACAATTTTCAGGACAGTGTCTTTTTACAGAGCCATCAGACCCAATAGTCAGATTAACTGCCCGAATGTGAAGAAACGTTGAGAATCATGAAGCTCTCGAGGTTATTAGTTATGACTTAAAAACATTGAATGAAGAAACTCCTGGTGAGAGTAATTAGTTGCTCTCTTTATTTAGCCAATTGAAAGGTACAGCTAATTAGAAATGCATTTTGCTGACAAGAGACATTTTCTAAAGTGATTTTTTTCACTTCCACTGTTAGAACTTTAGGCAAATCCTTTTCTTTTGTAGCCAGGCCTTGCATGCATGGCAATTTTTTTTCCTTAGGAGAATATGTGTGTGCATATCAAGTAAGGTATATTGTTCACAGTTTCTTTCTAGATGTGTGACATTGTTTTTTCCCTACAGAATTTTCATTTATAATCCAAGATTCTTGGTTAGTAGTAACAAATTACTTTGCCTCATAATCGTCTATACTTGGAGCATGCTGGAAAAAGAGTACAGATGTTAATTTTTTTATCACAGACATTCTTAAGATAATTAAACTAGTTTTTTTGTTGTTGGTAGTGGTGTTTTTTTGTTTGTTTTGGGACAGAGTCTCATTCTGTCATCCAGGCTGGAGTGCAGTGGCGCAATCTCAGCTTACGGCAACCTCCGCCTCCCAGGTTCAAGCAATTCTCCTGTCTCAGTGTCCCAAGTAGCTGGGATTACAGGTACCTGCCACCATGCCCAACTACTTTTTGTATTTTTAGTAGAGATGGGGTTTCACCATGTTGGCCAGGCTGGTCTTGAACTCCTGACCTCAAGTGATCCGCCTGCCTCGGCCTCCCAAAGTGCTGGGATTACAGGCATGAGCCACCACCCCCAGCCTAGTCTCTTCTTTTTTCATGACATTTCTGTTCAAGGAAGTCTGTTTTTGTTTTTGTTGGGGTTTTGTTTGTTTGATTTTTGCTCGTATTGCCTCACTAAATGCATTGTTAAAACCTGGAGTTATTCTCTTTACTAGGGCAATCTCTTCCCACTTAGGGGATTTGGATTCTGACGGCCTGGATTCCAGTTCCAGTCCTGCCATTTACTACCTGCGTGGCCTCAGTTTAGCATCTCTACTGCTCAAACCCTCTAAGTTTAAGTTTTCTCACTTGTAACATGGGGAAAATAACAGGTTGTTGAGAATTAAATGAGATGCACTGAAGGCCCTTAGCTGCCCATAGTAGCACATAGTAAGCTTTCTATGATTATTGTTATCGCTGTAGTTGTTTATGTCTCTGCTCCTTTGTCCAGCCTTCCTTCTTCCTATTTTTTTTCCCCTCAGATCAACTCTCTGAGGGGAATTGGAGGAGTTCTGTTTTCCAGGTGCTTCCTAATACCCACTGGATAACATCCAAGCTCCTGAACATGGTACACATATTCCCTAAGATCTGCGCTCTTGCAACCTCATCTTCCCACTTTAAAATTTGTACCCTGGTGATACTGTCTTTCAGTGCCTAGCACATCGCATCTTGCTTTGAATTTATGTGTCTGTGCTTCTTGTGTAATGTTTGTCTGCCCATTTTTACCTTGCAGACTCCAAGTCTCCAATCCATTCTTCCAAGCTCAGGACAGAGCTTGTCTCCTCTGGGAAGCCTTCCATGAGGCTTTTCCCTTCTTACTACTGAGCCAAGTACCCTCCTTTCCTTTGGATTCAACTGCACTCTGGGAATAGCTCTGTCATTATAGACCCTGTTACTTTGGAATGATCTGTTTATGGGTCTGTTTCTTTCTGACGGAATAAATTCCGTGACAGCAGGGACCACATATTATTCATTTCTGTATCCCCACCATCTAGCATGCTATGTGGTTCGGTGTATACCAGCCAGGGTTATTTGTAGAACTCTTAAATTGACCTCACTGGGATCCGGGGGATGAAGGCAGTGACGAAGGAATTCTTGCTTCCTTTAATGGGGCTTGCCCGTTAGTGGCCTGACTTTAAATTTCTTTCAGACAACTTAACTGGACAGATAATTTAGCTATTCTCCAATTTGCAGTCTTATTCCAGAAGGGACTCTATTTTAAAAGGTGGAATTCATATGTTTACTTTATTGTAGATTTTTTTTTTCTTATGTCATAGTATAGCTTTTTTTGCCAACCACATGTATTTCCCATTTACTCATTTTTTCTACAGAACACATATTAAGATAATGGACTTTCTAAACACATGAGACAAATGCCTACAAAATGCCTGAAACAAAATGGCCCATCAGCAGATTTTCTCATAGAAGAAACCTGTAGGCACATAATAGAATGCCTCTCAGTACAAAAACAAACAAGCAATTACCTGTGCTGCTTCCTGTGGGAAACTCAGCATCCTACCACCCATGGTGATGACTTCTGTGATTTTTTTTTAGGAGGAGTTACATCATTCTAAGGAAATTCGTTCATATGTTTCTCAACAAATGCACATTTTATTTTCTTGGACAGAAAACGAAGTATATGTTTTTGTTCAGGTTTATTTTCCTCTTTCTCTTTTGTTTCTTTTGTTTTTTAAAAATAAATATTCAACATGCAATTTAGAATAATAGTACAAAAGGCTGAATGGTGGTCGTCATAGGCTGATAGTGGGGAGGGAACTGTGTGTTCAAGAAACATCTGGAATGTTTGTGATGTGGTAGTTGCCTAGAGTGTCTTCCCCTGGGCTTTGACATTAAACAATGCCTTCTAGAATTTAACTCAGTCAAGATTTGTTTAAATTGCAGACGTGTATTGTTATTAGTCTGATAAAAATCATATTTGATGAATCTGCTCTTAGTTTCCTTATCTGTATTATAAAAGCTCTTCCTTTCTTATGTTAATCCAACATTTTCAAGAATAGTATAAGAATGGAGACTTGAAATAAGTAATATTTGGAAATAACAGTGAGAAAAGGTTTTGAAAATTCAAAAGGTGAAAAATCTATCTAGCCCCAGTAGATAAATGTCTATGGTGAGAATTGGTAAGTCAATATACTTTTTATTTTTTATTTTTCATTATACATTATCAATTTATAATTATATAAATTTATGAGATACAAAGTGACATTACAGAGGATGGGAAGATGATGATCAAAGTGTTCAAAAATCTCACTGAGGCATGAGGAATATATATATGTGTATATATATATACACACACACACATATGTATTTAGTTCTATTGCACAGTGTGGCGAATATTGTTAAAAATATTGTATAGTTCAACATAATTTTGAGAGTAGCAAGAGCCCTGATTTTGTATTTTTCTACTTAATATTAGATAAAATACTAGTCATTTTCAGTTTGTATCTTTTGATCAAATTTTGGCATCATCTTCTTTAGGTATATAGAAGAATCATCAATTTATCTAGAGTTTTTGTAGAAAACTATCTATTTGAATAAAAAAAATCCTCAAGTTTTACTTAAACCTGAAAGTTGCTATATTTGTTGTTTTAGTAATGATAGTTTAAACAAAAGTTTTATGAAATTTGAAGTTTAACAAGAAATTGCTAGTTTTGAAAAGTATGTTTTAGATATATACACTAGAGACAAATGATGACGTATTTTGTACTTTCTATTCTGAAATCACGATCAGATTTTAATAGAGTCTTTAAAGTCTCATTTCATAAGTAATATTTTTTCAAGTATCTACAGAAACTATATGCTAATACTGAGAAGAAAACGCTTTAAGGAGTCCATAATTATTAATTTATCCTTCTTGATTGTATGGTTTGCTCCTCATACCCTCTGGATGCTCAGTCGTAGAAAATAAATGTGATCCTTTAACTGTGGAGTTAGAACAAAAGGTCCATTTTTTGCCCACTGCTTATAGAAATTAAGAGACAAAATTTTACTTTTAGAGAGCTGTGGTCTGGTGGAAATGCGGGTGTTCAGAAATAGCTTCTGAATTTAAAGTTGCATTTAAAGTTGGCATTTCTGTCCAATCTGGTTGAGAACCTGAAAGCGGTTCCACATTTCTTCATCAGGAAGTCAGGCTGACTTGTGATGAAAGATGATGAAGACAAATCCTAAACAGGGCTTCCTGTTTGTTTAAACCCCCAGCCCAGGAGAAAATCACTTCCAAGTTTCCCTGTACAATCATTGTAATATATTTTCTTTTCAGATTGTTAGCAGACTGCTCAGTTTGTACTTGGCATTTCAATTATAGTGAAAAAGGTGAAACCCAGAAGACTCAAGGAATTCTCATTAGGAGTCTGAAATTTGATAGACTTTTAAAATTAACCTCTGCTTCTTGTTCTGTCTTTAGTAGGCACATTGTTCATTATATCATAGGTATTGATTATCTGCTCTGTGAACAGTTTTGAATTGGTTACTGTGAAGGACAGGAAAGAAGACAATATGGCTTTTGTCCTCAGAACTCTCTCACTCAAAAAAGAAATCAGGTTGAAATACAGAGAAAAATTTCAATTTAAAGATGACAACCATTTTTAAGGAAGGACTGGATTGTTTCCCTAATATGAGTCCTTGTGCAAAGTGAGATGTTTTGTTTTGTGAATGACTTTTTGGATATTAAACAGTAGCAAAGAGAGGCAAAGGAATCAGGGAAGAGTGAAAACTTTGGAAAAAGACTTAGATGCTTTTGCTAGAATGCTGGGACATCTGAACCATGTTTGCGGAGAGGTAATTAACGTAACCTTAATGTTAATTATACTTAATGTTATATATGTTTATATATATAGCTAACATATACTAAGCATGTACTTCACATTGACTACTGAGCAAAAGGCTGTACTGGCATTTCCTTATGTGCCCCTGGGAATAGTCTTATGATATAGGTGGGATGCATTTCCTAGAAGAAGAAATTGGGACAAAGGTTATACAATTTTTAAATAATTGACACTAGTGTCCATGCTTTAAACTTCTGCTCAAGGTTTTGCTTCTAAAGAACATTTTTATTTCTTCCTTGCTTTTCACATTTTCACCTGCTTTCATGTCTTTTTTCCTTTTCTCATCTCTATCATCTAATTTTCTACCTTGATTTCTTAACCCTTCTTACGCTTTCTCATGTGTTGCTGGTCTGTCAAAATTTTCTTGTTTGACTGATGGTTCACTGAATACTTCTGTTGCTGTTGTATTCAAAACTATATACATGGATGATTGCATTTTTTTTTTTACTTTTACAGTCTAATGTAGATATAAAATGCTGAATACATGTACTTTGATTAGAAATGGAAGTAAATATCAACTAAAGCCTAACATAATTCTTTTTCATAAAAGGGGCAAAGAGGATATGAAGGAATAAGATATTTATTGCTAAAAGCATGTGTCTGCACACACATTCACACACACACACACACCTGTTTTTTCTGGGGAACAAATGGTAGAGGTTCTGCCCATAAAGGACAGGCATCCTGTTTGTTCACATTGTAAAGCTGTCCAGCAAATTCTACCTACCACAAGTTAACTGTCTATTAGAACACAAGGATTCCATGTTCCTGTCCATCAGCTTCTATCAATCTAGCGTGGCAGAAATCTTCTGAAGTTTTAGCCTATTGAGATATACACAAATTCTATCAAGGAACTCTCTATAGAACATGGCACTATCTTTATGATTTGGAGTGCCAGTGGAACTTGGTCATAATCAGTTAGACCCTTAAACTAAAATGATCTGTAGGGGACCCATTGTCTTTTATAATGCACATTATTTTCAAATGAAACCATGGTCAGGATGAAGGCCAGGCTGCCACTTGGAGATAATATTCTGAGTAACAATTTCAATAGGAAATCATGCTCTGCGTGGCTGTAGAAGTAATTCAGAAGATGGATTGCCTTGATCGGGCCAAAAACCCCTCAAACTGTTCTATTTATCTCTTTAGTGCTTCAAAAGCCTTGTAGTTTCAATGATTACATAACAATTTGGCATATATGAGTTCTCTGACAAGGTCCAGAATCTCAAATTGTAAAAATTAGTTTAACACAAAGTCCAGAATGAAACAGATTGGCAGAGCAAGTGTTTTTGCATCATTCCTGACCCTTACCAGCTAGTCATTAATGATTTTGCCCAATACAGAATTCTGAGACTATTTCCCTTCTGGCTGTTTGAATAATTTACCTAGCAAGGTTAAAAAAATATGCAAGAATATCTTTAATTGAACAGCAGGGACCTGTATTACCATGTGTTCATGAGAAATGATGCAGGGGAAGTATTTTTTGACCTGTATTCTGCTGTCTTCCTTGAGAAGTTTATGTATCAAGGGAAGAGATGGGACTGCACAGGTCTAGTTTTTAGACACCGGAAATCCACATACAATGTTGTTGGAAAAGTAATCCTGCTGCTGGAATTATTTAAAAATTCACTGGAGGAACTGAATATTTGCTACCATTGAAAAGTGTCCATTTTACATAACCTAGGAAAAAGCAGACTATAAAACTAAAAGAACAAAACCAGTCCTGTAAAAATAAAATTTTAAAAAGCCAAAGCAAAACAAAGTCCAACCAAAAAACCAAAAAGGCCGAATATATTTACAAGATTCTGTGTGTGTGGGTGTAAGCTTAAAAACGGAAACAAAATAGACACCAAGACGTGAACTGTTTGTTCTGCTCCATTTGGCTAAGTTCTTAAAGGTTACAGGAAGAGAGTGTACTTATTGCTTAAGATGATGATAATTTATATTAAAAAATAAATACAGGCATGTGAGCAGGAAGGGGAAATTGCTTCATTAATTACCTGGTTATCTTATCAGGCCTCTATAATTTTTTTTGTTTTCTGGAATGCAGAGCAGGCTTCATGAGGAGTACTGAGTTGCTTTGGCAGCAGCTAGCCAAGCTGAGTGATTTGCAACACTCTGTTCACTCTGCATTTATGTTTCATAATGTGAGCATCTGCCTGGGTGTGTTGGTGCCACTCCATGTACATCCCTTCTCTCAGCTAGAGGTCCAAGGAAGGGCCAAACTGCCTCCCTCTGAACTTTCAGTTAGCACACAGTCGATGCTGCTCAATCCTCTGTGGTCAGGGCAGTTCCTGACTCTAACCCCCCACTCCATAAGGCAAGCTCTAGAAAGCAGGGTTCCTGAAAAGGAACAAGAAAGAGGTGATACCAGGCGAAACCATCAAAAGATGTTTGTGGTGACATAAGCCCTATGGGTTTAAGTGCCCTTCTTTCAGTTATGAAGTCATGCAGTGGTTACCTCTTGCTGGGTGACTTTATTCTTTTATCCTTTGTAGAAATAAACATGTAGAAATTTTGTAATTCTGGCAAAAAGCCCATAGAATCTATGTTTAAAAAGAGAAACAAATAATGCTAAAATGCAATGTAGTGTATGTCATTAAAAATATTTATCTTTCCTTGAACTTGGACAAAATAAATTATTGTGTAAAAATTATTTATTTTCCTAATTTAACTGCAGATTTGAACCTTAGTCTTATTATTACTTTTTTTCCCCTGGAATCTCTATGTTCAAAACCACTTCTCTATCTTCCAAAGCTGTGATATTTGTGAACTCAATTTGCACAATCTCTAAATGATGCAACTGGTAGCCCAAATTAATATGATAAATTACAGTTATTTCCATACATTGTAAATCTTCTCTTGATTTTTTTTTCGGTCCAGAGATCTTTTATTTTTTTTATACCGATTATGACATAAGGAAGAGGTTCCAGCACCCCAGGCTCCTTCCCATTGGTTCTCACACAGTGTGCTTTTCTGGATGGAGCACACTGGCGCTTCAGTTACTCTTCTCTTTGGCTTCCTTCTCTTTCTGATCATTTTCCTTCACGTGTTTCAGGAAACTATCTTGTCTCCTAGAGTGCTTAATGTGCTCAGTATGCACATTAATTCTCTTGGCAAGAATCTTGTCCTTCATTGCTCGTTCACAACAATGCCAACAGCATTCTGGGTAACATTCTAGACTCTTCCAGTTTTGCTATGGCAACATTTGTGGGACATTCCTTTTTGAACAGTACCCATTCCCTGGATGTCTACAATATCACCTTTTTTTTTTTTTTTTCTTTACGGTTTCACATGGATGTGGCCAAAGGAACAACTCCATGTTTCCTAAAAGGCCGAAATAATGTACATGGGGTGCCTCTCCTCTTCCCCTTTGTGTTTCCCATTTTGGTGGATCACTGGAAGATGGCAGTTCTAGCTAAAGGAAGACTGTCTCTTGATTTTAAAGGATGAGGCTTTATAATATCTAGGCAAATGGCCAGAATGGAAAATAATCTGTACATCACAATAATAATGATAAACATAATAATAAAAATACTAACAATAATATTAAATTACTCCACATTTTGTGTTTTTTGAAAAGAAAATAGAGGGGAGGAAGAATATGTTTCCTCCCCCTCCCCCTCATACGACTTTCATGAAAACATATGTCTCAAATGTGATCCATACACAGCCAACCTGTGCCAGTATGTCAATACAAAATGACAATTGCAATCAGATATCCCCCACAGGCATTACACAGGATTACCTGCATTTTCTAAGATGTTGTGTTTTAGAAAATTGACACAAAACTGACATAAGACAATCCCGGTAAGTAAGATTGGTGATCCATTTAATAGAAATCTACAGTGGAGGAATGGTTTACACTGGATGACTTCTTGATGTTGTTGGCCGTTTAAGTGGGAGAGATTGCCAGCTAAGAGTAAATGTTACACATATATATATTTCTTCTTCTTTTTTTTTTTTATTTTAATAATAGAGGGTCTCACTATGTTGCCCAGGCTGGTTTTGAACTCCTGAGCTTAAGGAATCCTCCTGCCTTGGCCTCCCAAAGTGCTGGGATTACAGTCTTGGGCTACTGTGCCCAACCTTAAATATTTTATGTTTTTAAATAACATTTTATATGCTTTTGTATACGTTACTCCTTTTTAGTCACATGTAACCCCTGTGAGACAGATGGGGCAGAAATTACATATTTTTACACAATAGGTTAGGCGATTTGATTACAATCAGTACTGGTATGTGTAACCTAGAGCTAGGATTAGGACCAGGCTCTCAGACTTTGATCAGCACATCACACTGCCAGGCTTCTTTCGGCTGAGCTGGTGGGGCTCCTCTGCTTCCTCCTTTCCTTGCTCTCAATCGCTGTGCTGTCATCAGCAGCTGGGAGCGGCAGTGCATTCTTTTCTTCCCTCTCGAAGAGTCCCACGTTTCGTAGGAATTAATAAGAAGCTCCCCTCCATGAAAAAGTTAGAAATCCATTTCTTTTCCAAGCCCCTTTTACTTCAGTTAAAGAAACTGAGATCTAGATGCAAAAGGAGGCCTGAGCGACAGACTTGGTGCTCTTTCGGCTCTATCACATTAGCTGACATCAGTGTCACTATAAGAAACAAAAACAATCTATTTAAAAACACAACTGATTACAGCTATGTCTGCCCCTACAAGAGGAAAGCTCCTATAGCTGGACACCATGGCTTTTTATTTGGAAAGCTTCCTTGTTATTGCCTTTAAATGAAAAAGGTTAGACTTCCATTCCCTCCTCCCCTGCATATGGTGGTGCTGGAAGGTCTGAGCAGCAGGACAGCAGGCAAAGCATTGCTAGAGACGTGCCAGCCAATGAGAAAGCCATGTGGACTGGGGTGGCAGAGTATTTTTAAGAAGAGGATGTGTCAAAATGAATATTAATGTAAAGGGCTCTGATGCCACCTCCCTTGTTGAAAAAACTTCAGTATAATCTGCTAAATAGATACGCCAATTCCTTCATTGAGTGTCGTTTGTAGGATAGAGGAATTGAAAGAGGGGACACAGGTACATCAGAGTCCTCACTGGAAGAATGAAAATAACAGCTGCTTGAGGCTAAAGTCTAGATTTTAGTGGGTACAGAAAACTTGATGTAGACTGTAGGGCATATGCCACACAGATCTGCAGAGATTTTGAGAAGAGCAACAGCCTTCTCATTAGATGTGCATTTGTTGATTTGATGGAAATCTCAAGGTCATTGTAACTTCAGTTGACTTCTCCCTTACACAAAGAAGAGGCTAAAAACCCTTATTGATTACTCTCAAGAAATCTGAGGAGAGGCCGTGGCCACTCAAGTATCCTAAAAAGGCTTTTGGATTTATGGAACTGTGGAAACTAAGAGACTTTAAATATCAACTGGTTCAACCTTTCTCTACTTCCTTCTCCTTCTCATCCTTTTTGCAATAAAGGAATCAAAGACTTAGATTCAATATCCAATGTACACAAGGCTGTTGAGTGATCATAGATGCAAGACTAGAATCTGACTGTGGATTCAGAGTCAGAAGCCCTGAGTTCTGGTCCCTGCTGCATTTGCTTGTTTTCTGTACCTTCTTGAACCTCAGGTCCCTCTCTGTAAAAAGAGGAAAGTAAAATCACATCTCACAGGGTGTTTGGAGGACGCTATGAGTTAATGTGGGATTTGAAAACTGTAGGAATGTTAAAACATTTTATTGGTATGATTTATGAGGTTATGTGTGGTGCCAACAAGTATATGAAGAGGATTATTTTGGCTTTCCTGAAAAAGTAGCAGTGCTATAGTTGAAGTGACTTCACTGTTCCGCATGTCTGTGTGTGCACATGTGCAGATCCAGGCCAGGGATAGGCAGTGAAGTTTATAGAGTGTCTTTTGGGATAATGAGCTTTTGGGCTCTTGGTAGGCCTTCTAAATAATGCATTGTATTTTTTTTTTTTTCTTTTCACAGGAATTAGAATAATAGCTAAAATTTCTCACTTTTTTTCTTAAGGAAGTTAGGAACACATCTTAATAAATCAAGAAGTTCAAACACATCATCCGTAGCAGCTTGAAGTAGACTCCTATTCTGTTTAACCATGACTTTTGAGAATTAAAATCCAGGGATGCTCCCTAGAGCCAGTCGTGAAGAACAGAAGGGGAACTACATGCCACCAGTCTATGGGAACTGTTTCAGCAGCAGATCATCAACGTCTCCGCGTTAGAGCTGAACAGTGCCTGTGAGAGAAAAAGGCAGATGTTAAGGGGAGGAGAAAGAGGTATAGGTGTAGGGACTAAAAGTTGATGTGGTATCATTCCTATGAAAAAAATAATCAGATTCATTTTTATCTTTCCTAAGCACTTTTATGTTTGGTGAAAAAAAAAAAATGAGCATGTTAGAGACATTATTTATAATGGTCATGCCTCAAATCTTGTCTTTACTTACAGTTTCCGTATCCAAAACTGTCTTAAAGCTTCCAGTCTTTTTAAGCCTGAGTGTTTTAATAGAAGTAAAGTCTCTCCTGTCAGAGTGCTTTTCCCTAGACATGTTTGCCTCCAGGGCCTGAAAAGAAAAGAGTCCATTTTACACCCTGAAGCAGAGAGTACCCCTCTGTTCTCTTCAGACAGTGTGGGGAAGGATGTACCCCTTTAATCTCAAGAGGCAAGAAAATATCGAAGCAGATGACTTTGGCAGATTTGCTGAAGGCTGGCGGCAGGTTGGCCGGGTTGCAATCAGTGTCCTCCAGAGTTCAGCGTGACAGGAAGTGGGGGCTGCCGCTCTGCCTGGTTGTTAGTGAGGAGCAAGAGAGCCTGATGATTAGTCCTTGCAGCACTGGAGAATGTTCCCATATCTGGCCCAGGGGACAGAGAGGTCCCAAAACATCCCAGACATTTGGTCGTCAGCCCTTTCATTCTCTCATCACTCAGGAAGTTAGAGAGAAAATAAAAACAAATTAAAGCATTTTTTTTAAAGCACTCAAGTTGTTTCGTACATTTTCCATTTCCTTTTACAACACAGTTTTTAAACCTTGTGATGAAATGCTAAGTCACAGATATAAAGGTGTCAAGAAGTATAACTGCACGTTCCACACACAACCTTAGCTCCTCTGAGCATGCAAAAAAACCAGGAATTAAATAACTTGCTGATTCAACTTTGTCAATACACTGAATCATATTAACAAGATGTTAATGAATTAGTGAACTTCCCCAAAAGGTGAAGAACAGCCGTGAGTGTCAGCATTATCTTGAGGTGATAGGGAGAAAGGGTGGTGGGAGGGCTTGGGAGGTAGCAGCAGCACCAGCAGAGAAACAAGGGCCAGGAAACAGGCCTCCTGCAGGGTCAATCACTTCCTCCTCCTGCCTGCTTAGCCCTGCTCTGCAGACACACAATAATCACCCCAGCGGGTCTAGGGATCAAATGACGGCACTGCTGAAGGATTAAGAGCAACTCTATCCTCTTGGCTTGGACTTTGGAATTTTCATTAAAATGACCTTGGGTGTGGCGAGAAAGGAATTCAGACAACAGGGATCAAGTCTTAAACATCTCACCTGGGAAAACAACCGAAGGGCCCCTTCAGAGAGAGCTTTCTTTCTGGGACTCAGGCAAAGTTGTCACACTTGTTTTCCGAAGTGTTTCTCACATGGGATTAGCCTCCAGATATGTGAAAAGTGAGGAGTTGAAGGGTCTGAGGTAGGCAGAATGAGGCAAAAAAATAAACTACAATGTGCTAGTGGCAGGCCGGACTTTTTAACATTCTCAAGGCTCTGTAATGGTTGACTTGTTGAGAGATTGCCCTCTTCCTCCCTTCATCTCATTGCTCTCAATGGAAGGAGCTGGGGGGCTCCATCTGCAATTCATAGTGGGTTATTGTAAAAAGCACTGTAGAGACTGGGTTGGTCTTATGTAGGCAGCAGCCTGTAGTCCAGCAGACATGGATAGATGGCTGCAAGCTTGAGACTTAGAATGGTAATTGGTGGCTGGGCACGGTGGCTCACGCCTGCCTTTAATCCCAGCACTTTGGGAGGCTGAGGAGGGCGGATCACGAGGTGAAGAGATCGAGACCATGCTGGCCAACATGGTGAAACCCCATCTTTACTAAAAATACAAAAATTAGCTGGGTGTGGTGGCACATGTCTGTAGTCCCAACTATTCAGGAAGCTGAGGCAGGAGAATCGCTTGAACCCGGGAGGTGGAGGTTGCAGTGAACTGAGATTGTGCCACTGGACTCCAGCCTGGCGACAGAGTG
>NW_012101932.1:4474367-4510685 GCF_000951045.1 Mandrillus leucophaeus | reverse complement strand
AAAAAAAAAAAAAAAAGGTAACTGGAGAAAGGGTAGAGGCCTCAGAAATTTAATATCAGAAATGAGAGAACTTGGGAGAAAAAGTAATCTGCTGATGACTACCACAAAATATGTAAAAAGGGAATAGATTTCTCAGTGTGGCTCCTATGTCTATGGGCTCCTGAAGTGGGCTTAGCTGAAGTAGGAAAAATCAGAGAAAGGTCCTCTTACAGCATCACCAGCAAAATCAACAGATGCAGGCTAAGAAATGACAATGACCAGACGTCAGAATAAGGTTAGATAGTGAAGGTTCTGCTGAGACAGAATTGCAAGGAAGTTTTGCTGGTCTTTGTCCATGCCCAGCAAGATGTGTATCTTGATGTCTATCACATCTAGGATTGGCCATGCTTGGTTCTTAAACCAACGGAGTCCAGTCTGATCATATAAAAGACCTTCTTCTCCCATCAGTGCTTGGAGTAGTGAGGAGATGGGACCTGGTTCTCATACTCGTGTATGTGGTCAAATGGCTTATGATAGAAGTATAGAGGGGAAAAGATTGTCTTTCTAGTAAATAGTGCTGCATTGATCAGATAGCCACATGGCAAAAAACATATCATGTACACAAAAGTCAATTCCAGATGGACTGTGGATCTAAATGTGAAAGACAAAATTATAAAACATTTAGAAAAAGCATAGATGAACATCTTTCTGACTTTGGAGTATGCACACTTGTTAAAATAGGAATCAAATACCCTCACATTGCAAGAAAATAGTGATACAATAGAGTAAATAAAAGCAGGACCTTCTGTTTCTCAAAAGACCGAATTATAGAGTGGGAAAAGTACTTGCAGTATACATATCTAACAAAGGACTTATCTCCATAATATATTAGCAAATTTCACAATCAGTAAGAAAAATCAACAACAACCCAATAGGAGAGTGGGCAAAACCTTCACAAAAGAGGCAATGAAGTGTATAATAAACATATGAAAGGTGCTCAATTGTATTAAACTTAAACAATACTGTAAACTAAAACCACAATGGGATACCATGAAAATAGCTACATAAAAATGATGGAAACTATCAAGTGTTGGTGAGGGAACTGACCCTCTTATACAGGACTGATCAAAGGAAAAATTTGTTACAAAATGGTTTAGCAGTATCTACTAAAGGGGATCATATGTATATCCTATAACTAGGTAATTCTCCTCTTAGGTATATACCCAGCAAAAATTCATTCATATGATCAAAACATATGTCCTAGAATATCACTATAGTACATTGACAATAGCCAAAAAATTGGAAAATAAACAATGTTCATTAGCAGTAGAATGGATAAGTAAATTGTACTGTCTTCAATTAATGGGTTACTATATAACAATAACATGAATGGTCTACAATACATACAACAATATAAGTGAGTCTCATAATGCTGAATGAAGAAACCTACACAAGACTACATACTGGATGGTTCCTTTTATAAAGTAGGAAAAAGGTAAAATCAATCTACCATGTTAGAAGTCAGGTTCATAGTACTTTAGGCATTAACAGTCATGGGGAAGAGAGTGCAGGGTGGTAGAGATTTTTGTGATACTGGTAAGATTTGAGGGCTACTTTACAGGGTTGTGTTTAGTTTCTAAAATTCAGCAAGCTGTACACATATGATATAGAAACTTTTCTTTCAATATGTGTTTTTTTTGTTTGTTTGTTTGTTTGTTTTTTGGTCAAAAAAGCTAAAAAGACAGTATTGGTGGTTTTAAAGTGCTCTGTTTTGGTTCCAGAATTCTGATGTAGTCATTTGATTAAACTGTTTGTTTAAGGATTGTGTTTGAGGAATTTTATCACTTATCATTAAACTATTAGTCCCACGGTGAAAATCTGATGTAATTGGAGGAGATATGTTCCAAGCACTTCAGGAGTACTGAGAATGGAATGACTAATGTGCAGGAGTGGGAGCAGGAATTCAGGGAGAGCTTCATGGAGAATACGATATTTAAGGAGGGCTTTGAGAAGGAGTTGAAATAAACAAGTGCCTTTTCTACTTTGTTCTTTGATATTATTACGTTTTAACTTTGGCTGCACATTAAAATAACCTGTGCAGCTTTAATAAATTGAAGCTAGAAATTCATCTTCAGGAATTCTGATTTAATTGATCTGCAGCTGGGAGCTGGGCATCCGTAAGTTTTCATAGTTTTCAAGTCATTTTAATGTGCAACCAGGGTTGTGAATTACCGATTTAGGCAGACAGTGAGAAAGTCAGCCAAGGAGCAGAAAGGAGTGCAGGATGGTGGCAGGAAACTGTAAGTGACTTAGCAAGACTTCATCACAGGGCGTTAGCAAGGCAGGTTAGGAAGGGTCTGAATGGAGAGCCAGTCTAAGGAGCACAGCTCTTCAGTAGGCAAAGGGGAGACAGTGGAGTATTGTAGGCTGACGACTGAAAGGATCAGATTTTCAATGAGCTCTTTAGAAAGATCACACTGGCTGGAGTCTGAAGAATTAACTGGAAGGAACAAGACTTGCTGGCAAGAAAATCAGACTTTAATTAGCCTTCTTTACACTATTTTTTCTTTTTTTAACAGACAGGGGCTTGCTCTGCCACCCAGGCTGGAGTGTAGTGGCGCAATCCTAACTCACTGCACTCTCAAAATCTTGGGCTCCAAGGACCCTCTCAGCTCAGCCTCTGTAGTAGCTGGGACTGCAGGCAGCCAGCATGGTGCCTGGCTAATTTTTTTTTTTTTTTTTTTTTTTAAATAGAGATGGGGTATCGCTTTGTTGCCTAGGCTGGTCTCAAACTCGTGGCTTCAAGCGATTCTCCCACCTTGGCCCCCCAAAGTGTTGGGATTACAGGTGTGAGCCACTGCATCTGGCCCTTAATGCTATTTTACAAGTTTCTGGGTCCTTATCATTGTCCCTAGTTATAAATCCATTTCCTTTCCTTTGGTGAACATGCATGTTCCTCACCCAGGAATGCTCTCGCCTGCCCTTTTAGACTGCTTGCTTGTCTTCTAATCTTAGTTTATGCTTGTCTTCTAATCTTAGTTTAAACATCATCTTCTTTGGAAAAGCTTTCTTACCCCTTCTAAGAAAAATTTTTCAACACAAAGAAATAAGGCAAAACAGAGGTGACATCAATGGCATTATGTGTATCATTCATGGATTATTTACTTCTTTAAAAGGCTGCACTTGTGTTGATTTTGTTATTTACTAGTTGATTAAAGCTTGGACACCGTGAAGTTACGTGGTAACTGTGTAGTATAAATGATAACCCAAAATTATAATTTTATTGCTTTCTAGGACATTAATCAGTTTTGTATCTAACTAACAATCACATTCTAAATTCATCTTTTAGAGATGTCCACAAATTCCCAATTCTTCAAATGACCTTTGAGCTGACTTTATCTCTTACTGGTTCCCTCATTAATGAGCTAAATAAGACTTTGACACCAATTCACATAATTATATGAGAATCCTGGTTTAGCTTTTTGAAAATTTTACTTTGTCATCCTCTAAGATTGAGTTAGGTCTTGTTTCCCACAGACTGTTCAGCCCTATTATAGCTTGAACTTACTACCTTCAGGCACCAGGGCCATTTTGACCACACCTAACCCTCTTGACCCACCTTTGTTTCTCAGGATGCCAGGTTGTAGAATCATGTATGTTTTAAAATTTAAAAAAAAGCATTAAAATATCCACTTTTTTGAAGTCTAGGACAGTAACCTGAATATGCCTTATGTTTCTTTCCCTGGATTTTATGAACACTAAAGGTGACAAGGTTTCTCTTTAACTTTGCATAATGGTTTTCATCATTGATTAGAATTTTGTCAGGGGTAATGATTGTTTTTGTTGATGCTCAACTCTATAAATTTAACGTGAGAACTGGCTTTCAAAAAATTTATGATAGTTGACAAGTGCATTGTTAAACTCTGTACTGGTTAAGTTTCTTTATGAATAAAACTTGGAGGTGATTTGTCTTGATAACACATAAATATTTCAGCTAAAAAAATCACACATGCTTATCAGAAAAGGGGATGGAGGGGAAAAAAAGAGTCAACCATAGTTTTTTTTTTTTTTAACCTAAAGGAAACCATTGGTTAAAATTTAAATGTTATTTTGGTGATTTTTTTCTATGTGTAATTTTTCAAAAAGTAGTTGTAATATTTCAAATTTTTTTCTGTGTATAATTTTTCAAAAAGTAGTTGTAATATTTCAAAATATTTCATTTTATTATTTATTTATTTTTTCTGAGATGGAGTCTCATTCTGTCACTCAAGCTGGAGTGGAGTGGCACGATCTTGGCTCACTGTAACCTTCGCCTCTCAGGTTCAAGTGATTCTCCTGCCTCAGCCTCCCAAGTGGCTGGAATTACAAGCATCCTCCACCACACCTGGCTAATTTTGTGTATTTTTTTTTTCGTGAAGCTGGAATTTCACCATGTTGACTAGGCTGGTCTTGAACTCCTAACCTCAAGTGATCCACCCACCTTGGCCTCCCAAAGTGCTGGGATTATAGGAGTGAGCCACAGCCTATATTATACATTTTAAAACTTAATTTTGCATTATGACCCTTTTCCATATTATTATACTCTTATAGATACATTTTTAAATAGCAGAATTCATAACCCTCAAGTGAATTAAACAAGGTTCCTAATTATTGCTCTTTCTTGAATTTGTTTGATTTTAGTCACTTATAAAACCAGCATATTGTCATTCAAAAGCACAGTGAAAAATTCCTTCTATTTGTATGAAATATTTAATGGCTAAAGCGTAAATTCTGTGCCACTAATAAAAATTAGAAATTTTGGGTATCTTCTGCAATATTCCACTACTGTGATATTCTTTTTATTATTCTGGGTGAGTAGGTTGACTCCTTCCTTTCACATGGTGTCAGGCACTGCAGGGGTCAAGGAAGAGTTATAGCCAATATAATTTAGAGTGGATGAAAGTTATGTCACATTTCCAGTCTTCTTTCTCCTATTCCGTGTGTTTCTTTATTCTTGAAGTGTTAATTCCCAGATTCATTATTATTCTTATCTTAACTGTCACCAGGGTCAAGATTATGGTCAGGCCAGAGAGGTGCCCAGGGTACAAAATATAAGGAAGCACTCACTTTCAGGGTCACACAAGTTCAGGGTCAATACCTCAGAGTGTCTCCTCAAATTTTGCTTACAAGGTATCTGGCTTTCCTCAACCTAGTCCTAGCCAATATCTACTCTATTCAGAGAGGTGACATTCCTGGAAAATAAGGCATGATGTTAGTTTGAACTTATCAGAAGTAATTATCCATCTGAATTCTACACTTTTGCTCCTCTAAATGTGGAGTATGGATCAGTAGTACTACCTGGGAGCTTGTTAGAAATACAAAATCTACAGCCTCATTCACAAATAAAACTGCATTTTAAAGAGATCTTTTGGTGATTCTTGTACATACTATATTTTGAAAAGCATTGCTCTAGGGAATGGTCATTGTAACAAAGATTGCTGCCACAGGTCTTGGGTATTAGGGCATCACAGATTTTTTTGGGAGGTAGTCGTTGTGATGGGGGCAGATTCCAAAGAGTTTAGAATATTTGCACATTTTACTATAGGCTCATGTATGTTCTTCATGGAAACAAAAACTTTAGATTGTAGGCTCCTTTTCAACATTAGGCACTCTTAGCTTTGGAAATGTCTCAATTTACCTAAGGCATTTTTTTTTTTTTCTGACTGTACTATTAGCTTCAATAGTTGCATTGTTATTTCTCAAAATATGTTTTAGTTTTCTGTCCCCACATGTTTGGAAATAACTTACAAATCATGCTTATTTTTACATGTAATTATAAGCTAAAATGAAGGTGGTTAGATTCCCTTCCACCACAAAGATGGATGCTGTGTTCTTTTCACAATTATGCATGAGAATATGTACACACAGACACACACACACAGAGTATAATTCCAGTTTTGTTATAAACACTAGGGAAAGATTCACAGAGTCAAGGTAGAAAACCTGACTTAAATAAGGATGCAGAATTCCAAATGAGATTTAGCTAGTCCCAGTGTTAACAATTTTACCTTCCCACCGTTTTTGTTTCCACATTGACTTATAATGAAATAAATAATAGTTTTAGTTATACTGTTAATCCTGTCTCCTGCAAAGTGGGTTATATTGGGTTGTTTCACCTGTTTTGTAGATGGCAGATAGGAAATTGCCTTTTCCTTGGATCATCTTGTATTTCAATTTTTTATAGTGCAAATTCATTTATAATTACTTTTTTGGTTTTAAGTACCAGTGGAGTTAAGTTCCTGTCCCTGTGATGGCAGAGTAGTTTGTGTCAGACTAACTCTTCTAGAGATAACAATCATAGACTCTGCAAAATACATGAAAGGAAACAAACCATTATTATTTGAAGACACTGGAGAGTTACCCAAAGCGAGCAGAAACTGAAAGGAATTTATCCCTTGAAAGACAGGAAGTTTGCTGGGTGAGATTTACATTTTTATAATTTTTTTTGTTCCTGAGTGGATAATCTAATCTATGTAGTATTGTCTGGGACAGCTAGTACTCAAGGAGAAAGCTGCCGTCTTACTGACTTGATGTATAAGGGTATAGAGTTTGGGACTGCAAGAGTGATTAGAAATTTAGAGGGGAAGTATTATGAAGGAGAGAGCACTAAATTCTATGAATAAAGTCTCTCAAATCCTTGGCTGATATTTGATCTTGATATGCACAGAGGAGGCTTCATGGATTCCAGTAGAAAGCAACAGTGGAAAGGCTGAAGGAGCTGAAGAGACATTTGAACAGACTCCCACCAGAGAGGAGATAATTTAGAGTCCTGCTTATTTGGAAGGGCTTGATATGTGCCTTGGTGCCTTGGGCTTTCTACTGAAACCCCAAAACACTTTAAAAGTAAAGACAAAAGTTCTAAGACTAGAGGATCTTCCCTAGTATGAAGGCTAAATTTAAAAAGACATGCACTAACAAACTCCCCACATCTATGGAAGTTCTATTTTAAAAAGCCTCTTCAAAATCAAGTTGATCAACCAGTAATTAAACTGCATGCTAGAAAAAAAAAATCAACACTCTTCAGAGTATATAACAGAATCAAGTGTCTCTTAAATGTATTATTCTCAATATCATATGCAATAAAAATGTTTATACATGTGAACAAATAGGAATATATAATCTGTAGTCATGGGAAAAGGCAGATTACAGAAATAGATGGACTTGATATAAATGTTGAAATAAGTAGACGAGGACTTTAAAATAGCTTTATATGTTCAAAGACTTAAAGAAAAGGATGTTCATAATGAGAAAACAAATGGGGATTCTCAGGAGAGGAATGAAACCTACAAAAAAGAAGCAAATATAAATTCTAGAATAGAGAAGTGCAATAACTGAAAAGAAATATTCCATGGCTAGGCTTAACAGTAGATTGAAGACAGCAGAAGAAAGAGTCACTGAACTTGCATACAGATTAATAGAACTTATCCGTATTGAAGAACACAGGGAAAAATTACTGAAAAACAAGTGAATGGAGTCTTAGTGACCTATGGTGCAAAGAGCAGATAGACTTCCAGTTTATTATGTAAGACTCAAAATCCCTAAATTTGAAGTTTTTCTTCTGTATTACAATGCACTGCATGTGCAAGCATATCACCTGGTCTTCTTTACATCACTATAGGGGAATTAGGTTTTAGGGAACAAGCAGAAATGCTAATACTCTTGCTACTATTATTGTTGTAATTGTCCTTCATTTCTGATTTGCAGTCTTGTGTCTTCTGCCAGCATCAGTAAATTTGTGTCAGGTTAACTTATTAGCTTGCAAGTGAGGTAAATTCTCAGACCTCTCTTAATCTTTGTTAGTTCTCTGATCACAATGGAATTAAACTGGAATCAATAACAACAATATAATCAGAAAAATCCATGAATATTTGAAAATTAAAAAAAAAACTTCTATATAACTCATGGGTTGAAGAAGTCACAAGCTAAATTAGAGAATGTGGTTAACTAATGAATGCATATCAAAGTGTTTGGGGATAGAGATAAAGATTGTATGGAGGGAAATTGATAGCTCTGATATTAGCAAAGAAAAAAATGTTTACAATCAATGAGCCCTGTTTAAGCGAAAAGGAGAACAAATCAAAGCCAAAGTAATTAAAAAGAAGGAAATAAAAAGATAACATTAGCAATCAATAAAATATAGAACAGAATAGCAAAGGGACGTGACAGGTATGATTAAATTAAGGGTCTTGCGATATGGAGATTATCCTGGATAATCTGAGTGGGTCCCGAATGTAACCATAGTTGTTCTTAAAAGTGAGAGGCAGAGGGATATTTGATGACAGAAGAGGAGAAGGAAGTGTGATAAGGAAAACAGATTGCTGTATGTGGCCAGAAGCAAGGAATGTCGGCACCCACCAGAAATTGGAAGAGGCAAGGAATAGATTCTCCCTTGAAGCCTCCAGAAAAAGCCAGCCATACTGACTTTGGATTTTAGACCTGCAAGACTCTTTTTGAACTTGTGGCTTCTAGAACTTAAGAGAGTAAATTTATGTTGTTTTAAACACTGTGATTGTGGCATTTGGTTATAATAGCAATGAAAAACTAATACAAATCCCCAGCAAGACTGATTAAGAAAGAATGAATACATAAATTACCAGTATCAGAATTAACAGAGAGTATGTAAATGCAGATTTTATAGATAGTGAAAGAAGAGTAAAAGGATATTTGTGAAATAATTTATGCTTGTCAATTCAAGAACTAAGGTGAAATGGACAAATTTCTGGAAAAATAATGAGTACCAAACTGAGTTGAGAAAGAGAAATAGAAAAGCTAAGTAGCCCTATACCTATTTTAGGAATTGAGATATTGAAAAAATTGAAATTCAACACCATGTTATGATAAAATTTCTCAGGAACTTAGAATAGGAGGGAACTTGCTCAATTTGTGACAAGCCTTTAGAAAATATCTTACTTAACATCATACTTACATTTTGAAAGCTTCTCCCCACGGACTTAGAAAAGACTAAGAAGTTTGCTGTGGGCACTTCTATTTAACATTGTTTTAGAAGTCCTGGCTTGCAAGCATGCAAGAAGATGACAAATAAGAAAGGAAAGAATAAAACTGTCTGTTTACAGGCAACAAGTTTTTACACAGAAATTCTAAGACATCTACAAAATCACTGCTGGAACTGAAAAGTAAACTTATCAGGATTGCCAGATATTAAAAATATCAATAACATTTGTTTATAGTTGTTGTAAACAATTAGAGAATGTGTTTTTAAAAATTAAAGTAGCACTAAAAATATATGGGGAAAAATAAAACGGAACCTTACCTTATACCAGGAATAAACATTTCTTCAATATGGATCATAGACAGAAATATAAAAGTTAAAATTTTAAGCTTTATAGAGAAACACACTGGAGAATATCTTCAGTATTAGTACCCACACAAGATTTTTAGAGTTCTACAAAGCAGTAACCGAAAAAGAAAATAACAACGTTAAAAATTTCTGTTCATCAACAAACATCAAAAGAAAATGAGGTCAAGTGACAGACTGACTGTCAATAAATATATTTTACAATGGACTTGTAATTGGTATTTATAAAATAATAATAAAAAGAAAATTCAATTAAAAATATCCAAAAGACTTGAACAGCAATTTTTTAACAGATGTATGAATGTTCAAATATTGCTCAAGATCAAGTCAACAGGAAAATGTAAATAAAACTACAGTGAGATATAAAATGATATGACATTTTATTTCCCATAGAATAGACACAATTTAAAACAACACCAAATGTTTGCAAGGATGTGGAGTAATTCGAACTCTAACCCTGGAGGATATATAAGAGGATACAATCACTTTGTACAACTATTTGGCAATTTCTTGTAAAAGTAAACATATATCTGCCTAAGACACAGCAATTCCACTAATAAATATTTATGCAAGAGAAATGAATATTTGTCTCCAAAATTTGTCAATAAAGATGCTATAGCAACTTTATTCATAATATACAAGTTATGGCATAGTCATACAGTAGTATGTTACTCAGCAATATAAAAAACTACTAGTGCATACAACATAATAGATTTATTTATATATTTAGATTCCATTTATATGAAATTCCCTGCCCAGCTTGGTAAATCTATTCTATGGTGATCAGAATCAGAAGAGTTTTTACCTATGTGGGATACAGATTGACTGGATGGGGGCACAAGAACACCTTTGGGAAAGGGGAATAATTAATATCCTGATTTGGGTGGTCTTATTTGGGTATATATATTTTTCTAGACTCATTGAATTGCACATTCAAGATATGTACATTTCAGTCTATGCAAATTTTATTTCAATTTAAAAAAATGGGAAAATTGAGCACTTTAATAAAATATTTTCTTTAAAATTTAAATTATGTTATTACTTTCAGTTAAAAATACATCAAGTCCTAAATGAACATTTTATCTTTATGCCACACTGTCAAACTGAGAAAGTATACTTAAAATTTTTAAAAAAATTTCCATAGGTTACTGGGGAACAGGTGGTGTTTGGTTACATGAGTAAATTCCTTAGTGGTGATTTGTGAGATTTTTGGTGCACCCATCACCCGAACAGTATACACTGCACTTGATCTGTAGTCTTTAATCCCTCAACCCCTTCCCACCCTTTCCTCCTGAGTCCCCAAAGTCCACTGTGTTATTCTTATGCCTTTGCATCTTCATAGCTTAGCTTCCATTTATGAGTGAGAACAGACAATGTTTGTTTTTCCATTCCTGAGTTACTTCACTTAGAATAATAGTGTTCAGTCTCATCCAGGTTTCTGCAAATGCCATTAATTCATTCATTTTTATGATTGAGTAGTATTCCATTGTGTGTGTATATATACACACACACACCACAGTTTCTTCATCCACTCGTTGATTGATGGGCATTTGGATTGATTCCATGTTTTTGCAATTGTGAATTGTGCTGCTGTAAATATGCATATGAAAGTATTTTTCCTTTTTTTTTGTATAATGACTTCTTTTCTTCTGGATAGATACCCAGTAGTGGGATTGCTGGATCAAATGGTAGTTCTACTTTTAGTTTTTAAAGTATCTTCACACTGTTTTCCATAATGGTTATACTAGTTTACATTCCCACCAGCAGTTTAGTAGTGTTTCCTGATCACTGCATCCATGCCAACATCTACTATTTATTGATTTTGGCCATTCTTGCAGGAGTAAGGTGATACACATTGTGGTTTTGATTTGCATTTCCCTGATTACTAGTGATGTTGAACATTTTTTCATATGCTTGTTGGCCATTTGTATATCTTCTTTTGAGAACTGTCTGTTCATATCTATGGTTTTTTTCATCAGTGTTTTGTAGTTTTCCTTGTAGAGGTCTTTCACCTCCTTGGTTAGGTATATTTCTAAGGTTTTTTGTTTGTTTTTTGCACGTTTTTGTTTTTGATGGGATTGTTGTTCTTTTATTTTGTTGTGTTTTGTTTTTTGCTTGCTGATTTGTTTGAATTACTTGTAGATTCTGGATATTAGTTCTTTGTCAGATTGTGAAGATTTTCTCCCGCTCTGTGGCTTGTCTGTTTACTCTGCTGATAGTTCTTTTGCCATGCAAAAACTCTTTAGTTTGAAAAGTCCCAGGTATTTATCTTTGTTTTTATTGCATTTGCTTTTGGGTTCTTGGTCATGAAATCCTTGCCTAAGTCAATGTCTAGAAGAGTTTTTCCAGTGTCATCTTCTAGAATTTTTCAGATCTTAGATTTAGTTTCAGATCTTAGATTTAAGTCCTTAATCCATCTTGAGTTGATTTTTATAGAAGGTGAGAGATGAGGATCCAGTTTCATCCTCCTACATGTGGCTAACCAATTATCCCAGCACCATTTGTTGAAAAGGGTGTGCTTTCCCCACCTTATGTTTTTGTTTGCTTTGTCAAAGATCAGTTGGCTCTAAGTATTTGGCTTTATTTCTGGGTTCGCCATTTTGTTCCATTGGTCTATGTGCCTATTTTTATAACAGTACCATGCTGTTTTGGTGACTATGGCCTTATATTATAGTTTGAAATCAGGTAATGTTATGCCTCCAGATTTATTGTTTTTGCTTAGTCTTGCTTTGGCTATGTGGACTCTTTTGGTTCCATATAAATTTTAGAATTGTTTTTTCTAGTTCTTTGAAGAATGATGGTGGTATTTTGGTGGGAATTGCATTTAATATGTAGACTTGTAGATTGCTTTTGTCAGTATGGTCATTTTCACAATAATGATTCTACCCATTCATGAGCTTGGGATGTGTTTCCATCTTTTGTGTGGTCTACAATTTCTTTCAGCAGTGTCTTGTAGTTTTGTTTGTAGAGGTCTTTCACCTCCTTGATTAGGTATATTCCTAAGTATTTTTTTTTTTTTTTGGCAGCTATGGGGTTGAGTTCTTGATTTTATTCTCAGCTTAGTTGCTGTTGGTGTATAGAAGAGCTACCATTTTGTGTACATTGATTTTGTATCTGGAAACTTTGCTGAATTCTTTTATCAGTTTTAGGAGCTTTCTGGAAGAGTCTTTAGGGTTTTCTAGGTAAACAATCATATCATCAGCAAACAGCGGCAGTTTGACTTCCTCTTTACCAATTTGGATGCCCTTTATTTCTTTCTCTTGTCTGATTGCTCTGGCAGGACTTCCAGTACTATATTGAATAGGAGTGGTGAGAGTGGGCATCCTTGTCTTGTTCCAGTTCTCAGAGGCAATGCTTTCAACTTTTCTCCATTGAGTATTGTGTTGGCTGTGGGTTTGTCACAGATGGCTTTTATTACATTGAGGTATGTCCCTTGTATGCTGATTTTGCTGAGAGTTTTAATCATAAACATCTCAGGTTCCCAGGCTAATTGTAGAATGCTAGTTCATTGAGTAGAGTACAAGTTTAGTGTCAAAAGATGTGGGATATAACGTTTAGGAGAAGGCAAGAATAAAAGCAATCAAATTCAATTATAAGAAGCATTTTTGGCCGGGCGCGGTGGCTCACGTCTGTAATCCCAGCACTTTGGGAGGCCAAGGCGGGTGGATCATGAGGTCAGGAGTTCGAGACCATCCTGGCTAACATGGTGAAACCCTGTCTCTACTAAAATTACAAAAAATTATCTGGGCATGGTGGCGGGCGCCTGTAGTCCCAGCTACTTGGGAAGCTGAGGCAGGAGAATGGCGTGAACCCGGGAGGCGGAGCGGAGCTTGCAGTGAGCCGAGATTGTGCCATTGCACTCCAGTCTGGGCGACAGAGCGAGACTCCGTCTCAAAAAAAAAAAAAAAAAGCGTTTTTTTTCTAACTCGTATTGAGATAAAAAATAACCTTATCTCCTTGTGTTTTACTAACTTTCTAGGGTAGTCTGGATTGGCCTGTATATTGCTGGATCATTTTTCACAAGTTTTAACATTTTTTCAGCTGTTACAGTCTCATCTCAAAAATCAGTGCCAAAGCACTACTTATTTCAAAAGTATAATGTGATGATGAGAATAAAATAAAACCAAAACTTTTATGAAATTCTGGGGTTAATTTTAAAAGGTGGTAAACTGGGATAATAATAAGTGATTCTTTACTTTTATTTAAGGAGGAATTTGAGTAATTAGCCCAGCTGAGATTTTTATATTTGTCAGGAAAAAGACTGATTGACAGACTGTCTTGGTAACTTCAGGACTTAGAACTTCTAAAGAAAATAATGGTGTCTTATTCTCTGTAAACTTTAGGATCCTCTGAGAATCTTTGTAAAAGTCTGTTTTCATGTGGCCTTATGTGGAGAATAGACATGATTGTTATGATAAATATTACGTGAATGGATTGATTTGAACAGTCCTAATTTTATTTTATTTTATTTATTTTATTTTTTTAAATTTAATTTCATTTTACTTTGAGTTCTGGGAAACATGTGCAGGAGGTGCTGGTTTGTTACAGAGGTAAATGTGTGCCATGGTGGTCTGCTGCACCTGTCACCCCATCACCTAGATATTAAGCCCCACATATATTAACTATTTATCCTGATACTCTCTCTCCCCTGCCCCTTGACAGGCCCCAGTGTGTGTTGTTCCCCTCCCTGTGTCCATGTGTTCTCATTGTTCAGCTCCCACTTATAAGTGAGAACATGCGGTGTTTGGTTTTCTGTTCCTGTTTTAGTTTGCTGAGGATAATGGCTTCCAGCTCCATCCATTTTCCAGCAAAGGACATGATCTTGTTCCTTTTTATTGCAAGCAGTCCTAATTTTATAATGATCATTTTTGTTATCAGTTTTTTTTTTCAAATTATCTTTTTGCATGCAAAGAGATGGTAATATATTTATAGACTTTTACGTGGCACATATATACCATGGAATACTACACAGCCATAAAAAGACATATCCTTTGCAGCAACGTGGATGGAACTGGAAGTCATCATCCTAAGCGAACTAACACAGGGACAGAAAACTAAACACCACATGTTCTCACTAATAAGTGGAAGTTAAACATTGAGGACACATGGACATAAAGAAGGGAACAACAGACACCTGGGCCTACTTGAGGGCAGAGGGTGGGAGGAGGGTGAGGACTGGAAAATGACCTATTGGGTACTGCGCTTATTACCTGGGTGATGAAATAATCTGTACACCAAACCTCTATGACACACAATTTACCTATATAACAAACCTGCACATGTAACCCTGAAGCTAAAATAAAAGTTAAAAAAAATGTATAGAATTTTAAAAAAGGAAAGATTCCTCAAGTATTATTGATTCAAATTCTCCAGTTTCACATTTGACTCAGGGAGGTGAAGTTACTTGCTCAGGATTATATGGTTTAGGGGTTACAGAAAATGTAAACAATTACTTAGTCATATTTGTTTTAAATATATGCAACTGAAAAGTGTGGTTACTTCACTGACTCACCAGAACAATTGTGACTGCATAAACTGTAATGTCCTTTCTTGTTCTAATGTCCTTTCTTGTTTGAAAGCTATAAAGGGAAAAGTATTTGAATATGATATTTGTGTTTCTATCTGTATTTTGGAAAGGACACATCAGCAGTGAGTTGAAGAAAGAGTACTTCTGCACTGAGGGTCTTGGAAGATGGCCCGAGGAAAGACAAAGAACAAGTAAAAGAGTTAGAACGAGGATTGCAAAGTATTGCTCACTAGAGATAAGAATCATTTTAAGCATGTAGGTTTTCATAACTAAACTCCATGGTAGATTTCTTCTGAATGCAGTGACAATGCTCTCCTGTGCTTGCATATTTGCATATGAGAAGTTTGTGATATGACATGATTTTTTAAAATCAAGAATGGTAAATGAGAATGTGAAAATCACCTATATTTGCTTGCTTACAGGTGTCTGTGGAGATCATGCAATTAATACTACCTTCACAGTTTTGTATAGTTATGACAAAAAGCCTCTAAAAATAGAACAGCAAACATTGACTCCTTTACTGGTCATGAATCCAGGTGTAATGGATGTTAAGAGAGGGTGTTACAATGGATCAACTCGGGATGAGAAATACTAACAGTACAGCATGTTTTGAATTCAAGATGAAAAGTAGAGAAGAAAACTTCACTATTGAACCATAGAATGTTACAGTTTTAAATAACTTTAAAGATAATCTTGGCAGGGCGAGGTGGCTCACACCTGTAATCCCAGCACTTTGGGAGGCCGAGGCAGGCAGGTCACTTGAGGTCAGGAGTTTGAGACCAGCCTGGCCAACATGGTGAAACCCTGTCTCTACTAAAAATATAAAAGGTAGCCAGGCATGGCGGCAGGTGCCTGTAGTCCCAGCTACTAGGGAGGCTGGGGCAGGAGAATCACTTGAACTCTGAGGCGGAGGTTGCAGTGTGCCAAGATCATGCCACTGCACTCCAGTCTGGGTGACAGAGACTGTGTCTCAAAATAATAATAATGAAAATAATAATAATAATAATATTAATTCCTCATTCTAAAGATTTGAAAACTCAGGCACAGAGAAAAGAAAAGACTTGCCCAAAGTCATATAGTGGCAGAACATAGATGAAAAACCAGGTCTTTTGACTTCTATCCAGATTTCCTCTTGATAATATCACACTTGGTGCACATTCCACAGCCATCATCAGGCACTGTTTTTGTGCTAGGTACTGTGTCATGCACTAGGGATATCCTGCTTTCTATGGGTACTTAGAGAAGTCATATTGACAATTACAACAGCAGGTAAATGGGTATCGAAACAAGCAGAATATTAAGGCAGTGCACATTCAACTCAGCCAAGAGAGTTTGGGAAATTTCTAAGAAGTATTGACATATGTGATGAGTCTTCATGTTAAACAGGCAAGAGATGAGAAAGAGAAAGGAAAGCATTTTAGAAAAAGGAACAGCATGGCCATGGGTGGGCAAAACTCCACTCTCTCTCTCAGATTTACTGTCATTTTGCTTTCCAACATTAACCTCATTTCATTATTCTTCTTGGTTCCATGCATAGACACTCATAATCACCTCATAGATGCTTTGCTTTGAAGTGCTTTTGGGCATCACTGAGTGATACTGAACACTTTTTTTCCACTTGCATGTGTTTTGTTACTTGCTTTCTGGCTCCAAGCACCTGCTGCCCATCCCAGCATTGGGCTCAAGTGATCTGTCCACATTGGCTTCCCAAAGTGCTGGGATTACAGGCATGAGCCACCACACCTGGCCTGAAGTTTTTTTTTTTTTTTTTTTTTTTTTTTTTAATGAGTAAATGCCAGCTAAGAATTTGTCTTTGAGAGGCACTAAGTGCCAGCTAAGAATTTGTCTTTGAGAGACAGTAAACCTACAAAGCTATTTGGAATCTTTTTCATGTATGTAGGTTGTTAGAATTGCTTCCTGAACTTGTAAGTAAAGACACAGGATGGTTGATCGCTACAACGGTAATTTATTTTTTTGTCCAAGGTGAACTTGGGTATTGACTCAGGATTTTTTTTTTGTTTTTTGAGATGGAGTCTTGCTTCGTCACCCAGGCTGGAGTGCAGTGGCACTATCTCGGCTCACTGCAACCTCTGCCTACTGGGTTCAAGTGATTCTCCTGCCTCAGCCTCCTGAGTAGCTGGGAGTACGGGGGTGTACCACCACATCTGGTTAATTTTTTTTTTTTTTTTTTTTTTTTTTTTTTTTTTAGTAGGACAGGGTTTCACCATGTTGGCCAGGCTGGTCTCGAACTCCTGACCTCAGGTGATCTGTCCACCTCAGCCTCTCAAAGTGTTGGGATTACAGGCGTGAGCCACTGCACCCAGCCTTGACTCAGATTCTTATTGCTTAGTTTAATCTCTACTTCTTTGTTCTATCTATATGCTTTAAAATTTTTAAGTCTCTATTTAGAAAAGTTTAGTGCATGTTTTATAGGAATCATTTTCATTTGGAAGAATAGTTTTAAGAATAAAATACTGGGCTTCTGTAGTTGTTCTGATGTAATTTTTATTATGTTGTTAATGGTAAAAGAACAAGGACAACTGAAGTCTTTCTAATGATAATATTAATACAGTTTTCCTTTACAGATAAATTTTAAAGGTGAACCATTTATCTTAGATAATTTTTAGTTCTATGGGCACCCGCATCACTGAAAACAAAGCTAAAAACAAAAAAATCCCATAAGCACAAAGCCAACTTTGAAAGTGAGAACCTACTGAGCTTCAACCAAACCCACTGACAATGTACTGCAGGTGGATACCACATGGGAGGATGAAAAAATGTGATTGTGAGGGCCATGTTGACAGTTCCATATCCATAATCTATTCTTCTTAAATTTGATCTGTGCATCTGGTATATATTTATTCATGTATTTGTGCTGTAGGAGCTTAGAGTTCTTTAAGTAGGTCAGGGGTATCTGTGCCATGAAACCTCCTGCTGGGAAGAGATGGTGACTGGTGTGAGTGGGCTGGCAAATGCCAGTGGCCTTGGACTACACGGGGCCCTATTGGAGTAGGTTTTGAGGTTATTTGGGGATCTCCGCATCTGACAAGAGGATTAGTAGGAACTATACTTCAAAGAGGACCAGGAATGCACCATTTCCTATAACCTGTAAGAGCCAAGGAAAATTCTGCTGTTGCAGATTCAGTTCAGGACAAGAGGTGAAAACCACAGTTAGTACCAAGCCAATGATCCTCTGCTACTATTGCTTATAATATGCTAAGAATAAATAATTTGATAATGGAAGATTAGGAGACACATAAAATGGATACCTACATGGCTTACAGTGTAGATGAAGGTCTGTTTAAGGGCATATGATCACCTTTTTGGGCACATTTCAGGTTGGTGTCTTAGTCTGTTTAAATTACCTTTCAACAAATGTAACATCTTATTAACTTCTCAAAGCATGATTAACATAGATATCTATCCAAGTTATCATCTTTCTGAATGATGAAATAGTCCCTTAGGGAGAGCTACTATATTTCTTATATTTTCTAGTAGAAGGTATGGTTTAGAGTCTTAGGAGGCATGGCTTGGTCTTAGAAAGTGTGACCCAAAGCAAGAGTTCATAGTGGTTCTTCAACCCAGATTGGACCACTGTCTGAATGTCAAGAAGTAGTTGATTGGATTGTTTCAACAGCTTCAACGTTCCTTTCTTTATGGTGAGTCCTTTCACCATCCTGCTGACATCATCTGGTTACACTGACGGGAGTCTGCTTTGTGTTAAAACATATCACGTGTCATTTTTCTTAATTTCTTTCTTTCTTCTCCCTTCCTTCTTTCCTTCGTCCATTCCTTTCTTCATTCCTTTGTTCCTACCTTCTTTCCCTCTGATAAGCTTTCTAAAGTTGTAATTTTGTGTTTTTAAAAAATGCCATTTGTTACTCACCCAGATCTGCCATTTGGTAAATGTTCAATCTCGGGCCGCTTACTAACCATTTTGTGCCTCAGTTTTGTCATCTAAAACATTGGAAAAATAAATGCCTTGTAACGTTGTTCTGGGTATTAAAGGAGCTAATATAGGGAAAACTTTTAGAACAGTACCTCACATGTGGCAAGTGCTGAATAGGTGTCAGCTCTCATTTCTCCTCATATTGAACAGAGATGAGCAATTGAAAATCTGTGTTGGAATTTTGTGTCAACAAGTTTATTATTCTTCTTCTACCATTTCACCAGTGTTTTGGTTTTACTACCTTTGAACACACAGGCTCAAGAGCAGATATAATCTCAAGCCATTAAAGACATGTATTAGCCATCTGTTACCCATATTATATAACCAAGGGGTTCTAAACTGTGGCCTGGTTTAGAAGGGGGGTGGTGAGTATGACCTCCCAGTAGGTGTGTTCCCCTGGCTCTACACATGCATGGGGGCACTCAGGGCTATTTCCAGATAAAATTTACATCTGTGTGCCCAGTGGTCCCAGGTGGACATATGGAGATGAATGTGTTTTATGAGTCTCCAGGTTTATGGAGCTTGAAAGCTCCCTGTTAGAAGGGACAGATGATTTGTTCCATCCCACGTTATGGAATGTGAGCCTCACCCAGACCTAAATGAATATCAGTGCTCTGTGAGCACCACCATTATCAAGCTGTGGAGTGACGTTGGGAGTGGAGGGCATGCACCTGACATAGTGAGAGAAACTTAACACCCCTGGCGTAATCCTGGAGGTAACGGCGCTTCCAGAGTCATGTAGTCCCTAAAATGACACTAGAGGGCGCAGTATGGACATAGCTGTGAATTGCGCTCTGGATTTGAGTGACTTAGCCAATCCAAGGCTGGGCTCCATAGCTCTTTGAGGAGGTGAGAGAACTGAAGAAAAGCAAGAGGGACTGGGGAATCTAGAAAGGAGCGTTCTTTGAGAGAAATAATAGTGATGATGGCTACCATTTATTGAGCACTTATTAAAGCTATGATTTAAGTACATTGTCTCATTTGATCTTCTTGGTTATTCAGTGCCAGGCTATACTGTCTTCATACAACAGAGGAGGAGGCCCGGCACGATGGCTAACACCTGTAATCCCGGCACTTTGGGAGACCGAAGTGGGCGAATCACGAGGTCAGGAGTTCAAGACCAGCCTGGCTAACATAGTGAAACCCCATCTTTACTAAAAATACAATAAAAATTAGCCGGGCATGGTGGCAGGAGCCTGTAGTCTCAGCTATTTGGGAGGCTGATGCAGGAGAATTGCTTGAACCCAGGAAGTGAAGGTTGCAGTGAACTGAGATCGGGCCACTGCACTCCAGCCTGGGTGACAGAGTGAGACTCTATCTCAAAACAACAACAACAGCAATAAAACAAACAAACAAAAAAAACTGAAGAGGAAATGGAGGCTTGGAGGAACTCACCCAAGGTCACACAGCCTTTAAGTGGAAGAGCTGATGTTTAATCCAGAGCTATCTGAATTCAAAGACTTTATCTGTATCTTAAATCTTAACCCTAATATTCTCAGTGAGGAAGGACTGAGGTTATCTCTGAAAAAGAGCAACAAATAACAGTTTCAGGGCTTCTGAGGTGGTTTTCAAAAGTCACGCAACTCTGAAGTGTGTTTCAGACCTCCTGTTCTTGGTGATTTGAGCAAAAGGTTTATTGCAAATTACTATTCAGAAACTATGTTTGTAGACTGAGAAATGGGTTTCTGTGAAACAGCATTCATCCAGAAAAGAGGTCTTTTCTGCAAGAAAGAAGTTAAAACAGAAACCTGGGGGAATTTGACTCTCTGATTTTTTTATCACTGAGTTTTCATAGATTCTGGTAGTATTAGATATGCATATGTTGGTGAATACAGTTCCAGATTGCGATAATAGAAGTTGTATCATACATGTTCACCCGAGAGCCATTGCTTGACAGAGGCATCTCCAGGTCTGAGATCTTAGGGGAGAGGCCTTCACCGGTGTCTGTGAGAGTTGCCATGGTTGAGAACACCAGAATTCTCTCATTGTACTGCTTGCCTGCCATGAAGCCTCTGGAAGGATATGGTGGCTGAAACAAGGCATGAGGCATGGATACAGATTTCCTGACTCAACTTCTGGTGCAGATAACATTGTTATAGTACACAGATTTATAATGCCCTTTTGGCCAAGTTTTCATAGAGATCATTTTCATTTTTTACTGATGCCATTAAGTTCAGTTAAGACTTGGCAACTTTTCTCATCCTCATCTCCCTCAATATTCAGTAACAATGGTAAGCTACAACAACCTAAAATATTAAGTAAGACTCTACAAATGACATAAACAGAATCTTCACAAAGCAAAAATAAATTTATTTTCTTAACAGATGGGCAGTGATTAAAAAAATGAATAATATTCAGTGCCAGTAAGGGTATAGGGAAGTGGGCACTAGAGTTGTAAAATCAACACCTTTTGGAAGAGTGCTTCTGTATTATCTATTAAAATTAAAATACTAATTTCCTGTATCTCAGTTATTCTACTTCCAGAAATTAACCTTTTGTTTCTTCCTTTACTTGTTCCTGATTTTAACGAATACTTTTAATGTTTCACCATTAAATAACTTTTGTTGAAGTTTCCTTTTCTTCTTCTTCTTCTTCTTCTTCTTCTTCTTCTTTTTTTTTTTTTTAGGTACTCATCATCTCTTTAAGGAAATATCTTTCCTTTGTTAGTTTTTATTATGAATCAGATTTGAATTTTATTGATGCATTTTCTCTTTCTATGGAAACGATCACACCTTTTTCCTCCTTAAATTTGTTAAAGTAATTCATTTTATTGATGGAATTTCTAGTGAAAATCATTCTAGCAGTTTTGGGGTACACTAAATTTGGTATAGCATATTATTTTTATTAATTTCTGGATTTGGCTTGTTTAATATTGGATTCAGCATTTTGCATCAGTGCTCATATCTGAGATTAGCTTGCAATGTTCCTTACTTACACTGTCCTTCTTTAGTTTTGGTATCAAAATGAGATGAAAACTTTTGTCCTTTGAAAGAGTGTGTATAAAATTTGAATGATCTGTTTCTTGAATGTGTTGATAGAATTTACCTGTAAAATTATCTGATCCCAGTGATTTTATTTTTCCCTCATGATAATTTTTTACTTATTGTTTTGCTCAATTTATTTAATATTATAGGACTATTTAAATTTTCTCTTTTTACATAAGGCAATTTTTGTATAGTTTTTTTAAAATAAAATTATCCAGTTTTTCCAAATGATAGGCTTTTCTTGGTATTCTCTCTTTAGTTTCTATTGTATATGTAGTAATGTCATCCACTTCTCATTCTTCATGTTGTATATTTGTGGTTCTCTCTCTTTATCTCTCTTTTATCTTTTTCAGTATTACCAAATACA
Organism: Mandrillus leucophaeus; assembly: GCF_000951045.1. Lineage (NCBI taxonomy): Eukaryota > Metazoa > Chordata > Mammalia > Primates > Cercopithecidae > Mandrillus > Mandrillus leucophaeus. Next base: position 4,488,524 of record NW_012101932.1, on the reverse strand, counting down.
TTTCAGGGCTGCTGCTAATATTTGTGGGGCAAAAGTATGAATGGAAGTTCATGTAGTATATGTCTAAATACTTAAAAATTATAAGCCAAACTCATAAAAGCTTAAGTAAAATCTATTTTTTCCTTCTACTTTGACAAATATACCTTTATAATGACTGGGAAAGCATATTTGAATTTAAAATTCTTGGAATCCTTGAAGTTCCATTCAGGAAAGTGGAAGCACAGGGACATCTGGCCCCTGGCCTATAGCCTATTCTTGTTCTCCTTCTTCTCTTCCAGTCCCAACTCTGTTCTACACCATGATAGGCATCACACCATGCCGGTGAACTTACTAACCTGTGCTTCAAACTCCATTCTCACTCTGCAAATATATCCTTCTTGACTATTTCTCAGGAGGGCCAAGCCTTGGGTCCATTGGTTGGGAATCCCAGGAAACTGAGTTGAGTTGTGGCCTAGTTTAGAAGGGGTCTGGTGAGTATCAGCTTGTAATTTATTTAATCTCTGTTCTGTCACTAATCTGTAAACTCTAGAAGGGTAGGGACTTTGTTGCTTTCCTTACTATTCTATCCCAAGTACATTGTACAGTGCAGGGATTGGGGAGATTCAAAGATAGAGTTGTTTAGTAAATGAATGAATGAATGAGTAGGCAAGAATGACTCCTAGATTTCTAGCTGGAGACTCTGGGTGAATGCTGTGCCATTCACTACATAGAAAATGTAGGATGATTGTAGCCTTATGAGGGATGGAGAGCTGAATATCTTAAGTTTGAAGAGTTTGTGTTCATGTGGGTGCAATTTCTGGCAGGCATTGCACAAAGGGAACTGAAACTTATGAGAAAGATCTAAGCTGAAGACCTTGCTCTAACATATACTGGTAAGTAGGCGTAGCTAAAGTTTTGAGAGTAAGGAACAGCAGATGTGATGAGAGAGAGAGAGAGTGCCTGGATAGGAACCTTGGGGATAATCAACATTTAAAAGGCAGACAAAGAGGAGCCTTGAAGAAAACTTTGAAGGTGCTTCCTGAGGGGTAGAGGAAAAGTGATACTACCAAGACAGAAGACAGCAAGGGAGTCAAAAACTGCCAAGAAGTCTATTGAGATGTGTTCGTTAGATTTGTCAACTCACATCTTGGCAAAAAAAAAAAAAAAAAAAAAATTAATTATTTGAGCAAAAGCCAGATTTTCCTGAGTTGAGGAGAAAGTTAGGGAGAGGAAATAGTGAGTGTAGATAGCATTTTTCTGGACACTCCTCTGTGAAATTACAGGGACTGTGAATGTGGTACTATGAGGATATATATGTTGAAGGCAGAGTACTTGTTGAAGATTTTACAGCTAAATTATGAATCAACTACCCCTGCTAAAGAGAGATTATGAAGTGAGGTTGAGTACTACTTCCAGTGTAGGACTTCGTGGTTTACAAAGAACTTGGGAATGATTCTGAGGAGAATCACACAGATGGTGATATGATCATAAAATAAGACCTTGGAGATATTAAGTAGGATGACTACCTTCAGCTATGAGGGACACAGCTTCTCAGAAGACAGTGACTATAATAAGCTTGATGTCCCCAAAGGAGACAACATGGAAAAGGACTTCAGTTTTACCAGGAGGAATTTAATTTAGAAAGCAAGATTTCCTGACATTGTGATTGAATGTTTAAACAGGTTACAAAACTTGTTATGAAATCTCAGAGGTCTCTAAAATGTAACATTAACAGTTTTGAAATAAGACCTTGAAGAACAAATGTTGATGATTTTGATTAATCCTTTTTGAGAGAGAATATTTGGTCAATGGCTCTGGTAGCTAAGGGACTGGCAATGCAACTCCCTACAGCTGCACGGTCAGTCTCTTGCCAGCTACATTGAGCTAATTTGACACAAAGTGGTTATTTGTAAGCCCTAGAGAGCCTTTCCACATCTCAAACCCTGGAGCTGCTCACAATACTTCCTGTGGGCTTCAAGTTTAGACCAAAATAAACTTGAAAAATCCATCTGGTGTGGGCTGATTCTAGAATTCTGGAATGTAAGATAATTTGGACAAAGGCTGAAGCCAAGTGGAACTCTCAGAGCACTGTATGTCCTTGTAAAGATTGGAGGCCTAAAATCCTATTTATTTTTCTCTTAAATTGAACTGAATGGATGAATAGCTCAGTGTAGATGGTTTATATACTGTTAACCATCTTGCAGCATTGGGAACCTCTGCTGACTCTTAGCTTGAATTGTATTTTTTGGTGGAAAAAGAATCTAAATCAACCATGCTATTTTCATTCAAACACCCATTTATTCTCTTAAAAATGTACCTTTGTGTTAGAAACATTTTGTTACTTTTTTAAATGAACGATTTTATGAAATGTCTTTACAAGGTCATTTGTATCATATTTAAAGCTTTCATTGGTATTATACTTCTTGCATCTATAAAGATCTGTGTGAAAATGTAGATATCATTAAACTTAAATACCTATAAAAACAGAAAAAGAGAGAGGGAATTTTAGTTAATATAAACTTTGGTTCATGATGGTCCCTAAGTTTAAAATTGTGGTAAGCTTAGAAGGGTGTTGATTTTTCTTTTACCTAATATAAACTGTTATTTAATCAGTAATAAACGGAATAAATAGCTATTTCCATGGCTAATTTTGTTTATATGTTTATCTTTGTATATGTTTTCTATTACATCTCCCATTTTAGATTGACTACGTGTTTAAATTCGTTACCTTAGCACTTGTTAGTGACAATACACCAGTCATAGACAGGGTAGAGATATTGGTTGCTGCTGAATTTAATAATAAGTTATTCTTCTAGATTCATTAATTCATGCATATTCACTCAACTCATTCATTCTATCATTTATTTATTTACGTGGCCACTCTGTGCAACAAATCATGTTAAGGACGGTGGATAAGTAAAAAATGTCACCTGTTGATATAGTTTGGGTATTTGCTCCCACCCAAATCTCATGTTGAGTTGTAATCCCCAATACTGGAGTTGGGGACTGGTGGAAGGTGTTTGGATCATGGGGGCAAATCCCTCATGGCTTGCTGCTGTCTTTGGAATAGTGAGTTCTTGCAAGATCTGCTCATTTAAAAGTGTGTGGCACCCCCACCCCAATCTCTCTCTCACTTGTTCCTGTTCTCGTTATGTGCCGGATTCCCCTTTGCCTTCCTCATAATTGTAAGCTTCCTGTGGCCTCCCTAGAAGCCGAGCAGATGCTGGCACCATGCTTCCTCTAAAGCCTGCAGAACCATAAGCCAACTTAACCTCTTTTCTTTATAAATTACCCAGTCTCAGGAACTTTTTATAGCAATGCAAGAACAGCCTAATACACCTGCATCCCAGAAGCTTGCAATTGGTGAAAGGGGAATGGGTATATAAAAAAAATGAGGGCAATTATATGAGTTAAAACTCTTTGTGTTGCATGTGACTGATACCTAACTTCAACTAGTTTAAGAAAAATAGGGAATTTATTGGCTCATAGAATCCAGTGATGTCCTGGACAAAGCAAGCATTAAAAGAGAGGGATGCAGCCAAGTTTTATGGACAACCAGCAACAATAATTTCTCTTAGGCCTAACTTGCTTTCTTTTACCTCTGTATTTCTCCTAGAATGACACCTTTTTTGTCCCTCACTACAGATAGGATTTATTGTCTGTGGTGGTAAACTCACTACTGCAAAGCATTGACTACCAAGCATGGGCTTTCCACAAGGGAGAGGAACCAACTCATGTCATGTTAGAAGCTTTGGTTTAAAAAATTCTTTTTTAAAATTATACTTTAAGTGCTAGGATACATGTGCAGAATGTGCAGGTTTGTTGCATAGGTATACATGTGCTATGGTGGTTTGCTGTACCCATCAATCCGTCATCTAGGTTTTAAGCCCTGCATACATTAGGTATTTGTCCTAATGCTCTCCCTCTCCTTGCCCCCCACCCCCCAACAGACCCCGATGTGTGATGTTCCCCTCCCTGTGTCTATGTGTTCTTGTTGTTCAACTCCCACTTATGAGTGAGAACATGTGGTGTTTAGTTTTCTGTTCCTGTGTCAGTTTGCTGAGAATGATGGTTTCCAGCTTCATCCATGTCCCTGCAAAGGACATGAACTCATTCTTTTTGTGGCTGCATAGTATTTCATGGTGTATATGTGCCACATTTGCTTTATCCAGTCTGTCATTGATGGACACTTGGTTGGTTCCAAGTCTTTGCTATTGTGAATAGTGCTGCAGTAAACATACGTGTGCATGTGTCTTTACAGTAAAATGATATATAATCCTTTGGGTATATACCCAGTAATGGGATTGCTAGGTCAAATGGTATATCTGGTTCTAGATCCTTGAGGAATCGCCCCACTGTCTTCCACAATGGTTGAACTAATTTACACTCCCACCAACAGTGTAAAAGCGTTCCTATTTCTTCACAGCATCACCAGCATCTGTTTTTTCCTGACTTTTTAATGATCGCCATTCTAACTGGTGTGAAATGGTATCCCAGTTTGGTTTTGATTTGCATTTCTCTAATGACCAGTGATGATGAGCTTTTTTTCATATGTTGTTGGCCACATAAATATCTTCTTTTGAGAAGTGTCTGTTCATATCCTTCGCCCACTTTTTGATGGGGTGATTTGTTTTTTTCTTGTAAATTTGTTTAAGTTCCTTGTAGATTCTGTATATTAGCCCTTTGTCAGATGGGTGGATTGCAAAAATTTTCTCCCATTCTGTAGGTTGCCTGCTCACTCTGATGATAATTTTATTTGCTGTGCAGAAACTCTTTAGTTTAATTAGATCCCATTTGTCAATTTTGTCTTTTGTTGCAATTGCTTTTCGTTTTTCAGTCATGAAGTCTTTGCCCATGCTTATGTCCTGAATAGTATTGCCTAGGTTTTCTATTACGGTTTTTATGGTTTTAGGTTTTACACTTAAGTCTTTAATCCATCTTGAGTTAATTTTTGTATAAAGTATAAGAAAGGGGCCCAGTTTCGATTTTCTGCATATGGCTAGCCAGTTTTCTCAGCACCATTTATTAAATAGGGAATCCTTTCCCCATTTCTTGTTTTTGTCAGGTTTGTCAAAGATCAGATGGTTGTAGATGTGTGGTATTATTTATAAAACCTCACTTCTGTTCCATTGGTCTATATATCTGTTTTGGTACCAGTACCATGTTGTTTTGGTTTTTGCATGGCCAGTCCCTTAGCTACCAGAGTCATCGATCAACTATTCTCTCTCAAAAAGGATTAATCAAAATCTTCAACATTTGCTCTTCAAGGTCTTATTTCAAAACTGTTAATGTTATATTTTTGAGACCTCTAAGAAGAGATTTCATAACAAGTTTTGTAACCTGTTTGAACCTTCAATCACAATGTCAGGAAATCTTGCTTTCTAAATTAGATTCCTCCTGGTACAACTGAAGTCCTTTTCCATGTTGTCTCCTTTGGGGAGATCAAGCATATTATAGTCACTCTCTTCTGAGAGAGTATAGCTTTGTGTAGTTTGGAGTCAGGTAGTGTGATGCCTCCAGCTTTGTTCTTTTTGCTTAGGATTGTCTTGGCTATATGGGCTCTTTTTGCTTCCATATTAAATTTAAAGTAGTTTTTTCTAGTTTTGTGAAGAAAGTCAATAGTAGCTCTGTGGGAATAGTATTGAATCTACAAATTACTTTGGGCAGTATGGGCATTTTCATGATATTGATTCTTCCTATCCATAAGTATGGAATGTTTTACATTTGTTTGTGTTCTGTTTTATTTCCTTGATCAGTGGTTTGTAGTTCTCCTTGAAGAGGTCCTTCACATCCCTTGTAAGTTGGATTCCTAGGCATTTTATTCTCTTTGTAGCAATTGTGAATGGGAGTTCACTCATGATTTGGCTCCATAGGTTTGTCTATTATTGGTGTATAAGAATGCTTATGATTTTTGCACATTGATTTTCTATCCTGAGATTTGCTGAAATTGCTTATCAGCTTAAGAAGATTTTGGGCTCAGACGATGGGGTTTTTAAAATATACCATCATGTCATCTGCAAACAGAGACAATTTGACTTCCTCTCTTCCTATTTGAATACCTTTATTTCTTTCTCTTGCCTGCTTGCCCTGGCCAGAACTCCCAATACTATGTTGAAGTCTGGCATTTTGAAAGCAGGCTTATGCATGTGTATGTAAAAGAAATGTGTATGAATTTCTAAGTTATAAATTACATTTGCCTATGAACTTTGTAATGTTGGCCTGTACTATTAAAGATGTTAGAATTTTGCTTTGAAACTAGAGTCTGATCTTTGAGAGGAGGAAGGACTTAAGTAATGTGCCAGGAGGTTGGGAGAGGCAAGCACTAGATTAAGAGGGGGATTTGAAAAGTAGGGCTGAAGATAAAGCTCCAGTTTTAATTTGGAAGTGGAAACTACTTCCAGGAAGAAGTGATTCTAGGAAAAGAAAAGCTTGTTCTATATGTGGGTAGAAATTTTGAGTGGTGACAATAAGGCTTGGAGTCCTTCCAAACATATAGTTTCAGAATTATATTATTTGAATCAATTGAACTTGAGAATTGGAATTGGTAGACATATGAAATCACTGCATTTTTTTTAAGCTTTTTGACTTGAGGTTTCCAAATATTAACAAATGCTTACTTAAAGTCATCGTGATGACGGGGCTGTCTTTTATGTCTTTCAACGTGTCTGGCTCAGTGTTGAACATATAGAAACGTGACTGACTTACTGATTTCTAATAATTTGACAAGTACATTATATAGTATTTAGCAGATATGTACTTAGGTAAAATACATTTAAACTGACTAATTTCTCCACTGGAAAACTAAATTTATGTAATCAGGATTTTCTCTAAATAGTGGACTGATTCCTTACCTTTATGGTCACTGCAGTGGACCAAGACCAATAACATAGTGTATGATAAGATACTTGTTTTTGGGTGAGGAAGATTTGCTTAAAGTGGAGAAGATTTCAGGATGACAAAACAAATTTCCCCACAAGTTTGGTATCAAGCTTTTGTTTTGTTATACTTGGTTATGTACTTTGGCTGAATAATCCAAACATATGTTCCAATCCAATTTAGTCCTTGCTTAAAGCAGCCCTTCTTATTTGTCCAAGAATTCAGAACTATTTTTGTTTTCCACTTTTTCTGAGCATTCAGTCTTTATGTATTTCATGGACAGCAGACTCCAGGGATTTGGGTTCTATTCATGACTTCTTCAAGAAGTGGACCATGCTATTTCAATCATTTTTAACAAGGGGCAAGTTGGATGCTGACTATTTCAAAGGAGAAAATAAAATAACCTAGTAGATATGTTTCCTGGCACTTAGACTTCTATATGCCATAGTTTAATCGAAATGTATTCAGTTCACTGTCTGTCCTTCCATTAATGTCATACCTTAATGTGCAGGTCTTTAGCATATCCTATACTTTGTGTAAGAGAAAAATGTATTTAACATCTCAGTGTATATACTTATTTAATGCAGCTCATAGATTCATATGTTTGACAAAGAGTGAGAAATTTTAGGTAAAAAATGATTTTCACAAAAGAGAATTGTATTATATATTAAATTTATAAAACTATTTCCAAGAATCATGGAATCATAAAAGTGAGACAACAAACTCAGTTCTTTTGTGTGAATTCTTTCGGCATTTGTTTAATGATTTTCTCAATCCTCCTGTTAGTTATATGAATCACAGGATTCCCAATGATTTAATAAATGTGAGTATGAAGCTTAACATATTTAGACTGGAAAAAGCTATCCAACATGTGAGTCACAAGTGAGAAATACCCAACACAAATGTGTTATTTCCCTTAAATTCTGATTAATAAAAAAAGAAATATGTGTTTAATGTTTTGTCTCAATTATTTTAAGAATCATCATAACACACTAATCGAACTTTAAAGTTGAACAGAAAGTTCCTAGAAATGACCTGGTCCAAGCACTTAGTTGTCAGATGAGAAACACAGACCTGGAGAGTTGGCCTGATGCATGCTTATTTATCTACGCAAGGACCTCAGCCAGTGAGTCCCAGATGGGCCCTGTGACCACCTACCATGAGAACTTGTAACTATTACCATAACCATCACCATTTGTACACTTGCATACTAGCCAGACAGCATGCTAGTGTTTTATTTAATTCTTTCAATAATTCAGTGAGGTACTTAACATTAACATCCCTGTTTAACAGGAAAAAAAAGAAGGGTAAAGTCACTTATTCAACTAGTCTAAAAGGAATGTTGAACCCAGTTTTTCCTGACTTCCAAACCCAAACTCTTTTCAACTATTCTGCCATTAAATAATGGTACTATGGCGGGCTGATTGCCAGGTGTGGGGGGTTTAGAGCCAGTGAATGACAATACCAAAGCAGGGTTTTTCTAAAATAATCAAATGCTGCTAACAGGGTGTGTGATCCTAGAGGGAGAGAGCCTATTTTCCATGTCTGATAGAGTTCCTTTCAATGGAGAATATGGAAGATCCTGTACTTTATTAGGTGGCCCTCTCTACTTTAATTATCCTGATGCCTGTCCTCTGGGTCTTTCTTATTCTCCTCCCTGGTCTTAATCCTGATTTAAAAGGAGGATAAAAAACATAAGCAGATGAATAAAAATAGCAGCCCAGGAAGCTTTGCATTGATTCATTCTACAAATAGTTATCAAATAAATACATGTGCCAGACACTATTCCTGCTCTTTTAAAACCTTCATTCTTGTGTGTGTGTGTGTGTGTGTATGTGTGTGTGATGCACATAAATGACAAACTATTTGATCACCAATAACTTTTCACAGTAGTATCTTCTCACACTAGTGAACATTTTTGGGATAGTTTTGGTGAAGGCATTTAGGTTGATTTTTTTTCCTTACAAAGTTCCTAGTAAGTTTGGAGGCTGGGAATTTGGTTCTAGAAGATATCATTAGTGCCTATCTCTTAATTGATCAGAGGCTTTGCTATACTAAAATGACCGTTCTTACAAAAGTGTTTCCGAAGATCTCTCAAGCTTTATAAACACTTCATTTTTGTACGTGCTGTAACTATTTGCTGAAAAATTCATTCCGTAGGTGGCTGAAACCTCCAGGGGGCTATGCACTGGGTGACAGAAGTAGGATGTGGAAAATAGGAGAGTAAATGGCAAAACAAGGGAGAGGAAAAAACTTCCTAGTTTTCTTCTGCCTGGAAACAAACATGCCGGAAGCTTTAATATCAGTAGTAGCTGTAGATTTTTTTTTTTTAAGTTAAAAGCTTTGGAGATAGTTGGAAAAACAAAAACAAAAACAAACCACATCTGGAAACATTTCAAGGAAAGGCAATGTAAAAAACGTGTTGGATGATATATCAGGAGAAAAGCTGGTTGCAAGTAACACTAAAATTTAAAATGAGATCACTTATTTCTCTTTTATTTTATGCCTGGAGGAAAGAAATACAATGCAAGTAATCAAGGCTTTGTAGAGCAAAGCCTCAAGGATCTAGGTGCCTCCTGGCTTGGGGTTTTACTACATAAGGCCTCTATTTTTAAGATAACATCAAGGTCCAAGAAAGCTGCTTCAGCTCTAGCCATCACATCACTTTTCAGGTGGCGTGAAGAAGAAAGATGATGAGCCTACTCTTTCCCTTTAAGGTTATTTGGCATAGGTTGCGTGTATTACTTCCATTTGCATCCAGAATTTAGACAAGTAGTCACAACTAGGTGCAAAACGGCTAGGAAATAAGAGTATTTCAAATACCCAACTAAAGTTAAGGGATTCTATTACTATAGAAAATGAAAGAATAATCAGTGACAACTATTGCAGTTTCTGCCACAGATAACTTTCATTCTTCTCTCTGTCCCAAGTCTTACAAGTCTATAATTTTAAATCCAGTCTGAGCATGTTTTCAGTGAAAACTATTCTTTCCAATTTGTTTCTGAGTTGCAAAAACACTTTCTAATGCCCTGAGACACATTGCAGGTGAAGAATGGAATTAGGAAAAAAAGGAATGGCAAATGGATTTTCAGCTTGCTCTGGGCATCACTAAAATTCCACAGAAACAGTAGCATCATTTCAGCATGACCAGTTCCCCTCATTCACAATGACTTTAATATTGCAAAACAATTCAGATTCCTCAGGCACCTGGAAGCTGCGTGCCTGACTCAGTCTTTCAAATTGAGACACAGTTGGGACGTCAACTCCTGCTGCCTGACCTGCAGAGCATTTCTTCTCTGTAGTTTTAGGAGGTGTCATCAGCCCAGTAGGGGAAACTCTTGGCAAACCCAACGCGTTTTCCTTCCAGAAACTCACTGATCCTGCCTCTGTGAAAGGGCCAAATTTGTCAGTGGGAAAAGAATTTTAAGAAGTATCATGAAATAAACTGTGTTGCCATGCTCTGAATATTGACCCTTAGTAATAGAAGGTTCTTACATTTTCAAACATGGCATTGAACCATCTCTTTAAATAGTGAGCAAGAAGGGAGACAAGATGCAGGAGTTCACTTAGCTCTTTGAAAAGGAAAACTTTAAAGTCAGGTACGTTGGAAAAATGTGAATCAAAACAGAGGTACCTATAATCTTTCATAGTAAAATATTGGGGTTGTTTTTTCTAAGATCCTACGTGTGAACAAAAGAGGAGTGCCACAGTCTTGTCTATGCCTATATAGATGATATTTATTCTTAGGCATTTTTCAAGTTAAATATTTATTACTACTATAGAGTTGCCCTGTTCTTCAATTATTTTTTTTTCTTGGTCTCTTCCCTCACACAATTTAAAAATGATCCAAATGTTCCAATCACTGAGTGTGGGAAGACATAGAACAGAAGGAGGGGAAGAATGACAGAAACTCAGTGAAGGCCATCAGAACCCTTTGCCAAGAAACGTTTTGGAGAGGTTAACGATACTTGAACACTAATGCTCTTCAATTGCTTTTACCTTGAAGACATCCAACTACTGTATGTAGTTTAAACTACCTATCTACAAGTAGCAATTCTAATTATCATTGTCTCTTCTCATACCCAGAAACGTTTGGCTAGATCAAGTTAATTCTCACATGTTGGTCAGTTTTCTGAGTTTTAAAAAGCGTTACTCATTACACCATGTGGAGCCTCCGTTCTTTGTCCTTTACGGACATGGTAATATCAGTTTCCAAATTCAGAACTGTGACAGCATTCCAGTGGAGTATCCACACTTGTTTTTATAGTCTTCAACAGAGAAGAAAAGAAAACATACGGGGTAAAGTATGAGGAGTTTTTCCTTCTGCTAACTCCCCCCATCTCCCAAACTCAACCAGAAAGAAACAAAATTAAAAACAAAGGAACCAGAAAATAAATGTGTGTCTGGGAATCTGACGGATTAGTTTCCTCCTAAATACCTGCTTCAGTAAATGCTTGCAGGAGAAATGTTTGCCTGTTCCTCAAATGTCATAGCTTTCCTTTGGTCTCTCTGGGTGGATCCAATTTCTCAGCAGTGTGATGTATTCCTTGTTGTTTCCAGTATTTTCAATGGACAAGAATCATCTGGTATATAATCCATTGCTGGGCTGAAGGCTGAGTGCAGCTGGCTACAGCTGTGCTAGAGTAGCCTGAGAACAGAACTGCTCATATAAGGTGGTTTAAGAAGGTATTTGCAAGTGGAGCAGACAATGGGCATGGTGCCAATCTCAGTGACGCGGCTTAACCTTCTGTAGGCATTATGCGGTTGGTGGTGGCCACAGAAATGGACTTGAAAAGAAAGTGGAGTGTTCACTACCTGATGGCCTGCTTCACGGCTGAGTCTCAACCTCTCTGTGGCCAAACAGATGAGCCTAACATAGGAAAAACTGTTTCATTCATTCTCGCCTTTTAAAGCTTTTCACTACAAATTTGTCTTTGGAGAAGTCTCAGCAGTGACACCACTTTTCCATTAATATTGGAGTGTGTATTTACATGGACTCTTTAAATAATTTTTGTGTGATTGATTCTGAAAAGCATGCAATGTCTTTTGTATGGGAAGAGCTAGTTCTCATACAGTACAAATTCATGGCATGCTGACACTCTGGGGCAGTAGGAGAGCAGGAATGATTAAGTTAAAAAGAACAGAGGATGAATTGGCAGAAAGGGCTTGGAGGGTATGTTTGGCTTTAGACAGACTAAAGGAAGGACACTTAATTCATAGAGTAAGGTGGTGTTGGGTGTCATTAGTTAGAAAGGAAAAGGTCAAGTCCCTAGAAAAAGCTATACACTAGCAAGAATTCTCCATACTAAGGAATTAAAACAGGCGGGGCCTGGACTCGAGAAGATGTAGGGATCCCTGGATGGAGGAGACACTGAGACAATCTTTTGGCAAAACAGAGGATGTTTTCATTTTTTCCTTTTTTGTACTGATGACTGTGTGTAGGTGCTCGCTGCCAAAGGGAGAATTGTGGGCTGTCCCCTCCTGATTTAGCAATGCCAGAGGTAGTCAACCTTCTGGGAAGAACTTACACACATCTACTGTGAAGTTGGTAGTGGATCTGTGATTCTCTTATTTTGAAAATTCACTGTTGGGTGAGTTTTAGAAGTTCTTTAGGACCTTACTTAAAAATTTTCCCCCAAATTAGCAGGGAATAATTTAAAATCATTTTCAAAATTCAGAGAAGTGGTTAAATTAAAGGTTGTTTACCCTACCCACTGCTTTTCTTGCAACTGAATAAGACAGCTTATTAGGAAAAATGAAGAATCAGAATTGAACAGCACTTTCTAGGAAGTTCAATGTCTTCTGTAGTATTGTAGTGTACATTTTCCTGAGAAGGCTAAATAAACCAAGCCCAACTGGCATGCATAAAAACAAAAAAAGGATATTGTAGTTATGGAAAAAGCTATGAAGATAAAGGCGGCTTGAGATAGAAATTTCTTGATGGCAGTAATAAAGATAGTACAGCTTGGGCTAAATCTCTTAAACTATATTCGTAAGTAGTGTGGGAGGTAGGGGCTATTCCCTCTATCTACTGCTCTCTTTTCCTCTCTGTCTCTATCTCTCTCCATATTTTCAGAGTAGCTGACAAGTGCGTATGATGAGTACAGGTGGAAATTTGCCTGCAAGCCCAGTGAAAGGGTCAGCACCTTCCCTGATTAGGTCAAAGTCAACAAAGATAAGGGGCAGGACAAGTTCTTCCTTCTGGATGGGTGCCCCGAAGGTCCAGGACCTCAAGCAACTCAGGCCAAGAATTTGCTTTCAGTGTCCTTCATACATATAAATACAGTTGAATTGCATGAGCTGATTGTAATGTTCAATGAGCAATAGCATTTCTACTCTTTTACACACACTTAACCTTCTGTCTTCATACGAAAAACTTCCTTTTAAATTCATGCCTCAAAAAATTATGAGAGTTTCATGCATCTTTCAAAAATCAGTGCTCATTGACTGCTTTTGTGTGCACTTTACCAAACTCTTAACTTATGCAGTAGGAAAAATTTAAAAGACATAATTCTTGCCCAGTGAATGTGTTAACACATATAGTAACCTAAGGTATGTATTCCAGTATAAGAGCTGTAGAAAAAGTAACTATGGGCTAGAGTTAGGGGAATTAGAAAGACAAATGTTTATGAAAACCAAACATTATATATACCAAGTTTTCATGGGCTCTGGTGTCTGATTTTTTTTTTGTGCACCTTTCTTGATATTGTTAGTTGTAGGTACTTAAGCATGGGTTGATAGATACACGTACAGGTTGAAAGTTGATACACATTCTTATTTGTAAACAGTTGTTTTCTCTTAATTTAATGAGGCCACCAAAACCAGTGGGGAAAAGCCAATGCGGAAATTTTTGAAAAAAATCCCACATATAACATTCACATTTTGAATGAGAAAACCCAGAGGAAGAAAAGGTGCTCAGTACATGGGGGATGATGGCAAAATATTTTATTATGACATAGCCGTCACCAGGCTACTGTTTTTGCTAGACTAGAATGTGTTTTGTTATAATTTTTCATTTTATTTTACTTTAAGTTCTGGGATACATATGCTGAACATGCAGGTTTGTTACATAGGTATATGTGTGCCATGGTGGTTTGCTGCACCTATCAACCCGCCATGTAGGTTTTAAGCCCTGCATACATTAGATATTTGCCCTAATGCTCCCCGTCCCCTTGCCCCCAACCCCTTGACAAGCCCTGGTGTGAGATGTTCCCCTCCCTGTGTCCATGTGTTCTCATTGTTCAACTCCCACTTATGAGTGAGAACATGCGGTGTTTGGTTTTCTGTTCCTGTGTTAGTTTG
>NW_012101932.1:4361382-4474317 GCF_000951045.1 Mandrillus leucophaeus | reverse complement strand
CCCTGTGTCCATGTGTTCTCATTGTTCAACTCCCACTTATGAGTGAGAACATGCGGTGTTTGGTTTTCTGTTCCTGTGTTAGTTTGCTGAGAATGATGGCTTCCAGCTTCATCCATGTCCCTGCAAAGAACACAAACTCATTCTTTTTTATGGCTGCATAGTATTCCATGGTGTATATGTGCCACATTTTCTTTACCCAGTCTATTATTGATGGACATTTGGGTTGGTTTCAAGTCTTTGCTATTGTAAATAGTGCTGCAATACACATATGTGTGCATGTGTCTTTATAGTAGAATGATTTATAATCCTTCGGATATATACCCAGTAATGGGATTGCTGGGTCAAATAGTATTTCTGGTTCTAGACCCTTGAGGAATTGCCATGTTGTCTTCCACAATGGTTGAGTTTTGTTATAATTTTAAATCTCTCTTGATCTCCCTTATAACTCCATTAAAACACCTTTTCTGGTCTTTAAAAATTATGCAGAGATACATACTGCATGCTATTCTGTATTTAGGTTGGCTGGGAGAGTTTTAGGCAGAAAACTTGCAATTTTTCCACTAGGTTTTGCTGATGGAATTACAGAAATTCTCTTTCTTTGTTACCAAATGTGAGCCAGAAGACTAGAACCCTGGCTGATGGCATGGCACCAACTTTCATGGGGCTACATAACCACTATAATTTAATGAATAGCATTCCTGTGGACATGAATCAAACAGGATACTTAATTTGATTACTTATCAATTGTCACAATTCTTTCATTTTAGGTGATATGGCTGGCTTATCGGTATCACCAATACATTCGTTCTACACCTCTATCCTGTTTTTTACATCCCAAAATATAAAATAAACATGAAAAAATTATTGGACAGCTGCTATGGAGAACAAGATTTTTCTATATATCTTTGTAATAGAATTGCCCAGCAAAGAATTGTGCCTGGGCATTTTTTTTTTTTTCATTTGGAGCAATTATATGGAACATCCCTTAGGTTTGGTTTTGTGTTTGTATCATAATACATAGCCAAGGTGTTGATACTGTGCCCATGTGGAGTCCAGATATCATTCTGCTGTTAATGACTATAACATGATGTGAAGGGTGAAACCAGAAAGTTCACTTTTGCAGTCTGAAAGCTGCTGCCAACAGACGGGGGTAACAGAGCAAAGCTTGCTTCCAGCCTCCATTGTTTCTGCTGCCAGAACATTCTTCTTCCATTACTTCATATGGACCAGATAGGACCAAAGGTGCTCTGAAGATATCCCCATGTTTCCTACTAATAAAAAGAACAGGATATCAACTTAAACATTTAGTGCAACCACATAGTATGTGTTAAAAACTTGCTAGGGATATTTAGCTTTGTAAATTACAGCAGATTCTCAAACTTTACTGCATCTGCAAATCCTTGGAGATTTAATGGACCTGAGGTGGCACCCAGATATTCTGCACATCCAACAAGCTCCCAGGAGATGCTGATGCTGCTGGTCTGTGCACCAAACTTGTGTAGCAAGGAACTGAAGCATAAAGCTGAAGTGACCCCGATGCCAGGTCTAGTAACAATACTGACAATTCATCTCTGACCCATAGAGTTGACCATAGAGTCGAATACATTCTGTATCTTAGTTAACCTCCTAAATATTTGCTGTTGGCCAGGGAGAGGGGCTGCTGGTGACAGGGGAATGACTGGACTTGGTCTAGAGGGTATGTGGAATGGTACTGGGATAGCCCCTATACTCCCATAATTCCTTAAGCTGTATCAGTTCATGAAATCATTTGTATTAATAGTCAATTTAAAATGTTAACTCTTAGATTAAATTAGTTTAGCTAATTGGTTTGTTCAAAACAGGAAACTGCTGATAGGAGAGAGGGGTTGAGAGAAGCATGGGATGAGACTAAGAGTTTAAGAACTGGGGAAAATGAGGAAAGATATTTTGGAGTATATGACATTTCAGAGAATAAACAACTTGCAAGGGACAAAGGACAGTTCAGTAGAGAATGAGAATGAGGTTTGGCTGGCCCAGTGGGGATTAGGGTATGTGGGCAGCCAGGTTGGAGTAGTTAGTCCTGGTACAGATAAATAACATCACTGATGACCAGGTCAGAATGTACATTCCGTTGGTGGCGACCCAACTGCAACAGCATAATTTAAAAAAATAAAATAAAAAGAAAACCCTAACAAAACATTATTTCTTTTCAAGTAGATCTCTTCTGGTTTAGCAAGGAAGAAAATATTTCTCAGGGTTTATACCTGCTTGCAAATTGGGAATTCCAGAAATCTCTTACTTTCTAGGCTAGTACAGTACCCTATTTTGAAAAGACAGAGAGATTAATTTTCAAATTTATGTGTTTACACTGGTTTGATTACAATGGGCACCAGGGTGACTTGAGTAATTGAAAAGGAATATTGTTCCTAGAAACTTTTGGAAGACAAAAAACATCAAACAAATATTTTGACCATTGTGTAGCTGGAATCCTTGACCTTAGTAGATCTGGTGCAGTTAATGGGCATGGAATTATTACAAATCATTGTTTTCCACTTCAAATAGATTTTTTTAAAAACTATTTTTATTTCATAATTATTTTAAGTTCATTAAATGTCTAGCCTTCTCTATAAATCTGTAATTACATAATCCTTGAATGAATTTTTAAAAATTTTATTTTTATTTTAATGGTTTTTGCAGAACAGGTGGTTTTTGGATGCATGGAAAAGTTCTTTGGTGGTGATTTCTGAGATTTTGGTGCACCATCACCTGAGCAGTGTCCTCTGTACCCAATGTGTAGTCTTTTGTCTCTTACCCCCCTTCTACCCTTCCCCCTGAGTTCCCAAAGTCCATTATATCATTCTTATGTCTTTGCGTTCTCATAGCTTAGCTCCTGCTTATAATTGAGAACATACGATGTTTGGTTTTCCATTCCCAAGTTATTTCACTTAGAATAATGGTCTCCATCCAGGTTGCTGCAAATGCCATTATTTCATTCCTATTTATGGCTGAGTAGTATTACATGGTATGTATATACCACATTTTCTTTATCCACTGGTTGGTTGATAGGCATTTAAGATGGTTCCATATTTTTGCAATTGTGAATTGTGCTGCTATAAACATACGTATGCAATTGGCTTTTTCATATAATGACTTCTTTTCCTCTGGACAGATACCCAGTAATGGGATTGGTGGATCAAATGGTAGTTCCACTTTTAGTTGTTTAAGGAATCTCCACACTGTTTTCCATAATGGCTATACTAGTTTATGATCCCACCAGCAGTGTAAAAGTGTCCCCCTTTCACCACATTCACACCAACATCTGTTATTTTTTGATTTTTAACTTATGGTCATTCTTGCAGGAGTAAGGTGGTGTCTCATTGTGGTTTTGATTTGCATTTCCCTGATAATTAGTGTTAATGAGCATTTTTTCATATGTTTGTTGGCTGTTTGGATATCTTCTTTTAAGAATTCTGTTAATATTCATTGCCCACTTTTGATAGGATTATTATTATTTTTTTCTTGCTGATCTGTTTGAATTCCTTGTAGATTCTGGATGTTACTACTTAGATGCATAGTTTACAAACATTTTCTACCACTCTGTGGGTTGTCTCTTTACTCTGCTGATTATTTCTTTTGCTGTGCAGAAGCTTTTTCCTTTAATTAGGTCCCATCTATTTATCTTTGTTTTTGTTACAATTGCTTTCGGATTCTTTGTCATGAACTCTGCCTACGCCAATGTCTAGAAGAGTTTTTCTGATGTTATCTTCTAGAATTTTTATAATTTCAGGTCTTTGATTTAAGTTTTTGATCCATCTTGAGTTGAGTTTTGCATAAGGTAAGAGATGAAGATCCAGCTTCATTCCTCTCCATGTGGCTTGCCAATTATCTCAGCACCATTTGTTGAATAGGGCGTCCTTTCTCCACTTCGTGTTTTTGTTTGCTTTGTCAAAGATCAGTTGGCTGTAAGTATTTGGCATTATTTCTGGGTTCTCTATTCTGTTCCATTGGTCTACATGCCTATTTTTGTATCAGTATCATGCTGTTTTGGTAACTATAGCCTTGTTGTATAGTTTGATGTTGGATACTGTGATGCCTTCAGATTTGTTCTTTCTGCTTAGTCTTGCTTTGGCTATGCAGGCTCTTTTTTTGGTTCCATATGAATTTTAGGATAACTTTTTCTAGTTCTATGAAGAATGATGGTGGTATTTTGTTGGGAATTGTATTGAATTTTTAGCTTGCTTTTTGCAGTATGGTCATTTTTAATGACATCTATGATAATATTGATTCTATCCACCCATGAGCATGGGATGTGTTTCCATTTGTGTCATGTATGATTTCTTTCGGCAGTGTTTTTTAGTCTTCCATGTAGAGATCTTTCACCTTCTTGGTTAGGTATATTCCTAAGTGTTTTTTTTTTTTGTTTGTTTTTTTTTTGTTTTTGTTTTTGTTTTTTGCAGCTGTTCTAAAAGGGGTTGAGTTCTTTATTTGCTTCTCAGCTTGGTCGTTTTTGGTGTAGAGCAGTACTACTGATTTGTGTACATTGATTTTGTATCCTGAAACTTTACTGAATTCATTTCTCAGATCGAGGAGCTTTTTGGATGAGTCTTTAGGGTTTTCTAGGTATACAATCATATCGTCAGCAAACAGTGACAGTTTAACTTCCTCTTTATTGATGTGGATGCTCTTTATTTCTTTTCTGTCTGATTGCTGTGGCTAGACCTTCCAGTGCTATGTTGAATAGTAGAGGCAAAAGCGGGCATCCTTGTCTTGTTCCAGTTCTCAGGGGGAATGCTTTCAACTTTTCCCTGTTCAGTATTATGTTGGCTGTGTATTTGTTGTAGTTTTTTTTTTTTTTTTTGAGATGGAATCTTGCTCTGTCGCCCAGGCTGGAGTGCACTGGCACAATCTCGGCTCACTGCAAGCTCTGCCTCCTGGGTTCACGCCATTCTCCCGCCTAACCTCCCTAGTAGCTGGGACTACAGGTGCCCAGCACCACGCCCGGCTAATTTTGTTTTTGTATTTTCGGTAGAGACGGGGTTTCACCATGTTAGCCACGATGGTCTTGATCTCCTGACTTCATGATCCACCTGCCTTGGCCTCCCAAAGTGCTGGAATTACAGGTATGAGCCACCGTGCCTGGTCAGATGGTTTTTCATACATTGAGGTATGTCCCTTCTATGCCAATTCTCCTGAGAGTTTTAATCATAAAGGGGTGTTGGATTCTGTCAAATGCTTTCTCTGCATCTATTGAGATGATCATATGATTTTTGTTTTTAATTTTGTTTTTGTGATGTATTTCATTTATTGTGTATGTTAAACATCCCTGCATCCCTGGCATGAAGCCCACTTGATCATGGTATATTATCTTTTTGATATGCTGTTGGATTTGGTTAGCTGCATTTTGTTGAGAATTTTTGCATCTATATTCATCAGAGATATTGGTGTGTAGTTTTCATTTTTGGTTATGTTCTTTTCTGCTTTTGGTATTATGATGATACTGGCTTCATATGATGATATATGGAGGCTTCTTTCTTTCCCTATCTTTTGGGATAGTTTCAGTAAGATTGGTACCAATTCTTCTCTGAATGCCTGATAGAATTCAGTTGTGAATCCATCTGGTCCCGGACTTTTTTTGGTTGGCATTTAAAAAATTTCTGTTTCAATCTCACTACTTGTTATTGGTGTATCAGAGTTTCTGTTTCTTCCTGATTTAATCTAAAAGGGTGTATATTTCCAGGAATGTATCCATCCCCTGTAAATTTTCTAGTTTGTGTGTGTAAAGGTGTTCATAGTAGGTTTGAATGATCTTTTGTATTTCTGTGGTATCAGTTGTAATATCTTCTGTTTCATTTCTAATTCAGCTTATTTGTATCTTCTCTCTTCTTTTCTTGGTTAATCTTGCTAGTGTACTATCAATTTTATTTATCTTTTCAAAAAACCAGTCTTTTGTTTTATTTGTATTTTATATATATTTTTTCAATTTTATTTAATTCTGCTCTGATCTTTGTTATTTCTTTTCTTCTGCTGATTTTGGTTTTGGTTTGTTCTTCTTTCTCTAGTTCCTTGAGGTGTGACCTTAGATTGTCTCTTTGCACTCTTTCAGACTTTTTGATGTAGGCATTTAATGCTATGAACCTTCCTCTTAGTACCACTTTTGCTGTGTCACAGAGGTGTTGATAAGTCGTGTGCCTATTATCGCTAAACTCAATGAATTATTTAACTTCCATCTTGATTTCATGGTTGGCCCAAAGATCATTCAGGAACATATCATTTAATTTCCGTCTACGTGAATAGTTCTGAGGGTTCCTTTTGGAGTTAATTTCCAATTTTATTCCACTGTGGTCTAAGAGGGCACTTGATATAATTTCAATTTTTTTAAATTTATTGAGACTTATTTTGTGGCCTATCATATTCCTTAGAGAATATTCCATGTGCTGGTGAAAAGAATGTGTATTCTGCAGTTATTGGGTCTAATGTTCTCCAAATATCAGTTAAGTCCATTTGTTCTAGGGTATAGTTTAAGTCCACAGTTTCTTTGTTGACTTTCTGTCTTGATGAGCTGTCTAGTGTTGTCAGTGGAATACTGAGGTCCTCCACCATTATTGTGTTGCTGTCTATCTCATTTCTTAGGTCTTGTAATAATTGTTTTATAAATTTGGGAGCACTCATGTTAGGTGCATATATATTTAGGATTGTGGTATTTTCTTGCTGGGCTGATCCTTTTATCATTATACAGTGTCCCTCTTTGTTTTTTTAAACTGTTGTTGCTTTAAAGTCTGTTTTGCCTGATATAAGAATAGCTACTCCTACTTGCTTTTGATTTCCATTGCATGGAATATCTTTTTCTACCCCTTTACATTAAGTTTATGTGAGTCCTTATGCATTAGGTGAGTCTCTTGAAGACAGCAGAGACTTGGTTTGTGGATTGTTATTTATTCTGCCATTCTGTATCTTTTAAGTGGAGTATTTAGGCCAATTACATTCAATGTTAGTATTCAGATATGAGGTACTGTTTTATTCATTGTGCTAGTTGTTGCCTGAATAGAATACCTTTTTTTTTTTTTTTCCATTCTGTTGTTGTTTCATGGGCCCTGTGAGATTTGTGCTTTACGGAGGTTCTATTTTGGTGTGTTTTAGGTTTTGTTTCAAGATTTAGAACTCCTTTTAGCATTTCTTGTAGTGCTGGCTTGGTAGTGGTGAATTCTCTCAGCATCTGTTTGTCTGAAGTAGACTTTATCTCTCTTTCATTTGTGAAGTTTAGTTTCGCTGGAGACACAATTCTTGGCTGGCAATTGTTTTGCTTGAGGAGGCTGAAGATAGAACCCTAATCCCTTTTGGATCGTAGGGTTTCTGCTGAGAAATCTGATGTTAATGTAATAGGTTTTCCTTTATAGGTTACCTGATGCTTTTGCCTCACAGCTCTTAAGAGCCTTTCCTTTGTCTTGACTTTAGATAACCTGATGACTATGTGCCTGGGTGATGATCTTTTTGTGATAAATTTCCCAGGTGTTCTTTGAGCTTCTTGTATTTGGATGTCTAGACTTCTAGTGAGGCCAGGGAAGTTTTCCTCAAGTATTCCCTCAAATATGTCTTCCAAACTTTTAGATTTTTCTTCTCACTCAGGAACACCAATTATTCTTAGGTTTGGAGGATTAACACAATCCTGCATTTCTTGGAGGCTTTGTTCAATTAAAAAAATGTTTTTCTTGGTCTTTGTCTGATTAGGCCAATTTGAAAGCCTTGTCTTTGAGCTCTGAAGTACTTTCTTCCTTTGTTTGATTCTATTGTTGGAAATTTCCAGTGCATTTTGTATTTCTCTAGGTGTGTTTTTCATTTCCAGAGGTTGTGATTGTTTTCTCTTTATGATATCTGTTCCTCTGGAGCATTTTTAATCCATGTCCTGTATTGCTTTTTAAATTTCTTTAAGTTGGTTTTCACCTTTCTCTGGCATCTCCTTGAGTAACTTAATAATCAACCTCTGAATTCCTTATTTGGCAATTCAGAGATTTCTTCTTGTTTTGAAGCCATTTTTGGGAAGCTAGTGTGGTCTTTTGGGGGTGTTATAGAACGTTGTTTTGTCATATTACCAGAATTAGTTTTTGATTCCTTCTCATTTGGGTAGACTATTTCAGTGGAAAAATCTGGAACTCAAGGACGGCTGTTCAGATTTTTTTGTCTCATGGGGTGATCCCTTGATGTAGTGCACTTCCCCTTCCCCTAGGGATGCAGCTTCCTGCAAGCCAGACTGCAGTGATTATTATTAGTCTTTTGGGTCTAGCCACCCAGTGGGGCTACCTGGTTCTGGGCCAGTGCTAGAGAATGTCTACAAAGAGTCCTCTGATGAGGTCTGTCTTCAGGTCTCCCAGCCATGGACCCCAGTAATGGGATTGCTGGGTCGAATGATATTTCTGTCTTTAGGACTTTGAGGAATCATTACACTGTCTTCCCCAATGGTTGAACTAATACACCAACAGTGTATAAGTGTTCCTTTTTCTCCACAACCTTGCCAGTATCTGTTATTTTTTGCCTTTTTAATGATAATCATTATAACTGGTTGAGATGGTATCTCATTGTGATTTTGATTTGCATTTCTCTAATGATCAGTGATATTGAGCTTTCTTTCGTATAATTTTTGGCCACATTTATGCCTTCTTTTGAAAAGTATCTGTTTGTGTCCTTTTCCCACTTTTTTATGGGTTTGATTTTTTTTCTTTTAAATTTAAGTCCTTTATAGATGCTAGATATTAGACCTTTGTTGGATGTATAGCTTGCAAAAATTTTCTCCCATTTTGTAGGTTGTCTCTTTACTGTTGATAGTTCCTTTTGCGCAGAAGCCCTTTAGTTTACTTAGATCCCACTTGTCAATTTTTGCTTTTGTTGCAATTGCTTTTGATGTCTTCATCATGAAATTTTTGCCTGTGCCTATGTCCTGAGTGATATTGCCTAGGTTGTCTTCCAGGGTTTTTATAGTTTTTGTTTTTACATTTAAGTCTCTTTAATACATCTTGAGTGAATTTTTACATATGGTGTTAGGAAGGGGTCCAGTTTCAGTCTTCTGAATACGGCTAGTCAGTTATCACAACACCATTTATTGAATATGGAATCCTTTCCCCATTGCTTGTTTTTGTCAGGTTTGTGGAAGATCAGATAATTGTAGGTGTGCAGTCTTATTTTTGGGTTCTCTATTCTGTTCCATTTGTCTATGTGTCTGTTTTTGTACCAGTACCTTGCTGTTTTGATTACTGTAATTCTGCAGTATGGTTTGAAGTCGGATAGCGTGATGCCTCTGGCTTTGTTCTTTTTGCTTAGGAATGCCTTGGCTATTCAGGCTCTTTTTTGGTTCCATATGAATTTTAAAATAGTTTTCTCTAGTTCTGTGAAAAATGTCAGTGGTAGTTTAATGGGGGACAGCATTGAATCTATAAATTGCTTTGGGCAGTATGACCATTTTAATGACATTGATTCTTATTAAAAAGCATGGATTGTTTTTCCATTTGTTTTTGTTATCTCTGATTTATTTGAGCAGTGGTTTATAGTGGTTTGAAGATCTCTACAAGGAGGAGAGATTGTCACCTCCCTAGTTAGCTATATTTTTAGGTATTTTATTCTTTTTGTCAACAGTTTTCTTTTGCATATTTCCTGTTTCTATTTTTCCTGTAGGTGTAAGCTTTTCCCTCTCAATGTTGTACTTTCCTTTTATAATTTTATTTTTTAAAAAAATTTGTTCAAGTTGTGTTGGCTTAGGTCTTCTGGTCGTTGACTTACCCTTGATACTGCCTTTGGTATCACATTGTGGGGCCCTTTGATTATCAGGTAATTATAAAATGGAAGGCCATATCTCAGTGTGGTTTAGGTTTGCATTTCTCTGATGACTAGTGATGTTGAACATTTTTTCATGTATCTGTTGGCTATTTGGGTTTCTTCTTTGGAGAAATGTCTATTAAAGTCTCTTGTATAATTGCTGTGGCTAGGAGTTCCAGTACCTTGTTGAAGAGAAATGGCAACAGTGGGTATCTTTGCCTTGTTCCTAATCTTAGAAGAAATGCTTTCAGTTTTTACCATTGAGTATAATATTACCTGTGACTTTTTTTGTATGTGGTCTTTATTATGTTGAAGTAATTTCCCTTTACTCCTAACCAGTTGAAGGTTTTTATAACAAAAAGGCATGGAATTTTATCAAATGTTTCTTCTGTATTTATTGAGATGATAGTGTGGATTTTATCCTTCATTCTGTTAATGTGGTACATAATATTAATTGGTTTTCACATATTAAACAATCCTTGCATCTCAGGAGTAATTCTCATGGGTTAGAGTGTACAATCCTTTTAATGTGCCATTGAATTTGGTTTGCTAGTGTTTTACTGAAGATTTTTTCATCTATTTTCATTAGAGAGATTGGCCTGTATTCTTTTTTTGTGGTGTCTTTGTCTGGCTTTAGTATCAAGGTAATGCTGACCTTGTAAAATCAATTTGGAGGTATTCCTTCCTCTTTAATTTTTTTGGAAGAGTTTTAAGGATTGTAATTAATTCTTCATGTATTTGGTAGAATTTACCAAGGATGTCATCTGGTCTTGGGCTTTTTTTTTTTTTTTTTTTTAGATGGGAGGTTTTTAATGACTAATTCAATCTCCTTACTAGTTACAGATCTTTTCAGATTTTCTATTTCTTCATGCTTTAGTCTTGGTAAGTTGTATGTTTCTAGGAATTTATCCATTTCTTGTTATCCAGTTTGTTGGCATGTAATTGTTCACAGTAGTCCTTTATAATCTTATTTCTATGAAATCAGTTGCAATGATTCATTTTTTATTTCTAATATTACTTTTATAAGTCTAATATAAAGGTTTATGTTAGAGAAGATAATCAGTATGATTTGAGTCTTCTTAAATTTGTTAAGACTTATTTTATACGCTGAAGGTTTTTCATTTTTTCTCAAAAAGTCAAGTTTTGTTGATTTTAAAACTTGTTTATTTATTCTCTATTAAAAAATTTTTTGGCTACAATTGTCTTTCCTTTCTTCCTTCTTCTAACTTTGGGTTGGGTTTGACCCTCTTTTCCTAGTTCCTGGAGGTATAATGTTAGGTTCTTTATTTGAGATCTTTTTTTTTACTGTAGGTGTTTATTGCTATAAACTTTCCTCTTAGTATTGCTTTTTCTGAATCCCATAAGTTTGGTATGTTTTGTGTGTGTGTGTGTGTGTGTGTGTGTGTGTGTGTGTATCTAGATGTTTTCTAATTTCTCTTTTAATTTCTTTTAAGCATTGGTTGCTCAGGGGTGTGTGTTTAATTTTCACATATTTTTAAATTTTTTAGTTTTCATTCTTTTCTTGATTTCTAGTTTTATTCTATTGTAGTCAGAGAATATAATCAGTATGAATTCAGTCTTCTTAAATTTGTTAAGACTTATTTTATAAGCTAACATGTGAGCTATCCTGGAGAATGTTTCATGCACAGGAAAATTCAAATCAAAACCACAATGTGATGATATCTCCTTATATTTGTTAGGTTCTCTTGTTTGTTTATTGAAAAAATCCCAAAAGACAACAAATGTTGGTGATAATTTGGAGAAACTGCACATTATTATGGAAATACAAAATGGTATGGCCACTATGGAAAACAATATGGGGGTTCCTTAAAAATTATTAATAGAACAACCCTGTGATCCAACAGTCTCTCTTCTGGGTATTTATCCAAAGGAATTGAATTCAGGATCTTGAAGAAACATTAGTACTTTCATGTTAATTTCAGTACTTTTTGCAATAGTCAAGATGTAGAGATATTCTCAAGTTCCATTAACACATAAATGAATTAAAAAGTTGTAGTATACACATACAAAGGAATATTATTCAGCCTTAAAAAGAAAGAAATCCTTCACTATGCAACAACATAGATAAAGCTTGAGGATATTATATTCAGTGAAATAAACCAATCACAGAAGGACAAATATTACATGATTCAATGTATATGGGGTATTTAAAACAGTCAAACTCATAGAAGCGAATAATAGAATCAGGGTTGTCAGAGAATGGGGGGAGGGAAAAATGGGGGGTTACTAATCAGTTGGTATGTAATTTCACTTATGCAAGATGAGTAAGTTCTAGCAATCTACTTTACAACATTGTGCCTATAGATAAAATTTTGTATACTTAAAATCTGTTATGGGCTGGGCATGGTGACTCATGCCTGTAATCCCAACACTTTGGGAGGCCGAGGCGGGTGGCTCATTTTAGATCAGGAGTTCGAGACCAGCCTGACAACACGGAGATACCCTGTCTCTATTAAAAATACAAAAATTAGCTGGTTGTGGTGGCAGGCGCCTGGAATCCCAGCTACTTGGGAGACTGAGGCAGGAGAATCCCTTGAACCCACGGGGCGGAGTTTGTAGTGAGCCAAGCTGAGATTGTGCCACTGCACACCAACCTGGTGACAGAGCAAGAATCCTTCTAAAAACAAAATAAAATAAAATCTGTTAATCTGTTATGAGCATAGATCTCATGTTAAGAGCTCTTTATACTTTTTTAAATGAGAGGCTTGACTGTCCCTTTCTATTACACTCCTAATATCCTCAGACATAACCAACCACAACACATTCAGTATCAAAGAGGAGAAACAGTATTCTACAACGGTACTGTCCTGGGTGCAGCTGTCATTGTGTCAAGGACTTAATCCAATAACAGCTCCAAATGACTAACTTTTGCTGCCACATATTCCATTTCATGGCCAAGAATATAAAACACAATGATTGATAAAACAGATTATGAAATCTGTAATGAAAATTAAACATTCTTCTATTGGGAGCAAAGATTTTTGAGCCAAAAAGAACTGGATTTGTATCCTAACTCACCATCTGCTGTTTCTATGACCTTGGGCAAGTTACTTACCCATCTGAGTCCCAGTTTCCTCACTTGTAAATTGGAGATAACAATAATGTTTATTTCACCAGGCTGCTGTGTGTGCAGAAGGTAAGCGCCAAGAGTTTGTGGTACATAAAATGCATGGCACATAAAGAGAACCCATGAGAATTCATTACATGTTCATTCTCCCTACATACTTCTTGCTGTCTCTAGTGCAGCTGAGCAACATGAACAGCAGCATGCACACACGAACAGGTATGTGCACATGCAGACAACTTCTCCAGGGTTTGGCCACCTTTAGAGTTTCCATTCCATTTCTGGTTTTCTCTGAGACTGTTTTTCTTCTCTTCCTTCCCTCTCCACACCATTCTTCTCTCCTCCGTCTTCCTTCCTCTTCTTCCCCCTTTCCCTTTCTCTTTCCAAACACCTTCCTTTCCCTCTTCCTCTTTTTTTTTTCCTCCTATTCCTCCTCCAGGGATTTTGGGATGTTTTAACAGCAGCTACTGTGGGGAACGCACACACACACACAGTGAGAACTAGGATGAAATTCAGTGCTTAATTGCATTGTTGAAAACACCTAACTTGGTCCTAACAGCACACTGGCTGTAAATAACACAAAACAGAACTCTCCTTCCCCCACCAAAGTGGCCATTATACAGGAGGATGATGTCATGTCATTACTATCAGTGGAAAGACTCAAACTATCCCTTTTATGGCTGCATGCTGGACTATTTTCAGAAATAGTGTAGTCGTTGATTACTTTGATCGGGTTTTTATTTTTATTTTGCCACAAAGCTAAGGATAGCATAATCTCAATATTAGGAGAATGAGGCAAATTTTCAGAAATATTTCTATCCTCTGATTATTCTGAATGTTTTCATGATCCTCATTTCATTCCTTTAGTTAATTTTTGATTGCAAAACAAGTCCCCCTCGGAACCTCCAAAATTAAGTCAATAAAGGAGATTATAGGTTAGGGTGAGGACATTAGAGAAAGTACGGTGCATAGAAGGGGAGGAGGTCCAGGGCAAGGGGTTTCATCTATGAGGTGACCAGCTGACCCAGATCCGAGGTGGCAACAGACCCTCGCCACCCTTAACCAGAATCTCTACTTGGCTTTTAAAATCACTGATATATTCTGAGCCCACAGAACTCCACAATTTACTTATCAGAAAAATTTTTAGTTCAGAAGGGCTCAAGTTATTCTCCAGTTTTCTAAACTTCTGCAATGTGAACTCTGGTTAGAAGCTGCTGCTATGGGAGTTGCAGAAGTTTCCGAGGTCTTCAAAAAGTATGTATTGGATGTTTGTTGAGGGCTGAAGTGACGGTGCCTGCCTCTTGGTGCATACATCAAAATTTTAAAATGCTATAAAGTGTTAGATGCAATACTGCTCTCCAGGACCCTTAAAAGTATGCAAACAGAGAAATGAAGATCATGTGGATGAACAAATATGTAAAAGAAATACACTTGTAAAGTAACTAACCTTGCATCCAAGAAAAGATATAAGTGCTTTCAATAACTGGTGAAGGCAAAGGGAGAAAGTGCATGTTTAGCTGAGATAGGGAAAATAGTAAATTGCCTAGGTGTGGTGCTTCCAATGCTAAAGGGCCAAGAGGTGGAAACTTCTCCCAGAAGAGAAGGAGGGTATGGGGATATAGTTAGTGTCTTGGGAAAAGACCCAAAACAAGTGGGTACTCTGGCTATTGTGAGAGGGGACTGATGCTGTCAAGGCAAGGAGGTAAGGGAACTTTGCTTTTCTGATATCATTTGCCACGCCCTGTGTGATGCATATGGAGATTGGATGCCCAGATCCCCATCAACTAAGGTTTGTTGTCCAGCCACTGGAAGAGCTGTTCACAGAAATTTTCTCAGCTACATGAGCCAACTTGCCTGAAGGTCAAACGCTTTGGAGTGTGGCCCAGATCCAGTGACTGACCAAGGAGTAAATATGAAAGGTTTGCCATTTTGGCCTAAGGGGAAAATTCTGATGGCCCATTTTAGTTCTGCAGCTCCCTATGGGGTCAGTTATGGCTGTCATCAGGCTTGCATCAAAGCTCGATTTTCCCTCTGACTAATCCTGTTTCCTTCCTTAACCTTTCACTGGTGCTGATCCTAAGAGCACTCTCTAATAAACACTCCGCATTCTAACTCCATTTCAGAGTTTGCTTCCCAGAGAACCCATCTGGGGCACTGTTTCAATATATTATGTTATTTAATCTTCTTAGTAACTCCTTGAGGTTGATATTATTGGCTCCATTCCATTATATAGGTGAAAGATCAAGACTTTGAGAGGTTACATAATTTTCCAGAAGTCACAAACACTGGCATCTTCACTATGGTCTGTTTGACCACAACATCCATGATCTTTTTATTATACCATGCTGCCTACTAAAAGGATTGGCAATACACAGCTTCATGCATGTGTAGTAAAGATTAGATAATCACTTGTATTCCCTCCTTCAGTCAACAGCTATTTACTAAACATTCACCAGTGTGCCAGAAATGTTATAGTTATAGAAGGAAGAAATGTGAGATGTGAGAGAGATTTTCTATCTATATAAGGGCTGGGTAGACATGGACAAAAATCTTATTTTTGCCTGATAATGCCATTCTATAAGACTAAGGTCAATTTTGACAGTATCTTTAGAGAAAGACCTAGTCCAGATGTATTTTCTTTTGAAATTATATAATTTAATTAGAGAAATTAATGGGATATAAGTGCAAAACAAACAAAAAAAGTGTTGCTTTGAAGACTCACTAAAGACAGACACTAACAAAATTGCTGTCGAATTAGTTGAGACCAAGACAAACTGTAAAATATTGTAAGAAATTATAAACATCCAGGAAAGGTATATACTTGGATTGCTTCTCAAATATATTTAAGTCTTCTCTTTAAACAGTGCAAATGGAAATCTTAAACATTGCATTTTGAGTATGGTTCATGCTAGAAAGATAAAGGATGGATTCCTTTATCTTATTTTAAATTAAAAAATACTTTGACCCAACATTAAAAGATATGCAAATGAGTATACATTTATATGTTTTGAGTTAGAACAAAATATTTAATGTATGTATGCATTATTTTGTAGGATTCTCTGCTTTCTCTTTTGGCCACAACTGCTGTTAAACCAAGGTCCTCTACCATGTTCAAGACCATGTGTTCTACAAACAGTAGATTTCATTAAGAATATATCCAATACAAATTTATTCTGTGAATGAATCATTCCAAATGTATATGAAAATCATTTTATGTAATATGTCATATACTTTATATGCAAGCACCACTTGTAGATTTCTGTAAAATTTTTTGTTCCATTAGGGACAGTATTCAACCTTTTTTCTTCTAGAAGAAAGACCATTTACAATCTTTCTTTGTTAATGAAGTTCTGAATGAATTTTGCTTTCTTACTTTTATTGTATTAATTTTCAGTGAAACATATTAAATAGTTACATGATGAGGCAACACATTTGAAAAATATTAGCTAAAATAACAGCAGAAACTTCCTGTTTCTAAGCTAAAATTAATCAAAATCAGAACAGAAACCCTGTTAATTTCATACAAAACTGCACTGTTTAATGTTTTCTATAAGAATACTGACCTTTAATCTGCAGTGACTTGCCACTTTATTCTGTCTCTTTTATGTTTGACTTTTCTCCCAAATC
Organism: Mandrillus leucophaeus; assembly: GCF_000951045.1. Classification (NCBI taxonomy): domain Eukaryota; kingdom Metazoa; phylum Chordata; class Mammalia; order Primates; family Cercopithecidae; genus Mandrillus; species Mandrillus leucophaeus. The sequence continues at coordinate 4,457,825 of NW_012101932.1, read as the reverse complement.
TCTGAATAGTAATAAATTTCATTTTCATTGTGAGCTCACCATACTTTCCCACACATGGAATATCTACTTTTAGAATTACTCCTTTATAAACACACAACGAGATAAAAACAGTATGCTAACTGGGCTCACCCTAGGTTTGTATGAATTTCCCCCATGCAGCGGAGTGAGAAAGCAGACACAGAACCACAGAACTGTTTTCATCTGGGTGACTAAATAGCTTGGGCTAAGATCCTTGGTTAGAATTCCTACATAGATCTAAAATCCTAGAATTTTGCCATGTTTGGTGAGAATAACAAGAGGGACACTGGTAGTAGGCAGTATTTCTTGTGAAAAAGAAATACTGCAGATTTCTTGTGTAAAAAAAATACAGGCAGATTTTTAAAATGACAATTGTAGTATACATATAAAGACTGTAAATTTTGACTACTTTGTTTTATACCTAAATCAAGATAAAAGTGAATCAAATTTAAATAAAATTATTTAGAAATATATTGTTACTATCCTCACTAAACATCAATATTTGGGATCATTATTTATTATTGTAGAGCTAGGTTAAAAACTGCGTTAATTATCCTGAATCTTTTCTTAGGTCAAATTTTTCATGGCTTATGTTTTAGTTTGTAATGGAAGTAACAAACTTAGTTTGTTACTTGTAACATGTCTTAGTTTGTAATGGAAGTAACGTTTCAGAAAAACTTAATTTCTTTTCAAAGCTTTTCAATCTGGCTTTTGAATATTTTTGTTGTCTAACTCACTGTAGCCACCACAGAGTGCTAAAAGTATATGGTTCCGTGCAGTAGCAAAACTCCTTCATACCTATTTACATTATCAGAGAGAAGACAATTTTCCTTAAAGCAAATCCACAGATAGTTTTTGAGTTAATGTTATGTGTTTGGTACTGTGTCAGATGCTATAAGGTAAATGAAGATATGGAGATGTGATTGAGAAGTTACTCTAGTTAAAGAGCTAAAAACATATCAAAATGCCCATATTTTAAATAACAAAAGAAATATTTAAAAGTCAAATTAATTGTTCTACAGGTACAGTTAAAGAAGGCCCTTCAGACCTCAATGATTAAGGGAGGTTAGGTTTAGCTGAGTCTCAGGGGACAGATAGGATTTGAGTGGGTGAGAAGAGGGGCATTAGCATTCCAGATTGGCCGTGGGGGGCGGGCAAAGGGTGAGGGGCTGCATAGAAAAAGTTGAATGTAGAAATTACAGAACCTATTTAGAGAAGAATTAATAAATAAGCTTGGCAGAGATTTTATGAAGGAAAATTGGTAAGATGATGCAATAATGGAGGTTTTGCTCAGATTAGAGGGTTGAGGCAAAGACTATTGGGTTTCATACTAGGCAGTTTTGGCTTCAGTATGTGCACCCGGTTTTTTCAAATTGTGTGCCATGAAACATCAATTTTGAAAGTTGTGAAGAGATGTACTACGAGGGAGCCAAAAAACAGTTCTAGAGGCAATCATTTGGCAGATATTGAGTTAAATAAATTCTCGTTTATTTTCTTTAGGAATTATTAGTCTTTAAATAGCAACATGTTTTGTAAATTTCCAAGAAGGTGAGGGGTAGAGCATATAGTGTTTTATAAACTTATGGATATGAAAAAGAAGGCTCATAGAATAAATATCTTGAATTGATGTGATTTGGTGAATGATTAAGCATATGAAGTAAGAAAGAATATAAACAAAGATAAAAGATGTTGCAGTTGAGAGATGGTTGAAAAATCATGTTTTAATCATTTCTATCATTTGTTAAACTGGTATTACGTACCATGTACTGCCGATGAGGGACTGGGACTCAGAAGTTTAAGTAATTTGTCTAGGGTCATATAGATAATGTGGGCTTGTCACAATAGTGCAATCACAGAATAGTGAAATGATTGATGGAGAGGCACCAAAGACATAAGTTAAAGGATGTGAAGTTTCTTTAATCACAAAGGATGTGGAAGCTTATGGTACCAATTACACAAAGTAGGAGGCAGTTTAGCTGACTCCCAGATGGAGGTACAGGTGCACTCAATGCATGCTACACAGTGTGATGATTCTGAATCTGCCAGATGCGTTTTTTTTTTTTTTTTTTTTTTTTAATCTATGTGACCATCTGCAAGTCACTGGTACGAAATAACCTCAGCATATTTTTGAGTGCTTGTTGTGGGACTGGGTGAATCAAAGGTCAGTTTCCTAGGAATGGTATCTCTTACAAGGCTCAGGCCTATCTGAGGTTCATTCTTATAGTAACTGTTAGAGGCTGGATTTAAATCAAGGTCTGTTTTGCTTCAAAGCCTATGTCTGTCCTGTATACTTGACTGCTGATTTTGTGGTATCAATTTAAGAATGGCAGAGCCATGGGAGCGCCATCACCTGTGATATTCCCTGTCCAGGTCTACTGAAGAGTTTGATTTCCTTTGTTCTATAGTGTGGGGATCAAACTGTCCCTGCGGTTTCACTTATTTTTTCTAAGTTTTCCACGCAAAAGAAGATCAGTATATGTTCAGATGGATTCGCTGGGTGTCACGTCCTGGTTGGTTTGTTTAAAGGAGGGGCTACTCTGTAGTTGTGAATCTTCGTCTTCAGCTCCGAAGACTATGATGTTGCAACATGCACAGCACACACTTTGCCAGGATGAGTCCACCAGGAGGAAGATTCTCAAGATGCCTTTTGACAGGCAGTTTTCTAAATCCTTAAAAACTCTTCCTCTTTATCCTCTTAGCAATCAATGAGGTAAATGCTATCATTGTCCCCATTTTTAAAATGTAAGTAATACAGAGGATAAGTAATTTTCCTAAGTTCACATAGTCGCTGAATGAGGGAGGTGGAACTTAAATCTAGAGGTTCAGACTTCAGTGTCAATATTGTTAACTCCTATTCTGTATTGTGACTGTGAAAATCATGCTATGACACAGGTGTGTTTTGATTCAGTCTCATCCTTGCCTTTCTCTGTTGATGTACCTTCTGTTTTCTCTTAGAAGTCTTATGGGGCTGTTTCTGCAGTCACTCCCAACCTCCATCGTGAGACTTCCCCACTTTTTCCCCTCACATTTAACCTTTATGTCCTTCTTTTGATGACAAAGTCTGTCTTTAGGGATTGTTTGGTCAACACTTTTACGTGGATGAAGGAGTATCCTCCTGTACAGTGATATGACGCTCTTGCCTTTTTTCTTTCTCTCTCTTTTTAAAAACTGTGCCTTTGCAATTCCAGCTTTTTAAAACAAATATACTCCTTCCTTCGTTGACAAACTTAAACATGTTCTATTAAGAGATAGGAGTATTTGGTAGATGTTCAAGTATGTATGAAATCCTTTCTCTATTAATAATTTTTATTATAAATATTTTTTTCTGAACTCTCTAAATTGCACCTTCTTTTTCTCTTATAAAACCAATACTTATTGATCTCTTGTTATATGCTAGGCACTATACTAGCAACATAAAGATAAATAAGAAAAAGTCCTGGTCTTCAGGTGCTCTGTGTCTCAGAAATGAATGTACCCAAATAAATAACTGTGTGGTGTAAAGTAAAAAGTGCAATGCTAAAAGAATATTAAAAGTACCTGGAGACGGGGCATGGTGGCTCAAGCCTGTAATCCCAGCACTTTCGGAGGCCAAGGCAGCGGATCACCTGAGGTCAGGAGTTCCAGACCAGCCTGGCCAACATGGTGAAACCCCATCTCTACTAAAAATGCAAAAATTAGCTTGGCATGCTGGCACATGCCTGTAGTTCCATCTACTCGGGAGGCTGACGTAGGAGAATCACTTAAACCCAGGAGGCACAGGTTGCAGTGAGCTGAGATCGCACCATTACACTCCAGCTTGGGCAACAAGAACAAGACTGCATCTCATCAAAAAAAAAAAGTACCTGGAAAATGGTGAAACAATAGAAAAAGGAAATAACATTTGATTTGGTGCTTTGAGAGATGAACAGGAATTCACCAGCTGGAAAAAGAGCGAAGGGCAGTTGAGGTAGAGGTGAACTGTATGTGCAAATGCATGGACTTATGAAATGCACATGGTACACTGGAGGAATAAATTGACTTCTGATGTGTGTAAAGCACAGAATGTACGTGCAAGAATGGAGAGAAGTGATGATAGACCAGCTTTATATGCTGTGCTAGAATTGGAACTTAAGGCAATGAGAACTCCCTTTTCTTTTGTAACAATGCTTTCATCTCCCCCACATCCTCCCTTAACTCTTGCTCAGGTATAAAATTAATGGTAAAGCTGGGTAGGCTCCACAGCCAAGGAAGTTTCTGACTTCAAAAATAAATATTAGAAAAAATGCTCAGCCTTTACCAAACAACCCAGTAGTGGTTGTGGTAACATTTGCCAGGCTGGGCCAGTTTCCCTACCAATTATACTGCATGGCTTTTGGGATCAGGCTGCCTTCCACACAGGACTGCTGGTTTGGTGACGGGAAGGGCTTATTGACTACTCCCCTTTTATATGTGAGTGTCTTTCTAGGTGACATTTGGATGCAGTTCACTTCATGTGTGTTTCAGTTGTTGGGACCATCCTTCTCCTCCTCCAAATTATCAAGTGTCTATCTGGGTAGAAAACTGCTCCTTCCCAGAAACAATGCATTTCCTGGAAAGTTGGTCATTCCATCCCCAAATTTATGAGTAAACATTTCTGTCATTTTTTCTTCAAAATTTTTCTTGATAATGTCTTTATAGATTCATTTCATTGCCTGTCCTACTCACATCCTTTTAAGGGAAAAATTTTCACACCATAGTCTCTGGCAAAGCGACACGACCCCATGACTTGTTCCCCAGTCACTGGATGAACCCTGGACCCAAGAACCACCAATCCCTTTGCCAATCAGTGACAAATTAAAATCTCCTTTTTGAGTTTTTTAAAAAAATTAACAGAGATGAGATGAAGACTGTTGATAACATACACGTTGATCCTTCTCATTCATTCTTACACTGGAAAAATTTTCCTAAAATTTCCTCCACTTTAGCTATTTTGGATTTAACTGAATAGACAACACACACACACACACACACACACACACACAAAATTGTGTCTTCCTGATGTCTATTCAATAATTTAACAGATAGTTATTTTCTATTTTCAGTATACATAGTGCTGAATTTATTTTCATAAACCCTAATCCTCTATAACGTAGCATAGGTGATTTCTAAACAACCTTTGAAAAATGTCTGTACACATTTTTTCAATGTTGTGGCAGGAGGGCAGATTAAATACTTCCTATATCAATGATATTTACCATGTTGTTAATATGTTGACTCCCTATTGTCTGTCTCAAATCAGGCATGACTGTTAGCTTTGTATCATGACAATGAATGGTAAAGTTGGCTTTCTGCCAGGCAGAAGGGGCATATGCAACACACACACAGACACACACACACACGACACTCTGATATTTTCACATTTACATAACTCCAAGAAATTAAGTGAACATAGAAAGTTGCTAATGCTTTAAGATCTTGTTTTATATAAACAAGGAACCACAATAGGAGTGAGTCAATGGTGTTCGAATAAACTACAGCTGAAATGATTACACAGCAATTTATACCAATTTTGCTCATGATGATGGTCTGCTCATTCCTCATTTATAGGCAACTAAAATTTATTTTTTGTAGTTTGAAGGAGAGGCTTAGGATACCATTTTATATATATGGGGGCTCTTTATTTTTATTTTTGCCAAACAGAAGCAAAGGTTGGAGTGTTCCACTGAGCAACAACTTAGAGTGGTTCGTGGTTTAGCCTGAGAGTGCATTTGGCTCACTTTCACTTCAGCTTTTTAAACCTTTTTGTTCCTTTGGATTTGTGAGTCTTTTCCTTCTACTTCAGAGATTCACTTAACAGGGACGTGCCAGACCCTCAAGTTCCCTCGGTTTATGGTGTGGATCCAGCCCGACAGCCCTGTACCATGCCCCGCCCCATGGCAAGCTTGCAGTGTAAAACTGCACCAATTGCGTGAGACGACACACAAGACCACATAATAGAGGGGATTATCAGAGGACAAACATTTCTTTGCTTCATTTACAGTATCATTGTGGAAGGATGAAATGCTCTAAGTCTGCTTTGCCCGGGTGTGGACTTGTAATAATCCACCCAAAACTTTGATTGTTCCCTTCACTTTGCCTTGTAAAAGCTTCTGTGGCTTTTGTGGATTATTCCTTCATAATGTTTGGACAAACATCAATTAACATACATCAAAACGTTTCCACTTGTGTCCCTCTATGAATGGAAGAGACCCAAAAGACACATGGGGTTAGAAACACTCACATGGAGATGACAGGAGGCCAGGTTACGCAGACAACACAGGTGTGCTGCTAGATACGTATTGGGAAGGGGGCATTTCTTAATGAGCTTGGAGTAATTATCTAACTAGACCTCTAAAGAGTGGCTTTATTGGAGACCTTAGCTATTATAAGGACTTTTTCTTTAAACCTAGGAAATTAGTGGTTGAAAATCAGATGAAGTTTGTGAATCTGGCTGTTGAAATTGGAAGCAGCAGAAATTATGTTAGTTTTCATAGTCATTTGAGAACTTTTTAATCTTAAAAAAGAATTCTTGAGAGAAATTTGAATTCATAAATATTGAAAATATTTCTGTGATAATGTCCAACAAAAATATTCGCACAGCCATATTATATGATGGAATTTTAAATATATGCCATCTTTTGGTGTTTGGCTTATTCTGGTAGGGATATTTTCTATCTATGAGGCCAATACTGTGAGTAGCTGTAACAAATTCATGGCCAAACCTTTACTGGTCTGTATTGTCAGTTATAAAACATTGACAACAGATTCTTGTCCAGTTGAGAGTACTACAGCTCCAAGTATCTCTCATTATGTGTTTACATGATAATAATGTCTGTATTTGTGTGGCAAATCCTCAGAACATATTAATGTTGTTATTAAAGACTGTGTCTAATTTGTAAAGGCATGATAAAATAACCCAAGAATAACTTCATTTTTAGGATTATTTTGTATGTTATTATCATCAAGGCCTAGTTCCTGAAGAATTTAGTAAGTTTCAATAATCACATCAGGCTAATTTGCTGTATTTACAAGTCCACTTTATTAGAGTGGTATTAAAATATACTCATTTTCCTAGATTGTCATAAACCAAACTGAAGGGTTGCCTTTAGTATTAATTTCTTTTGCAAATAATTGTTTTAGCAAAAATTGCAATAATGTTCTTGTGTTAAGGAAATAATAGTAACTGAGTTTTGCTCTGTAAGAGATACAAAACCTCTTTGTCTCTTAAGAGGACTTGTTAAAATGCAAGAATCATTCATTTGGTCTATTAAGCTAGGTAAATTCAGTGTTAAGTGGCCCACTTCGAGCACAGGGAGAAATCTTCGTGCTCTGGGGGGACAGAAACATAAACAGGGCTACCTATGGTTCATATTAAAATAAAGGCGGATCTGACCTTATGGATACACCTGATTTTGAGAAGGGGTAGCATAACACTGGCATTTTTCACTTTCAGCTGACATTCTTTAGGTCCTTGCATGGGTAAAGGCGACACTGTATCCTTCTTTAGTCTTAGGTTGCCATTTGAGATGGATGCCTGAAGCCAGGCCTCACCTGGGGCTGCTTGTGTACTCACTCTGTCCCCTCCACATTTAAAATTTCTGCTTTTCTTTTACGTACATAACTGCAGCCACAGGCAATCTTTCCATATGATCTTTAAAGCCAATTATCTTCTATTATCTGTGTGAAGGGACAAACCTTCACATAAAGTCATTGAATTCTATTTGTGTTGAGGACAACAGAACTTTATGAGATATATGCTTCAAAATGTGCAAGAAATTGTCTTCTACTTTTGGCTCTGTGGACTGTGCAAAACTGTTTTGCTTACTCAGTTTAACTGAGCATTGCAACCCTGTACCCTTTTGGAGTTCCAATATGGGCCCTGAAGAAAGGAAATTTAATCTGGTGGAAAAAACATGGGCTTTGAAGTCTGAGAGACTTGGTTTTTGATGCTGTCTCTGCTATTTATATCACAAGCTTATTAGTGACAAGGAGGATTAGTGACAATGTAGGATGTGTCCAGCACCTTTTTTGGGCATTTGATAGATTTAAATAGAATAAGAGAAAGCTATCTTGCTTGGAAAAATAGTCCCATTTCTTCCATTTCAGCTCCCTAATTCTGCAGTTTTAGCTTTATTTTATTCAGAAGTATGAGGTGACATGATGTCTCCCACTTGTATAATTTTACTGTGGATGTACAGGGGGGCAGACTGGGGAGACAATAATAATAATGAGGAAAAATATAGAGAACCAACAAAATATTACTGAATCATAGCCATTTATTTGTGGGATTCCTTTTAGACCTGTCACAATAGGAAAGTGGATTTAATTCAGCCCAAGAGGCAGTTGCATTTTTCTACATTTAATACCCTGTCTCACGGATAAGGGGTCACTTTGATTTGATTATCACACACTCAAGTGAAACTTTCCTATGTGGCTTTGAGGAGAGATGCCTGACCTGTTTAAGTTTAATCTATTTTGGTAAAAATACTTATTAAAAATGATATTAGACTTCCAAGGTCTTTTCCTACCAACTTGCTTTTGTTGGTTGCCTATCACTTGGCTATCATTTTTAGACACTAAATGAAAAGCATGTGTAGCAAAGCACAGAAATGCACTTCTATTCCATATTACCATGGGTAATGTCCAATATGAAATATGGGTTTTCTTGAAGTAGGACACACTACTTTAATTATTACATCTAGTTTGGAAACATGAATATTTATACAATTAGAAACTTGGAAGCATAGCACAAATTCTTTCTAGTTGGACTCTGACCTAGTCATTTCCCCCTTCCCCCCAATTCTGGCCTATAAATGCAGCCCCAAAGATGAAACACCATGATAGCCTTACATTAACTGATTCTAGAAGAAAATACTAAAAAAAAGTGGTCACATGAAATAACATTTTTGTTAGTACTGAGCTCCAAAGTCACCTAGATTATTTTTTTCCATTGTCTATTTTCATGTGAGTGATGGTAGGTGCTTTTGTTATTCATAACTTTTCTTTAGTTCTACATGATGAAAATGAAATCATACAAAAGAAGTATGTGGCTTATTAGAATATTTGAATAGTGCACTTAAGGCTGTAAATCAGGTCTTATTATAATTCCTTCTGAATTGTTTGTTCATATTTTTCCCTTTGGATTCTAATTTTTCAGTGCCAAGATAGATATTGTTATACATTTCCAAAAATTAATTGTACTCATGTGTAAATGAATAAAACCTATGTTCTTCATAGAAAACACACATGCATATCAAATACAAGCACACACACAACTGCAGTTCAAAGCATGAATCACTCTTAGGCTTTTGAGAGCATGCCTCTAGCTTGTTGTCCTAATGAAGAGTTGTGAGCCTGCTAAAAATGTTTCATTTCTAAATTTTCTAGATAAAAGTAGTTAAGGTTTTGACCATCTGCTAGTTTTGTTTTATTTGTTGTTTATTTATTGATGTGAACATAAATTTACCTGAGTTTGTATAATATAAGCTATTGGACTTTGTATAAATTGTTATACTAGGCTTTAAGATTTATAATGAGTTTTAAATTAACAGTAATTCTATTTCTGATTATCAGATTAGTAATACTTAATAAGAAAAACACTCTTGTAGGTGTAGGTAAATTGTAAGAGCCAGAGAGCTCACTAGCAAAATAGCATCGTTTTAGTTGTGTTTTTCTCTTTCTATGTAAGAAACTTGTTAAAGACTTTTTTTTTTTCCCATTTAGGGAACACTTTTTAGTAATTGACTTCCACCAGACACATTTCTGCTAGATTTGTTTCCTCCCTTAATTTGGTCAGGTAACATGGGGGAAGAAATGGTCAGGGTACCTAAATAGAATTTGTGACCAAAGTTAGAACTGGGAATCTTTTCAATTATTTTGTTGAAAAATATATGTGACTTTTTATAATATTTGTCACTGTTTTTATTGAGCCAATGAGAATAGAAAATAGGAACCTGTAAAAAATTCATTGAACTTGGGTCTTGTTCGTCATTGTATCACTGGATTTGTTGAGTAAATGGGTGTGCTTTCCTGGGAAAAGATATCACCATTTGTTATGCTCGAAGTGGATAGTGATACCAAGATACCTTATCACTGTCTACACAACTTGACAAAGATGTAGAGGAAAAACTTGTAATGGATCCCACAACCTCAAATTGAACACAACATACTAAGCACTCTTTTGTGAATAAGGCCTGAAATCACTAGTTTTTAGGGGCAGTTTGGGGTGGTGAGTCAGTAAAGGAAAACAGTCATTTGGTTTGCTTCCTAATTGGGATTATCAGTGGCTACAAATACTGAAGTCAGATAGGATGATCTGAATACCATCTATCCTCCTTCACTTTCAACTTTTCTATACTCATATTGATACTTGCCAGTATCAGCAAAGGGAAAAGAAGCCCAGGGCTGGGAAGAAAGCTTATGCAATAAGTTGGTGAGCTTATGCAGCTCAATAAAAACTGATGACCCAATGTTATTTCAAGGACATATTATTCTAAATCTGAAAGGAATGTTGCAACCTAATCCTTACCGTCTTCACTCACCTGCTTCCAGTGAGGACTGCTACTGACGACGAGCTTAAAAAGCCTTGAAGAGGAATTTAGATTTGAGCCAATACACAACAACACAACCAGGCTTGTATTCCCTTAAAAATCCTGTCTTCCTGAGTATGTATACCAATATTATGGAAAGTTATGTATGTGTTTCACCCACACTGATATGTTTTTGTTTTTGGCTTAAGACATTAAGGAAATCTGACACCCTTTTGAGGCTTCTTAATCACATGCTTTAAAAATATTTCAGAGACAATGGATTAAAATAATTGCGTAGAGGATGAGTGGTGGCACGGGAGAGTTTTCACAAACTTTTGTAGTCATAGGGATTTTTTTTACAAGAAGAACTTGTAAGGAGAGGCATGAGGAAAGAGATAGAAGAGGCTGAGCATTGAAAGTGGGAGGTTACCTGCTACACCTGTCGGTACGATGGAGGGTATGTTGACCTGGAGGAGGATTTCTTGATGCTGAGCTTGAGTCCTTCTTCCCTTACCTACGTTTGTTGGGAATGTGGAACAGCTGGTCATCACCCATATGATTCCATTATTTAATCTACCAGCTTTTTTCTGGGAATGAAATAATCCTGATTCTTTTAAGCTTTCATCATGGTATCTGTTTCCCTGCTTTATAGTCATTTTCACCAAGTTCTTCTCCAACTCTCCTCATCACAATTACAACTGGGAGCTCCAGAAGGGAATAACGCTGCTGAATGTAATGGGAACATGACTAAGACTGTTTTCAAAAGCATCCTCCATGGGCACAGATAAATTACTGTACAGTTTTACTTCATTATGTGGTCTGATTTCAGTAATTGGGTTTAGAGGAGACATTGCCCAAAGAAGGGGAAGTCACCAGTTTCAATTATTATTATCATTTTTAATTTCTGAAAGGGGAAATTTCAGTAGTATTCTGTATTTGTCCTTCATTTCCCTCAGATTTTTTCTATGTGTTAATCTGATCTTTATGGACAAACACATTGTATTCTGCTTATTTTAATTGGAGTTAAAAGTATACTAATGGCTTCTGTCAGTGATAACATTCATTTATTCATCCATTTATGCACTCAAGCCATATGTTTGAACTGCTAGCAAGAGAAAAGGTATATTCTAGGTGATAGGATTAAAATAGTGAATAAAGATAGATATAGTACCTACAGTCTTGTGGTAGAGAAAGGTATTATATAGATGCTTATGTAGTTGAAAATTGAAATATAAGAGATAAAAGAAAGAGCAAAGTTGTATGAGAATATAAATAAAGGAAACTCACTAGGGACAAAACAAGGCTTCTCCTGGGAAAACGAAGGCACTGGAGCTGATATTTGGTGGATGAGTTAATTGGACCAAGAGGCAAAGGTGTTGGAGAACTGCATTCTCTATAGAGGGAACAGCATATTCAAAAAGTATTATATATTTTTTATACTGTTAGCAGATTTAAATTTCCTTAAATTTTATTGTCTCCTTTAATTATTTTAATTTGAATTACCTGTTTTCCCTTCATTCTGTCATAAGGAGTCTCTCATTTGAGTTTCTATTGTATGCTGATCCTGTATTAAGGGATTTGAATTTTTCCTGATTAACTAACAAAATTTCATATCGTGTTATACCATTCCTTAGGGCTCCACTTTGAATAAAAAACAGCTAGTGGCTTTCACTTTTCATCCTAGACTTTGTTTAGTGCAACACTTTCTAAACCCTCCGTAAATTCCTGTAGTCATGTCTGTGTAGACATACATTGTTACAGAGGCACTCTGTCCTTTTTTCTGCTTTTGGAGAATAGGTGCAAAATTTTCCCAAATTCTAAGACAGTTTTATTGAATAGGACAGTCACCTTATAAAATGGCGATAAACATACATGACCCTCCTACATATCCCAGTAGCTCTATAGTTCTGCTTTGAGCTGCCTGATTAATTGACTCCCCAAGTCCCTCCCTAAATTCTTGATTAGTTAAGATTCCCCACATTCCTGACTTTTCCTTGAATTCTGTAGTCTCTAAAATTTGACTTACCCATCCTGACTGTTGCCTACTCTTTAAATATCTTAGTTTGGAGCCCTGATTGAGAGTCCCTGCATGGTTGTTCTTCATGCACATATGAACATTACATTCTCATGTGCCCTAGAACTGTGGGTTTGTTTGGTGTCTTTTAAATCATTCATAGAGAAAGAATGCAGGAAACTCAAACAAGATAGATAATATGATATAAAACAATGTTTAGAATATGGTCCTTCTTGGCTGGGCGTGGTGACTCACACCTGTAATCCTAGCACTTTGGGAGGCTAAGGAGGATGGATCATGAGGTCAAAAGATCAAGACCATCCTGGCCAACATGGTGAAACCCCTTCTCTACGAAAACTACAAAAGTTAGCTGGGCGTGGTGGCACGCACTACTCAGGCACTTCCCGAGTAGTCCCAGCTACTCAGGAAGCTGAGGCAGGAGAATCGCTTGCACCCAGGAGGTGGAGGTTATAGGGAGCCAAGATTGCACCACTGTACTCCAGCCTGGTGTCAGAGCAAGATTCCATCTCAAAAAGAAAAAAAAAAAAAAAATAGCCGGGCCTGGTGGCACACACCTGTAGTCCCAGCTACTCAGGAGGCTGAGGCAGGAGAATCGCTTGAACCTGGGAGGGGGAGGTTTCAGTGAGCTGAGACCGCATCACTGCACTCCAGCCTGGCGACAGTACAAGGAGACTCCGTCTCGGGGAAAAAAAAAAAAAAAAAAAAAAAAAAAAAAAAGAATATGGTCCTTCTCTTCAAAAGAAGAACTAACAGTAAAAGGATTTCCATTTTCAGTGGCAATACCTTTGATTATTGAGGTTGTTCATCACTTCACTTTGTGAGGCAGGAAGAATGACTTATCCAAATCATTCATTTTGTTATGAAAAGAGTATTTTATTCAAGTGGGCACATTCATTCTTCCACATTGAGCTCTGTGGACTCCTAGATGATATGAGGATACTAACTAGATCTAGATAACTCCTAATTCTCTAGTGTCCCTCTCTTCACCCTTCTGCTCTCAGGCTTACCAAATTATGGACATGACTCATTTCTCTCCATATTCTATTACTCATACATCTTGACGAATATTCAAACAATATGGCAAAGATTGAGCAGCGCTTTTTCTTTTTCTTAACTCTAAAACTTCTTGATGGTCTGTTATCTTCTGGGCTCCTCTTCTTCATCCACCTGTTTCTCTTATTTGCTTTTGAGCTTCATTAGACCTCCCATTATGATAGTTTTCTTCTCTACAAAAGTGCAAAAGAGAAATGAAACATAAATACTTTCTCCTCTAACTAGATATAAGGAGTTTGCCAAATTGCAACATCAGAGGAAACAGTCCCCACAAGACTGCTCTCACCTTTGGACAGCAATTGTAAGTTCAGAGATTTCCCAAAACCACACTCAGTTTTGATAACCTGCTATTATGACTTACAGAACTCAGGAAAGTGCTATATTTGTGATTAGTTTTCTATTGAAAGGAGGCAAATGAGAACTGGTCAAAGAAAGAGACACACTGGGCAAATTCTGGGAGGCAAAGTTTCTGGTCGTCTCCCGGTGGAATCCTGGATGGCATTACCTCCTCCAGGCTACTATGTGAGACAATACTCAACCAGTGCTGCCCAGGAGGGAGCCTCACTTGATCTTCAGTATCTAAAGTTTTCATGGGAGCTTCATTATGTGGGAATAATTTATTGCCATGTTTCCAGCTCTCCTCCCTCACTGGAACACCACATGTTCCAAGGGGTCGACCATAAATTACTTCATTAGCATAAACTGTTCAGGTGTGCTTGAGAGTTCATTACGAATTACAAATACACTCTTACGTGCAGAAGTTCCAAGGGTATAGAGATCACCTCCTGAAAGTCAGGATTCATTCTTACACAGTAGTTAATATAAGTTAAGAAAATCTGTCACTCTTTTAACTAACATATTTTTATAATATATTACTATGTATTATATGTCTAAACATATTATAACATATTCCATTTATGGTAAATAAATATGTATGATATGAGATCAAGATATCTGTGAAAATGATCAGTTGTTTGGATTATGAACTCCGAATGATATTTTCTTGTGAAGGATCTTTTATAGTCATGGGACGAAGTAAGTCACCACTAGAGGTATCATTATATATACAGTATTAGCATACCTACCTGAACCTCATTTTGTGGGAAAATGCCTCCAAATCTTTCATTTATTTATTAATTGGAATTATTTCATTCCTTTACCATTTAAAATGCATTACTTGAGAATCTAGGGTGGGTCAGGCACTATGTTATAAATTTTGTGATGAGAGCAACATAGTTCCTGTCTTTGAAGAGCTACCATTCTATTGCAGGAGGCAGTCAGAAAAATTATAATACAATACCATAAATGCTATACTAGTCATGAACCAGATACTGTGGGAACTAAATGTAAGTACTTTCATTGAATTCATGGGTAAGAAGTATCATCCTGGAAACAAGTTTCTTATGTCTGTCACATTGTATGTATAGTACTGGACAAATTCCAATGTTAAAATTAAAGTTTAATTATATAAGTTGGCATAAAGTTTTCATCTGTGTAGCCATTAAAATAGAAGTTGCTATTATATTTAATAGCTCCTTTTAAAAGCACCAAACTGTTTTAATTAACAAAAAAATCATGAACACATTTTTTCATCAACTGCCAACAAAGTCTTCTGTTTGTATCATATTTCTAAGGAATTTCATCTTGTTACTAAGTCTGTTTTGAGGGCTAATTTTGTCCTTACTATATTCTCAAAAGGAGAAAAATCAGAATTCTCCCTTCTGATTATCTATGAAATCTAGTATCTGGTTAGCTTTGTAATCATGTTTCATTAACTTCCCCAAGTACGTGCAAAATACTCTGAGAAACTGTACATTTCAGAGCTATATAAGAAGGGAATAATATATTTTGATATTTAATTAAATGTGGTTAACATTTATTGTATAATATTTTATTCTTTTATTATTTCATGTGTTAAACCTTTAACAGTTTCAAGTCTTAGCAA
Organism: Mandrillus leucophaeus; assembly: GCF_000951045.1. Taxonomy (NCBI): domain Eukaryota; kingdom Metazoa; phylum Chordata; class Mammalia; order Primates; family Cercopithecidae; genus Mandrillus; species Mandrillus leucophaeus. Next base: position 4,442,248 of record NW_012101932.1, on the reverse strand, counting down.
TAAGATAAAAATCCTTGAAGAAAATTATCATGTAACATTATATACATAGTAGTTACTCAGATATTATTAAATACAGGAATATGAAAGTATTTTGCTAAAAATATATTCTCCTAGAAGACTTTCCAAACAAATTATATCAGGATAATGTGAGAGAATGACAGGGAATGTTGGAGAAGGTGCTCTTCCAAGGGCTTTGCGTGTAATAACTTATTTAATTCTCTTAACAATGAGATAGATATTAGTCTTATAAATGCTATCTTAGCAGGGTCTCTAAAATATATGCTTTTTCCTCTACTTTTGACTCAAGTGACAAATAATAAGAAAATGTTATTATCCAAAACTTGGAAGTATAGGAAAAGATAACTGTGTGACTTACATTGTTAAGTGACGGCATTGTCTAACAAGCTCACTTAAAGGTCTTCTGTCTTAAAAATGTAACTTTCCTTGACTTGCTATTTACTGGTATCCATGACAACATTTTATAGCTTTGTAAGCACAGATCTTAACTTGCAGAAAGCCAAGAGGGTGCATGTGTTTATTTTTCTGGTAGTTGTGCAAATGGTTTCAGCCCAGTAACAAAGATCACCTCAAAGTTCATGTCTCTGGCCCTGTCAGACAATACTCTGTTTTTGTTGTTGTTATTCTAATTTAGCAATCCCATTCCAGATTTCTTCTTTTCTTTCACTGACTCTGTATACGTGGGTCAGTATGTTTTAGTATAATGATCAGCAAAATAATGCCCTTGTGGATTTTCTTAACAAATTCAATAAAACTTTGACTATGCATCTACATGAGAATGATATTGTCTTAAGATTTTGAAAACTGTGTTTGACAACAAATGACCACTTTCTTGAATTCTTACTGCATTAATCCATTTAGGCTGCTATAACAAATACTAGTAAACTAGGTGGGTTGTAAACAACAAACGTTCATTTTTACCGTTCTGGAGGCTGGGAAGTCCAAGACCAAGGTGCTGGCAGATTAGTGTCTGGTGAAGGCGCATTCTTCATAGACAGTGCCTAGCTGTGCCCCCACATGCTGGATGGGGCTAGCTAGCTTTCAGAGGTCTCTTTAAGAGCACTAATCCAATCATGAGAGCTCCACTCTTGTGACTTTATCACCTACCAAAAGTTCCCACATCCTAATTCCACTGCCTTTGGGGTTAGGATTTCAATAAATAAATTTTGAGGAGACAAATGTTCAGATCATAGCACCTGTTAACAGGTTAACTCTCCTATAATCTCTGCCCCAACTTGCTATCAATCTTGTATTTCACTTTTTTTTTTCAGATGGAGTCTCACTCTCACTCTGTCGCCCAGGCTGGATGGAGTGCAGTGGCACGATCTCTGCTCACTGCAACCTCCGCCTCCCAGGATCAAATGATTCTGCTGCCTCAGCCTCCTGAGTAGCTGGGATTACGGGCACCTGCCACCACACCCAGCTAATTTTTGTATTTTTAGTAGAGAAGAGGTTTCATCATGTTGGCCAGGAACTCCTGACCTCTGGTGATCCACCCACCTTGGGCATTCCAAAGTGCTGGGATTACAGGCATGAGCCACCATGCCTGGCCTTATATTTCACTTTTAACCCAGCTCCAAAACAAAATAAAACCATTGCTCACCAGGGCAAGCCAGGATTCAATGTGAAACTCCAGATACTCTGTGCTAGATTTTCAGGACTGCCATAACAAACTGTCACAAACTTGGTTTATTAATACGGAGGAAAATGGAAACTTATTCTTTCACAGTTTTGGAGGACAGAAGTCCAAAATCAAGTGCTTGGTAATACCATACTCCCTCCGTGGGCTCTAAGGAAGAATTTTTTTTTCCTGTTTCAGCTTCTGGAAGCTATTAGTATTACTTAATTTGTGGATGCAAAATTCCAGTTTCTGCATCCATCTGTGCAGTGCCTCCTCCTCTTCCGTGTTTTCTCCTCCCTGTCTGTCAAATATCCTTCTGCCTTACTCTTGTGACATCTGTCATGGCATGTAGGTCCACCCAGACAATCAAGGATGATCTTTAAATCTCAAGATCTTTAACTTAGTTACATCCGCAAAGATCCTTTCCCCAAATAGCTAACATTCAGAAGTTCTGGGAATTAGGATATATTCATATCTTTTTGGGGACTACCATTCAACCCACTATGCTGCCATATCCAGCCCCAGTTCAGCTGTCTATGCTTACCTCCCAGTGTTTCTTGATAAGTATTTCTGTTTATTTCTTGATCCCTCTCCTATCCCTAACCCATAGACTTTACTCTTTATGACATGTTGCTTTTGTTGATCATAGAGTTTCTCTGCCTAGTACAGCTCCCCGCTCCTTTTATGTATCTAGTGTACAATCTTCCTTCAAGCAGGCTTCCGCTGTCCCCATCCACAGCTTCCCCAATTCCAGGCTGAGTCTGGTGCTTTCTTGGATGCTCTCACTGCACTGTGAACATATTCTTATTCTGTTGCTTCCTGAATTTCATTGGCTGTCCCCTTCTGTGTATATCTGTATCCTCCATCAATCTTTTCCTCAAAGAGCACAAACTGTGCACAACCTCACTCAGTGTCTGTCAATAACAGGCATTTACTAAGTGTTGTTAGATCGGTCTCTTACTCAAAACCTACTTGTTTTTAACATTTAGCTGACGACTTTCTTTATGTTTAAACAAATCTAGCATGTGAATTATAATTTATTTTGTGTTCTGGTATTCCTCAGCTATCTTTCTTGTACTTGGTTGGTTCACCTAAGTTACTAACTTTAGAGGATAAAATTCATGTCTTCTGTGGTAGATGCATTGGGAACACAGAAATAGCTCACTAGATTTGTTCACTTAATCCCCAGTGGAAATATAAAAAATATACCTTGGGAGGAAGATAACCTGGCTTAAGTTTATCTTTTACTTTTCTCCCCATTAGAGAAAGTCAGACTTCTTAACAGTTTACTAATGCTTTAGAACTAAGAAAAGTTGTGTTCCAGTTGGAATTTCTAGTTTCTGGGTTTTAACAAACTGTCAGCTTTCATAAAGCACATTGGTAGAATTTAATTTTCCTTCCCTATTTTATATCTTAATCATAACCACAGTACAAATAATTTGTTGTTTCAAAATCTCCATTCACTCATACATTTTATTCTTGTTGACCTTGGCTTATGCAATTTGGGTGGAAAGAATCACTAACTAGGAGAGGAATATTTGAACTTTGATTTTATGTTTCAGACAAAGTCTTAACTGAGACTTCAGCCACATGAAAGCATGAAATTATTATCTGCCTACTTTGGGAAAACCACCAGTTTAAAATATAAAAGAATTGTATTGTGTGATAGCTAACTCTAAGAAACTTTATTTTCTATTCTTAACTATTAAATGAATATTTGGGCAATGGAAAATTTTTGTTTTCTATGGCCTTATGAATGTTAGGCTTAAAATCATTTAAAAAATTCACCTGGTGTCATGTATCATTAAAAACTCCATATTTGTGCCAGATTAACTGAAAACTTTGGCCCCAGATAAATTGGTGGATTTTGGCCAAGTTTTAGGCAAACTTGGGTCTTTCTTTATTTCAGGTAGAAAGAACATAAAGCTCTACGGATTCTTGCCCTCTGAACTAAACCAACTAAAATTCAACAATTTGGCCATGATTTCCTTAGAGGTTTCATATATTTTTTCGGCTATAAAATGTAAACCCAGGTCAAGAGGCATATACTGAAACCTCAATTTTAGTAAGAAAAATATTTATGAACTAAAAGTGGAAATTCTACAGAAACTTGGCTGAGCAGAAAACTTTAAAACTGGAACAATTAACTTAGACTATTTGGGAGAAGCGAATCTTTGAATGTAATTTGCTCTCTTTTTCTGTTCTCATAATTTTAAAGAGCTTTGCGCTAACAAGCTTCTATGCTGCGTTACAATATTTTGATAGGTTCTGTAGAGAAACTTCTCTTATTTTTTCCCTTTGCCTTTAATGTTTTGACTCTTTAATTTGAATCACTCTTTTATTTCTTTTTAATGCTTTTCTATTATGAGGAACTTAGCAAATTTCCCTCAAGGACTGAATCAGAGGGAACAGTGAGTGAATCCAGGCAATATTGCCCTCCATATTATGCTCCCTTGTGATCCTTGTGTTGACCACTTTCTCTGAACAAGGACACAGCTCTGTAACATAGCATGACTGAAGATGAGTTTCTTGTGTTTTGTAGAAACACTCCCCAAGAGGTGAGGAGGTGACCTCTATCCCTCCCCTTTGTCTAGACATCTCAGTCCTGGAGCTCACAATTATTTCTAAAGAGTTTCTAGCTGTTCTCACCAGGAATGTGTTGAGGCCTTATGCAAATAAAACCTCAAGAGGCGCACCTAAACTTATCTGAAAAGTCTCCTGAAGATTCTTCAAACAACTTTTCTCTCCTTTCTTTTTTTTCCCAGTAACCTCTTTACCCCTTTCCACGAAGATTTCTATGCCTCAGAACAAAGTTGACCTCATCTTGAAGAGAAGATAGAGGGGAGATAATGCCTGTCAACATCTATCACAAAATGTTGCTCCAATTACTGATGAATTAATAAAAAGTCATATACTCTCTTCTGATGCCCATCATCTGCTCCTGTAAGCCTTATTTCCCACTGTTCTTCTATGTAGTGTATGCTCTAGTCAAAAATTTGACTCTTGCTATCATTCATTAATTCCTTCAATCAGTGAGTGTTTTTGAGTATCTACTATGTGCCAGACACTATTCTAGCCTCCAAAGATCCATTAAAACAAGCGAAACAAAACCAGACACATTTCGTGGTCTCCTGGACCCCATATTTTAGTATAGCCTGGGCATTCCAGCTTTGTACCTTTCTCTTCTTTGGTGGTCCCTCCTTAAGTATTGCCAGTCCTAACTTTCAACTGGTCCCTATGTTTCAAAGTTGTCTTGAATCCACAAAGTGTCTTAATAAATAGACTTACTCTTAACACTTGCAAGGTTGTGAGGCCTAGGATTGAAGTATGAATGAAACCTACATACTATTTGCATAAATTTTTTTTTTTTTTTTTTTTTGAGACTGAGTCTCGCTCTGTCGCCCAGGCTGGAGTGCTGTGGCTGGATCTCAGCTCACTGCAAGCTCCGCCTCCCGGGTTCCCGCCATTCTCCTGCCTCAGCCTCCCGAGTAGCTGGGACTACAGGCGCCCGCCACCTCGCCCGGCTAGTTTTTTGTATTTTTTAGTAGAGACGGAGTTTCACCGTGTTAGCCAGGATGGTCTCGATCTCCTGACCTCGTGATCCGCCCGTCTCGGCCTCCCAAAGTGCTGGGATTACAGGCTTGAGCCACCGCGCCCGGCCCCTATTTGCATAAATATTTAAAAGATACAAGTTCAACTAAAAACTCTGATAGCTATATAATTTCAAAATTTAAAAAATGTGTAAGGCTGTGGTGTTTATTTGTCTAAAAGTTGGCAAAGTATCCAAGATTACTACGTGTATTTTTGAGCATATCTGGATATTCTGTGTTGATTAGCTGTTAAAAATTTTAAATGTTTAATATTGCAGAATGTTGCTCAGCTTCCCTGTGCACCTATTGCAAACATGCTAATTTGCTAAAGTATGAATGTGTCCACATGCCACACCTGGAACCTGCGGAGAAGAACAGCTCAGCAACAGCTGGGAAAGATGCTTCATTATCAAGAATCCTTTACACCCATACTGAGAACTGTACAAGTTAATTAATTTGTGTTTTCTCTTACCTAACTCTTCTGCTGCTCACATCTTTCCCAACAAAGTAGTATCATCTCTGAAGTCAGCAGCAGCTGGCCTCATGCCATTTCATACCATTCTCGTGCAGTCATCTTTTGTTCTGGGGACAAATGACAAGAGGTTCGAGGAGTTGATTATTTGGGACTTGAAGGAGGTTTGACATGAGAACCTGCATTTAAAACCACAGGTTGGGCTCTGCTTGCTGGACCCCAGGTGACGATATATCCATGTATTCTGTTATAAATCTGGTTTTGTATGTTCATAATGTGTGGCACTCTCTAAAGCATGAGACCCAAAGGAGGATATTCTTACACAGGCCCGAAGGTAATACTTTCTGAAAGAAACTTTACTTGGACTAGGAGTGATCTATAATTCTGAAATCTCTAAACATTGCATTTTTTTGTAATGCCTGGAAAAATGTGAGAAATACTATAATACTTCACCCATACGTCATATCGCCTCATAGAAATAAAGTAGTATTTTATGAGTACGAAAGATATTTATTTGTTTTTTTCCACCACCATCTATGCACAATAGATTCAAGATTATAAAGCGTTATTTTAAAAAATATTAAACAACTAAACTAAGTACAAAAATGCAAATAACTAATTCATAATCCTTGTTTTCTTAAACTTAAGAATAAGTTTTATACATCTCTGTGACAGGGTAATTAACAACTCCCACCACCAAATGGCAAATGTGAATTGCAGTGTGGGTGGGAGAGGAGTGAGGGAAGGAAGAAGCGTGAGAATTAGTTTAGTTTAAGAGGAAATTGGGAAATACTAATGGGAAAGCTCAGAAGGAAATAAGAGATATAGGATTAGAGGGCAAGGCAGAGATTAGGATTAGTGAATGATTTTTGCATTGTGGTTCAGAAATTATAATAATATTTGCCTCTGTGGTGATAATCAATACACTTCATAGGTGTTTCCTATGTGTTAATGATTCTATTGAATATTTTACACATACCAGTTCATTTAATCCTTAGAACCACATGAGGCTGATGTTACCACAGTCCTTCTCTTTGAGATCATGTAAATAAGGCTTTGAGATGCTTACTTGCTAACAGAGCCAGGAAGTGAACCCAGGTGTATCTGACTGCAAAGCTTCCTTTTAATCACAAGGACATTTGAAGTCATTGGATAGGATTCAGGCTCCTTGGAATAGGGCAAAGAAAAGTAAAAGAAGAAAAGGACAGTTAGAGAATGGTAACATCTGGGAGAAGAAAAGAAGCTTTATTAATTTGGCTAACTTATGAGTGAACAAAATCCCACTTGAATTGATTTAAGCAAAAGAGGGGATTTTAATGGAAGACTAAGCTATGAAAGAATGGGACAACCATGATTGGAGAAAGGTCAATATCTTTTATAGTATCAGGAACCAAACCCCAGCATCAAGCTTCTTTCCCTGTCTCTTAGCCATGTTTCTTTTCTCTGTATGTCAAGCTCATTCTTATCTCTTTCTAAAGAGATTTTTCCATGTGGCAAGAACTCAGGTAACCAAAATTTCCAAAATTTTAATGGCTTATGATTTCAGTCAACAGAGGCACATTGGAATGACTCTTTGGCTCTTGAGTCCAAAAATCAGGACGAGGTACTAATTGTCCCTGCCTAGGTCAAGACATACCAATAGTATTAGGATGCTTTTTGCTGCATAACAGAAAACACGAATAACCTCTTATTGTATATTTTTCTTATATAACAAGAACTCTAGAGGGAGGAGCTCTAGAGTTGGTCAGGGATAAATGATGTCAAGGGGCAGATTATCTAGGATTCTTTTAGCATTCTGTGTGGGTAGAAGCATTAATGCTGTTGTTGTCATAGCCATATCCTTATGGTAGCATATGAAGCAGAAAAGAGGCAGGAAAAATAACTCTCCTTGTGTGACATTCTCTTTTTATTTGGAGAGAAATAACTGCATTTCAGAGTTAATGGGATCTGAACCTAATACAATTTTAGGATCTTCTTTAAGAAAAGCAGAAAAATATTAAAATTAAAAACGGGGCACAGGGCTTTGACTGGAGTCATTGTGAGTGTTGACCTCTAAACTTCCTGGTAAATCAAGTCTCTGTTGAATTTCTTTTGTTTCAGTGGTTGGACTGAGTCCCATGAAGCCAGATAACTTCTGACTGCAAGGAGCTTGGAAAAGCAAGTATCTGGATCTTTTACCAGCTAAATTTGGAGATAGGTATCTACCAGACTGAGGAAGAAGAGGAGAAGAATGGCTGTTGAGTGCAGATCAATTTGTTTCCACTGAAGTCTATGGATGAAATATTTATGCATAGCCGAGGTATAGAACTGTGTTGTAAAATGTGGTTGATTTGGTGGTAACTATGTGGATGGGTGTGATAGGCTGAAGTGTCCCCCCGCAAGTTTATGTCTACCTGGGATCTCAGAATGTGACTTTAATTGGAAATAGGGTCCTGCTGATGCAATTAGTTAACAACTTTGAGATGAGTCATACTGGGTTTTCGGTGGGTGCTAAATCCAATGGCTAGCATCCTTATAAGAAGAGAGGACACACAGACATGCAGAAGAGAAGACGATGCGAAGATGGAGGCAGAGCCTGGGGTTATGCTGACAGGAGCCAAGGAATGCCGGGGGATATTAGAAGCTGAAAGCAGCAGGGAAGGAGTTTCCTCTATAGGCTCAGAGGATGCATGGCCCTGCTGACACCTTGATTTCTGGCTTCCAGGCTCTAGAACTGAGAGAGAATTAATTTCTGCTGTAGTAAATCACCCAGTTTGTGGTCATTTACTGTGGCAACCTTAGGAAACTAAAACGATAGGGTAAAGGGCAGTTATCAGAAGGAGCGGATGTGGTGCTGGTAGACAATCCCAAAGGTGTCCATTGTAGAATTTATGAAAGGAGCTTAGTAGCAGGTGGAGTCATAGTTAGTAGTAGGATGAGGGCCAGGTTAGTATATTGCCTTGATGTTACGACAAGGCATGAGAATGTCAGTGCCAGGAAGAGTGTACACTGAGAAGTTGAGAAGAGGGAAGGCATGATGAGACAGGAGGACAAGCACCTGGCCTTTCATCTAGACAAACTAATTCCTAAGCATTTCTACCTCCTTCCTGAGTCTGCCTGTGAATGCCCTTCACGTGAAATGCTTGTCACCTCACTCTGCTTGACTAATTCATTGCTGTTCCCTTTGTGAAACTGACATTGAAGGCACACTCCTTCAGTGTTCATGTTGTTGGTGTGGTGGATGTGTGTGTGTGTGTGTGTGTATAGAGTGATACTTTCACAATTTTTTAGATTTCTTTTTGTGATAGGATATATATATATTTTTTTTCTCACTCTGTCACCCAGGCTGGAGTGTAATGGGGTGATCTCAACTCACTGCAACCTCCACCTCCCAAGTTCAAACAATTCTTCTGCCTCAGCCTTCTGAGTAACTGGGATTACAGGCGCATGCCACAACACCCAGCTGATTTTTTGTATTTTTAGTACAGATGGGGTTTCGCCATATTGGCCAGGCTGGTCTCGAACGCCTGACCTCAAGGGATCTGTCCACCTCGGCCTCCCAAAGTGCTGGGATTACTGATGTGAGCCACCATGCCTGGCTGTGGTAAGATACTCGTGAAGTTATTTAGGAAGTGTTTAATTAAAGACAATGGCATGCAATGTGTATCTTGTGGAGTCCGAGCATAAGAAAAATAGGAGACACTGATATTAAATTTTATGTATAAGTCTTCTGTATTTAAATACAGTTATTTAACAAAATCTGTTATTTGGAGACAAAGAAGTATTTCATATATTTTCATTTTAGACATAAAGGAAATCAACTCCTTTGAAGTACCAAAATTTATAACTTTATATTATTTTGACATAAATATACCTAAAACATATTGTATAGTTCCCTGGATTCTTATACAGAATGCATCTTCTCCCTGCTGACCCAGGGTCAACATTAGACACATCCATAATTGTTCTGTGTAATATTATAATGTTCTGGGGCCTCTTTCCTAAACACCCTGACAATCGTGCTGCTCTTTTCTCTTGCTGTGAGCTGACCAGCTGTGCCCCTGCCTGTTGCCAGCACACTCCCCTCTCCTAGATCCCTGTTTTCCTCTGGTGCAGTTTTTAATTCATTGTGGCCTGGGAATCCAGATAACATAGCGAATTAGAAATGATCTAAATGTAAGAGTGAACGCCCCTGAGGGAGCATCTGTGGCCTTCTCTGTGAGTTTCTATGGGGATCTCTCCTTTGCATTAGATGCTGTAAGTGTTAGTGTATGCAAGGCAGACCTATTTTTCCTTTGCTTCTCAACACTCAATTAGATCCAACAAGCTAATGAAATTCATGACAGCATGCAGCGAAATTCTGTATAGGAAGTTTTTTTCCCTTCTTTCCATAGTTTCCCATGTTCTAAATTAGTTGTTCTAATGTTATCTATGTGTTTTTGTTTCACCTTAGGATATCAGCGGGATAATACTAACTGCCAAAATAATTCATTAGTTGTAAAGCTCCATCCTGGGGAGTTATCTTGGCTAAACTGTGGATAATGTGCCTCTTGGTTTAGACCGCCTAAAAGTCATTGTGGTCAATGATTGACCCACAGCCACCATGTGAAAAACCTGGGGTTAACTAGAAAGTAAAAACTGCTGGAACAACCTGATTGTGCCAAGAGGTAGTATGTTAAATCTACGTAGAAGTAGCAGAAGTTATAGGAAAAAAAGCCGGTGATTACCAGGATGTCACGTTGTTTATGAATCAGGTTGCTGAGTCTTTGAATCTTGAGATGATATTTAAGTCAAAATTTCAAGAGTAGGAATTCTGAGGTCAGGATCAATAGTGTAGTTGGGTATTAGTCATTTGAATAAAAAGCCGGCTTTTGAGCTAACCCCTTTTCTCTTAGTTCCTTTTCCTAATTATCCTACTTTTCTCAAAAATGTCACTCACAAACTCTTTTGCTGTGAGAGTTAATAGTGAGGTGCATAAAATACCATAAAAGTTTCAAAAGTGAAGTATAAATAGCCATAGCCTTTCAAAATATTATTCGGGTTTAGGAAAACAAGTGCCTTTCACGTCATTCGAGCACCGGAGGATGATTCTAACTGCAGATGGGCCTTTAAATAAGTGTGAGTTTGCTGCTGCTTCTCAACTCCCAGTTGGATACTGAAAAAAAAAAAAAAAAAAAAAAAAAGGATCTTTTTCAATTTCCTGTTCTTGTGCCTTATTAAAATCCTTCTGTTGCCCCCACCGCCACCCCTGCCTCTTTCTTCTTTTCCCATCTTTTTGTGTGGAGGATGTTATCCACAGTTCCCAGCAGTGATGATGCATTTGAGTCAGGAGGATGAGATTGTGACCCAGTTACAGTGCATGAGAAATGAGTGATGGGAAGAGAGAGAATGACGGGCGGGGGAGGGGCGGGGGGGCGGAGTGGGGGTCGGGAAGAGAGAGAGAGAGTGCAGTGGTGAAGGGTTACGAGTTGTACAGTTATTTCTAGCTTTGAATGGTTTCCAAATCTCATACATTCACAGACAACCTTGCCAAAGCCCACAGCTGTCATGCATTTTCAACAGATTCCACAGGGCCTAGATGAGGTTTGAAGGCATTCCTTTGCTCTTACACATTAGCTAAAAGGAATTACCGTAACATCTGATATTGTGGAAGTGGGACATTTGCCATCCTGACCTTGCCCAAAGCAGTCTGGAAATAGGGGTCTAAGGATGTATTATCTCATATGGCCCCTAAAGGTCACCAGGGGCCTGTCGGTGGTGTTCTGAGAAAATCCAAGCACCCAATATGCTCTGTATTTGGAGAGACTGGGCTGCTTTGTATGGACGCAGTGGGCAGACACATGTTCCCATTGCTCGTTGGATGTTTGTCATAGGAAAGGCATGTTCCACTGGAGAAATTCCCAGCTGTCAGTAATGTGCTGATATACCACAGCCAATCATCAGAGGATGAGCCAAATAAACAGGATGTTCACAATGTGTGTGATTGCATGAGTGTGTAACAAAACTTCTGCCCATTTCACAGCCTCATAATGGGATTGACATGCATTGCTTAATGCATCTGTCTGTTTAGGATAGAAACGCATAAATACCATGGAAACCATGTGTAAGAAAGCCCTTTCTTTGGCTCTATGGACTGTTGATATGACAGGATGAAATCTGGTATAAATTGGGAAAGAACATCGCTTTAATATTATGAGTTTGCTTGCTGGGAAGTGCCTTGAAGTCATCCAAACACAGATGAGAAGAAATAATCAGATAATCGGTAGCTATTGTGAGTTAACAAAAGGGACTGAGTTGATATGAATATTTTTACATACCAGTGGCGTCATCTTCATTCTTTCTTCTTGTAAGACACTCATTAGTTGAATTATTTATATAAATGTACAGAAACGAGTCAAAGTTATGTCATTGCCCTTTTTGTTTGGATATGCTGCTACTGTTAACAATTAGTTTCTAAATATATTCCTGAGGCAGCAGTTTGGGAAGGGGGAGTAGTGGTTCCTTCAACACTCATGTGTAGATAGGTTCTTGGAAAAATAGCATCAGGTATCCTGTTAAGTGTCAGACCTTTTACTTCTCTGAGTATTCAAATCCCTTTTGCTCAAGGTGGCACATCCATTCATGATAATAACAGTAATAAATAACATTTATTGTACATTTCCTATTTGCTGGTACTGAGCCAAGCCTTTAACACGCATTAACTCTTTTAATTCTCACAAAAACATGTAAGATTGATACTATTATTATTACTATCATAATGATAAGAAAACCAGGGTTCAGGGAAGATAATAGGCTTTTAAGAAGGTACAGTTAGTAACAGAGCAAGCTGGAACATCTATTTATATAGAGTACTGAATCCATGCATTTAACCATTTCACTACATTACCCTTGTGTGTCCCTGCTCTATGTGAAATTTGATTCTATTACAGTCTCTGGTGTTAATTACTTTATTGCATTGAAATGTGATTTGTATTTCCTTGAACAGGACTAATGCACAAAGATGATTTTGGTATCCTAGGGTCCATCTGTATTTCAGCACCCTAGTACAGTTGAAGATTGAGGAACATGCCATGAAGTCTTTGTCATGATTTTTCTCTGTTGTTAAGTTTTGGTCTTTTAATTGTGGTTATTATGTGCTGCTTTTCAAACATTGCCCAAGATGCACTGATTTAGGAAAAAAATCCCATGTGTCAGGATGCTACCTCCTAGTAATGTTAACACTTTCAATAGGTTTTATGTGATAAACACTGCAGGAAAGAAAAGGAGTTCTGAGTGTACAGAATCTGTGTGTTTATATTGGTTTATGAGATCATTAGAGACTTGTACTACATCATCTGGTGGAAAGCAGTACCGCATAATGGTTAGGACTTGGGCTCTGGAGTTTCACTACTTATGATATGTGTGACCCTGGGCAGTTTTGTTGATATCTCTGAGCCCATTTCTTTCATCTGTACAGTAGGTGTAAGATAATTTTTTTATAAGATTATTGTTAGGATGAAATGAGAGAATTCCTGTAAAATGCATGGCCCCTAATAAGTATTTTAAAGAATGCTCTGAAATGCCTTTCAACACTCTTCATTGCCAATCCTTGTACTGTTTCTCTTTGAGTCCTTATCACAATTAGACATACTGTATTATACTTGTTAAATGTCATCTTCCTAAACTAGAATGTAAACTCCACAAACTCAGGTATGTGTCCTTCTCTCCTGTGCCCTCATGGCCTAGAACAGCACCTGACACAAGCTAGGCCCTTATGAATATTTGCAGATAAATAAATGACAGCTATTTTATTATCATCATCATTATCACTATTACTATGGCTCTTATTACCATGTGTTTCAGACTCAGATACCATGCATAAGAAAATCCTAAAAATACTGTTTAGATTTGAATAGTTACCAAGAGGCTTAAGAAATGTTTGATTTCTGATCATAGAGGTTTATAGGAATATCAGAGAACATTGAGTTTAACGTCTTCAATTTATAAAATAAAAGACTTAGGATACTCCAAGGCCAAGTGTTGTTAATTGGTCTTACCTTAGTCAAGAATTACCAAGTGGCAAATAAGAGCTAGGATCCAGGCTGCACCCCCAGTCCAGTAAGTTCTCTTTCTACTGTGCTCTACTGACATCTAACTTGGGTATCAGTATGGCTCTCCACTCTTCAGCAGACCAGGCCTCAACAAAGGTGGGAACCATGGCCCTACTTTATCATTGCATTTTACTCCAAACTTCTTGTCACCTTTTGTTGACTGGTCATGGCTGTATCTTCCAGGTTTTTCACAGGAATGGAATTTCTTTTTGATGATAAAATGTGCTCTAGTGACAAGTCATACATGGAGATGGCTGAGAACTGCAAGACACTGCTTGGGGCCAGGTAGAGATGCCCCTCTCCAGATAACTCAGTGAAAATTGGATACCTTTTATCAGCTCTATTTGGAGTCTTTTACTGGATTTGGGATCTCCAAAGCATTTCATTCTGAGAGAAAATCAAAACAAATAAAAGCTGTAAAGTTTATTACTCCTCTGGCTTAGAGCAGTCTAGGAAGAAAAATGTATGAATTCATTCAAAAAACTTATTAAGAGATAGTGAGAAATGGAAGTGTGTGAATGGACCTCTTTTACAAATATTTTCAAGTTGCATCATTTTCCCTCAAGGAGTTTACAGTCTAGCAAAAACCAGATTTTTCCAAATTAATCTCAGTGATACACAACATGGTAGTGAGAACATGGAGAGAGGAAATGAAAATAAAATTTTGAGGGAGCTTGGAGGAGGAAGAGATTACTTCCAGATGGTGAATTGAGATGTTCATGGAAGAGGCAGCATTATAACTAGATTGATGGATCAGTAGTATTCTTCAAATTGCATGCATCTTAGATCAAATATATTTTAAAGTTGATTTCTTAGGAAGTTCATTTACTTCCTGACATTTTATATTCTTATGTATGCCATACAATAAACACAAATGTATATAATGTAATGTAACCGACATAGCTTATTTCTCAAAAGGAGACATTTATTAGACATTATTATGTATTTTTTTCATAGCCACAATTATAAATATTTACATGAGTTTATAAATAATAGCATGCCAAAAGAAAAAATTGTATCTTGTACTTACACACATACAACATTTGGAGGCTCTACACATAGCTAAGATTATTTTTGGATGTTTGTGATTTGACTTACATAACTGTTTACGCTTAAGCCACAGAAGGTTTTCAAACTAAAGTCCATTATGATAATAGTGTGATGTATCAAAGGCATAGATGAGCTAAACTCATGTTCTTATACTGAAAGTCTTGGAAAACATTTACAATATTTACAATGCCTTCACAGACATTTTTTTTCTCCTTATGGATGTATCTTTCTACTTAAAATAGCTGCATTTATTTTAGTAGCTGATCTCTTTCCTGGAAATTATTTTTGAAAGTAAATATAATGTTAGTTAAATAAATATTTTAAGTTTTACTTCACATTTTCAATGTATTAAGTACTACATGGTACGTAGAAAATTGAAAGTTTTTATTAATTTGATTAATGAAAACCATATTTTACATTCAGCAACCCCAAATTAAATAAAAACAATCATAGAGGAATAATAAAGAATGTGATGTACATCGGTTTAGTGCCGGGATGGCTCTTCATTTTCTAATCTTCTCTTACCGTTTTGACTTTGCCCTGTTGCTGGTCAGCTGGGAAGTTATCTGCTGTGGAGTTTCCTTTTTGTCTATTGCTCTTCTACCTTGGGGTGCTCTAGCTACCCATTTGGCTTGCTCGCTCCTAAAGGTATGATTGCAGCTATATAGTCTTTCGTGTTTCACTTGAAACATGCTGACAGACGTGCTGACTGAACATTTTAACCAGCACATTTATTCTGGCTTCTTTTGAAGCTGATGAAGCTACCAAAACAATTCTATGTTCCTCTGCTGATGAAGCTACCAAAACAGTTCTGTGTTCCTCTGAAAAACAAAGGGCAAAACGCAAAACATGAATCAAATAGAGCCAATATGGAAAATGTACAGCTTTAATAGAACGTAAGAACTAGGGTGTTCAGTGGCTTTTGGAGGCCACATTCTTTGATGTGGAGAGAACATGAGAACAGCTTACTGTCTTGCTATAGTTTGCTTTTACATTAGTACTAGCTCTTAGACTGGATTAGTCATTACTATTTGTAATGAGTCAATAAAAGTAAAAAAATATATTGGGACAGTTTTCCTAAGCTCAGGAAACTATGAATATAGCTAGGAGAATGATTTATTTCCAAGTATTTATTGAGCTGCTATTATGTGAAGAAGACTTTTTTAAAGAGTAAATATTTTTGCAAGACATAGTCCCTGTCCAGGGGAACTGGTACACCATTGCTGAAACTGGTGTGGGGTCTTCCATGGTTGAAGGAAGTCAAGGCTCTAAGCCAAATTAAGGATTTTCTGGTTGCTGATAGAATATTAGAACTGAAGGGTCTTTCAGATATCATCTACTCCTCTAATTTTATTTTATGAATATGGTAACTGTAATTACTTCTCGAAGATTACCCAGAAATTTAGCAAGAAAGTCATGTATGTACATATTTTTCTTTCCACTAAATCTGATTTTTTTTGTGATATGACATATATATTTATACTAATTTAAATGGGTCAAATGTAATTTAATTTTACTTTTATTTAGTGTATGTATGTATATGTGTATATATATAAAATAGTTCTCTCTGGGGATTGGCATTGTACATATACATGTATATATATACACACAGACATATTCTTTGCAATAAAAATGAGATCACACTTAACCTACTGTTTTGTACCTCACTTTTTCATGTAACTATTGCATGAATATTTTTAATGTGAATGAATATGTTTAGAATATTACTTTTATTGGGACTGCAAATAGTCTATTCATCTTATATTTTAGAACATTTTACTTTAGTGTAACTTTTAAACACATTATTTAAGGTCAACATTTCCCTTTGTAAATCATTCCGCAATGAAGAGCCACATAATTATATATTTATTCTCACTTCTTTCCTTTATATTTCCAGACCTAGAGTTTCTGGGTCAAAGGCAATACATACATGCAAGACTTTTGATCCACAGTGAGCCCACCAACAACACTTTCCACTCCCAATTTCAAAATCCATAGTTTATATTCAGTGCTGCAGGACTGTAAAATCTGGCAAGGGTTAACAGGTCTATAAAAAAATCCAAACAAAACTTCTCCAGCCAGAAATATAAAGTCACAATGGCTTAGTATCCACCCAGCAGGGCTGTCATTTCCTGAAGGGTATTAGACGGACAGGTGGCATCGATTAAGCTCACAGAAGAAAAGTGTTTGTGATGGAGTCTCCCCATTTCCAACCTTCAAAGGCAAGAGGATGATGATCTTAGATTTAGCAGTGGCTTCAGGAGGTGGCTTTTGTCACATCCTCATACATTTCTGACTCACATTTGCTAAAGTTGGGATGTAAAAGGCATATATGAATTTATAACAACTTAAAAGTCTTCAGATGTTAATTAGAGAGCAAATATATTTACTGCCTAGGGGTCATTGTGAGTCTCCTACTTCTTGTTTGAGTTTGCTTGCTGTGTGGGATTGCTTATCAATATAAGAGTAAATAAGAGTTATAGTTTAGTGGTTTACTGAAAGCTGCTAGATGTTTGCAATGAAAATACTAAATTCAGTGAGGTTTGCATCTATCTTTTAAAAGTAAGAATAAACATTCTAATATTTAAAAAATGTCAAAGAGAAAAATGCACATGTACTCTTTTTTTTCAATTTCAACCTCTGACATTTTGCTGCCTTATGTATACGTGCTCTTTGTTTTTCTCGGGTAAGAAATAGCTGTAGATGGTTTTTCAAGCATATTGTTTTTAGGTAATGCTTTGAGATAATGGTGCTTCATGATAATAGTTGTAGACAGTTTCAAGCATGATGTTTGAGCACAGAAATTAATCTCTATTTGTGTTTCTGAAGCAGTCTGGAAATTCAAGGAAAATTGTTTTGTATTTGATTGTTTTATACCATCTGTGATTTGAATTTTTCATGTAGCAAATTATTATATGCTATCTCTAACGGTAAGATTATTTTCCAGTTAAGTGTTTCATTATCTAAGTAAATGCTAATAGAATTTTAGATTAAATTAATATTTAAAATAAATATATATGCAATTATTTTACCATCTTTATTTTATCTCTCAAGTATAAGCTAGTTCATATTTATAAAGGAAAACTGTCAATTTTAAATTTTCATTTTTGTTTACAAATTGATTTTTTTCCGATTATTGGATTCTAGGATAGCTCCAGGAAAGCTGATTAAAATTTTTATTACAGCTTGTTTTTGGATAATACAGATTTGTACTTGGTAAAGACACTCATATTAGTAAATATTATCATTTTAGATGAGCCTAGTCTACTTCAAAAATGAAGAAGAGGATATTGCTGTACTCAAATACAGGAAGGGTACATTTTCATGGAATGGAGAGATGTGAGAAAAATTAAAAAGCCCACATAGCATAGATAACTTCTGGCTCAGAGGAGACTCAGACAGTAACTGTGTGACTATTCTGGGTGATCACTAGGTAGTATGAGGGTCTTAGCCACCTGTCTGGGTGGGGTATGCCCAAGTTAAGAGTTGTATTCCACTTGCCCTTCACTCTCCCTGTCAACCCAAATGTTTGCTCTAGAGAACAGCTTCCCTCTGTTTCATCGGATCCCTTTTCTTCTCAAATGACAGTATAAGGCCCACTTCTTTCAGGACAGTTTCTCTAATTAACATCCGATGACCTCCAAACCATCGACATATTAATAATTCCGGATCCTTTCATTTACTCATCACTTTTGTATCATTATAGCTCTCATTTTTGTAAATGGGATGTGTGTCTGCGTTGCTTCCCTTATTAAACTACAATCATGAATCTGGGATCATGGCTAATCTTGACTGTGTTCCCTGGAACGATAAACAAAATAGTCATAAATCTGAGCATTTCTAAATAAATACAGTCTCTAAGGGGAATTTTATACCAAGTTCTTAAACATTATGTGGAAAATATATTTATTCATAGGATTAAAAGGAGAGGAAGAAAAAGAGATGGGTCTGAGCATTGCCGATGTGGAGATACTGTTATATCCACTTACAGATGAGGAAATGGGGAGGTTTTTTTCTGAGTTTCAGGACGTTCAGAGACTTGGTCTAGGAAACATCATTAATAAATGGAAGCATTGGGACAAGAACTCAAAAAAATATGACAGGAAAAACTCTTTCTCTTTGCCAATTCTAACATCTTCCTATTTATTTTCTACTGGGCTTATCTTAACGAAGTGAAGTAATGCTTTAAAACCCCTTTTTACATTTTATACTTGCAAAGCTTTGGTGCTTAAGATTTGTAGTTCAGTAATTGATTTTTCTTTATGGACTGAGAATTCTAGGGTGGATCATTCCACAGTAGATTCCTTACTCACCTTATCTATAAATATAGGGCCATTGAATATTTAATCTGGAAAGGATTCTAGGGATCACTTCATTCTGTACAACCATTATAGAGATTCTCTGGTTCTTAACAAAAATATCCAGTTAAAACCTGTTGTGAAAATAAGAAGACAATGATTTTTCATTGCAGTGTAGGGCTGAAAATATCATTTTATTAGTAGTAGTAGTATAGTATTATATTGGCTTTGTAGGCATGCCAGCTCACATAGTTATTTACTTGCTCATCATATCTTACTTGAGGGAATAGTGACTATTCTAGGTTATATTCTTTTTTGGTTACTATGTCATATTTGTTTTCAAATGAAATCTAATTCAGACTGCCAATTCTTGTCAAGTAACGCCTAAATTGTAATACTTTACAGTGTTAAACACAACTTTCTACCAGCATAGTATAGAACATAATTTTATTAATAAAATATGGATACAATGCAAACTGTAGAGAAAGAAATTGACAATTGCAGAAAGATGTCCCCAGAAAGCAGGTCAAATTAAATGTCACAATAATTCCCCTCCAAATACAAACATCTTTGACTTAAAAGAAAGATCTGCTTTATGATGTTATAAACATATCCTTCCCTGGAGCTGTATTGATAATTAATGCCACATACTCTTGGTTAGAATTATGTATGAGTTTGGTCATAAATGTTCTCATGCACTTTAAATGTCAATAAAATAAATAGCCTTTATTATTTCAAAATGATTACTTGCTCCCAGACACTGCTACTTTGCAGGAGAGGATGGCTGCCTTGGCACATAATGAAGTATTACAGAGACATGCCGTAAACATTTGGAAGACACACTCCTAGCTCTCAGGCAATGCAGCACGGGGAGCATATAAGGGCATAAGGAATATGCTTGAAGAAACCCAATCCCTGTCTTTGCTTCCACTTGTGCTCTCATAAATCAGCCTGTTAATATCTTAAGCTTAGAAATAATTTTTTAAAAGGACAATGTTCCTCTTTTGTGGCTTGCAGGGAAGAGTGCTTTGTTTCTGGTCACTCTTACTTTCTAGATACAGCCTTCGTTATTGTTTTTGATTGGAAACAGGGAATGTCTCGGTCTGTTACCCAGGCTGGAGTGCAGTGGTGTGATCTCAGTGATCCTCCCACATGAGCCTTCTGAGTAGCTGGGATTACAGGCACATGCCACCATGCTCAGCTAATTTTTTTTCCATTTTTTTCTAGAAACAAGATTTTGCCATGTTGCCCAGGCTGGCCTTGAACTCCTGTCCTCAAGTGATCTTCCTGCCTTGGCCTCCCAAAGTGCTCAGATTATAGGTGTGAGCCACTGTGCCAAATTCTTTTGTTTTTAAGAAAATCCCCAAATGTTTAACTTCTGTAGGCAATTTTGTCCCAGATCAAGAGAGAAGGACTTATATATATTCTTATTTCATGGCATATTAAAAACATGTAAGACTGACATATAGGTAATGAATAAGAGGAGTTAGTCCTTGCCATAGGAAGAATTATCAATTGAATAAAAAACTAAAAATAGGACTTCCAGTTTTAGCTTTAGCATATAAAGAGCTTGGAAGTTGTTATGCCTATCTTTACAAGAAAAAGCTAATCAAATTGTGAATCAAAGATTTTTCTCGAATCCATCAGAGAATAGACATAGCAAGGCAAATTTCTACCCTGAATTTCAGAAAGACAGGTGAATCTAGAGTCATAGCTGAGGTCTGCTTACCTGGAGCAGAAGCTGCTGGCATTATAATCTGGTAAGAGCAACTAAATGGTAATTTTGAGGAAACGCTGGAGGCTACGTGTGAACTAGAGGAGAGTGAAAAAACTTGTGGGGGTTGCAATTTTATGGGGTCCTCTTGCTTTTATGAGCTTTTACTCCAGGAACTTCACTGGATTCTCACAGTGAAGATCCAAGATTGTCTTGTGGCTCTGTCATGGGGAGCAAAAGAGTAATTCTTACTAGATACTCCAAGACAGTTCTCCATAACAAAGACCTATGCTGGAGGAGAAAAAAGTTGACTAGAGTATATCCGAGCTGGGGGAAGGGCATTCTCAATCCAGTTACCTCTAGCCTTCAGGTCTCACCCAAGGGGGATGTATTATACCACTGAAGAAGCACTTGTGAAGGTCATAGCCCAGAGACACAGGACCACTAAACACACAGAGTTATGTATAAAATTATAGAATGCCTGACTTTCCCCACATCTTATCATCATACCAACAGGGGTTCAGTATAACAACAGTGTATTACAATGGAAAGAGCTGTAAAATGCAGTCTCTGAAGAAGCATCTTAAGGAAGCCCAAAGTCAACAATGAAGATAAAAACAAGGACACTAGAGAAATTTGAGTCCTGTGGCACCTACAGTTGCAGTAAACATTAATACAACATGTCTGGGTTTAAAAAAAATTATAAAGCATGCCAGAAGTCAAGAAAAAACACAGTCTGAAGGGAGAAAGTACGAATCAGACTCAGACCTTGATATAACACAAATGTTGGAATTATCAGACAGGAAACTTAAGATGACGATGATCAACATGTTAAAGGTCCTAATGGAAAGAACAGGCAACATACAAGAACAGATGGGTAATGTAATCTGAGATAAAGACAACAAAAATAAAAAATAAAAAAAGATAAAAGAAGTGCTAGAAATCAAAGACAGAAATGAAGATTCTATTTATCAGTAGAGTGGACCTGCCAGAGGAAAGAACTAGTGAGACTGAATATATAGGTCAACAAGAACTTTCCAAACTGAAAGAGAAAGGAAGGAAGGAAAGAAGGAAGGAAGGAAGGAAGGAGAAAGGAGAAAGAAAGAAGAAAGAAAGAAGAAAGAAAAAGGAAGAAGAAAGAAAGAAAGAAAGAAAGAAAGAAAGAAAGAAAGAAAGAAAGAAAGAAAGAAAGAGAGAAAGAAAGAAGAAAGAGAAAGAAAAGAAAGAAAGAAAGGAAGGAGGGAGGAAGGAGGAAGGGAAGGAAGGAAGGAAAAGAAGAGAAAAATTCAGAATACCCAAGGACTGTGGGGCAACTGTAATAAGTATAAATTATGCATAATTGGAATACCAGAAGGAGAAAATGGAAAACAGCAAAATAAATATTTGATATAATAATGGCTGAGAACTTTCCAAAATTAATCACAGACATGCAGCACAGTTCCAGAAAGCCCAGAAAACACCAAGAAAGAGAAAAAACAAACAACAAACAAATGAACAAAACAACAACAAAAACAAACACCATGAAAGTATACCTAAGCATATTATATTCAAGCAACAGAAAAGCAAAGACAAAGAAATCTTGAAAGAAGCCAGAGGAAAAATAATACTTCTTATTTGTAGATAAAGAAGGGATAAGATTTACAGTGGTTTTCTCATCAGAAACCACGTAAGAAGAAAGTGGAGTAAAATATTTAAAGTTTTGAAGAAAAGCAACCCCCATCCAGAATTGTATATCCAGTGAAATCATTCTTCAGAAGTAAAAGAGAAATAAAGACTTTCCCAGACAAAAACTGAGGGACCTGATTACCAACAAGCCTACCCTGAAATAAATGTTAAAAGAAGTTCTTTAGGAAGAAGAAAAATGATACAGTTCAGAAACTAGTGAAATGAGATTGTTCCCTTGACCCCTTCACGGGACTTGTGAAGGGGGTGGCTCATTTACTCAGTTTGTAGCTCTCAACCCCTCATGGGCGGGGGAACATGCAGGTGACTGGGTGCAGGGGCCAGGATGAGCACTGGTGGGGAACTGGCAGGAGCAGAACTCCACGTGGCCCACAGCAGCGTCTAGGGGTTGCCTGTGACTCCTGGAGCCCCACAGGGTGTGTATTACAGTGTGCTCTTTATGCTTTGCCATCCGCGGATGCTTAAGTGTTCAACAGCTCAGTGGAAGGTAAATGTGACAGCCTCTTGCACCCAGGTCCTGTCTGACGTCCAGGAAGAATGAGGTTACAAGTCACATGAACAAATTGGAGGGTAGTGAATGTAGAGGATTTTATTGCCAATGAAAGTGACTCTCAGTGGGAAGGGGGACTGGAAAGGGGGTGGAGTGGGAAGGTGGTCCTCCTCTGGAGTTTGGGTGTCCTGCTATCAAGCTGTCCCTCTGAAGCCAAGCTGCTTCTCTCTGATATCCAGCTGCTGATTCTCTTCTCTCCTTCTCTGCCACGCTGCTCTGCTGGTAGGGCCTGGGGTTTTTATGGGCACAGGATGGGGGCTGGGGCAGGCCAGGGTGGATTTGGAAAGGCAACCTTTAGGTTGGAAAACAGGAACGCATGCTCTCACTTTAAGCTGCACGTCAAGGCTTGAGGGTGTGGCCCTCGCCGAGGACCACTCTATTCTACCCAGTATTTCCCTGTCTCCTGTCTGTATCACTAGGGTTTACCTAATAAAGGAAGTGTGTTGGAGAAGTAATGGATCAAAGTAAAATTAAATCTTTTACTTTTCTCATTTTTAATTACGTTAAAAGATAACTCTTGAGAGCAATAATTGTAACAAAGTATGGAGTTATAGTATATAGGTAAGTGAAGTGAGTAACAGCAATGCATATGGGATGGGAATAGGGAATAGTCGATTATTAAGGTACTTGTATTACCCATGAAGCAGTATAGAGTTATTTGAAGGTGAAATTAGATTACTTTAAAATGTTTACTTGAAAATCTAAGCCAACTACTAGAAATATTTGTAAAGAAATATAATTGATAACCTAAGAGAGGAAGATTAATAGAACCATATAATATAGTCAGCTGAACCAGAGAAGGCAGCAAAGGAGAATGAAAAGAAACAAAGAACAAATTTAATAATTAAATAATTAAAACATGGTAGATATTAATTCAAGTATATCATTAGTCACTATTAATTAAATGAACATAGATTAATTAAAGGAACATAGATCATCAGAGTGAATTGAAAGTAAATACAGAATTGTATTAAGTTAAGGCTAGCTACTGTAACAACTGGTTTTCACAATTTCAATAGCTTAACACAATACAAGTTTATTTCTTGCTCATATTAAAGATGGTCAGGGATCCTAGGCAGTGGGCAGCTTCTGCTACATAGTGTCAGGGATCAAGGTCTTTCTATCTCATGGCCTCACCATCCCTAGGACTTCATAAATTCTGCATCTAGGTGCTGCAAAAGTGAAAGAGAGACCAAAGGGGAAGAAGTCACATATGTTTAATTCATAAATTTTTATACAAAATATCTTTGATAATCACAACTTAATTTTATGATACTTATACATTTTAAAGGCAAGGTGTAAAACATTAGGGCTGAGAGCAAAGAATGCTTATGAACATCAATTTAGGTTACCCTGGTCCATGAATTTTTTTAAATTATTGTCTCTAAACAAAGATGTAGTATTTTGACTAAGTTTGCCAAAATACTTTGAAATTTTAAGAAATGTAAGAAAATTTTAATCATGTTAAAAATTATTTGGAAAACTTCTGGAAACCAATTTTGATAAATTTATTTTGGCAAAAAGTTATATTTTGAATATTACAATAAATGGTCCAATTTGGTGAACGTCTAAAGTTAAACTAGTTTAAACAAAAAATGCTGGCCTAAAAAACTTGCCTCTCTCCTAAATTTATGACCCTTGTTTCCATTCATTTACAACAGATTTCCATTTGGATGATCTAGTAGATAATTAAATACATATGTCCAAAAATTTTTTTAAAAAGCACAATAAAAAACATAAGGATCTTCACTAAAAGAACATTCATGATTGAAAAGACAGAATAAAGGTAATTCAATTAATTCATGAGAAGCTAGTAAATAAGAAGAAAATAAAAAGCACAATGTAACACAAAATGGAAGAGAGGAATACAAATATATAAAACTATCTCAATAAATGCAAACTGATTAAACAAAGATCAAAATACAGAGATTTTTATTGTTTTTAAAAAAATGTATGTACTTTTTTGTAGGAAACAAAGCAAAACAATGACATAGAAAGGTTAAAAGTAAGTAAATGGAAAATGTATTAGAAAAATACTATGTTAATATAAGCCAAATTGATTTGAAACCAAAAAATTTTACTGAAGTTATTTTATGATGATAAATCTGCTATTTTCCAAGAAGATGCAGCAGTCTTGAATCTGTATGTAACTAAAAACATATCCTCAAACACTTGAATCAAAATTGAAATAAGTTCAAGAAAAAATAAACAAATCTACATAGAAGATTGCAACACAACTCTGTGATGTATTGGTAGATCAAGGATTCAACTTTTGTTTCATACACAGACAAATGGAATAACACAATTAATACTGGTCTAATGCATATATAATACTTTATCTAACAATTAGACAAGTTAGAGAGTGTTTTTCACACACTCTTGAAACTTTTAGAAAATTCGACCACATACCAGGCCACAAAATGCATCTTAACAAATATCAATGAACCAATATGATGTCTGATCACAGGACATAAGATTATGTAACAATATTTTAAAATAGACCACCCAACTCATATGTTTTGAATTTTAAAGCAACACTCTCCAAACTATTCCATGGATTTAATAATGATGATGTTTGTAAGAATGACATTGAGGATAATGGCAGCCAATTTCAATAGTTGTTTACTATGGGTCATGTACATTGATATGTGCATTACATATACCTCATAAAACCCTAAGGGTAAGTTCTACTTCTATTGTTATTATTTTGCTGATGAGGAAACTAAATCACAGATCTAATGAATGATGGAGCTAAGATTCAGAGTCCAGATAATTTGATCCCAGATACCGTGCTTTAAATCACTACATTGTGACAAAATCAAAATGAAAGAATGAAACAGCAATGAAATACTGCATATCAAAACTTTTGAAAGGCAATTAAAATAGGTTTAAAACGTGAGTTTTATATTAAATTCATTATAATAGTGCAGAAGATACACTGAAAATTAATGTTCTAAAGGTCAGCACCAAGACTTAAAAGGAGAAAAGCAAAGTAAACTCCAAGATAGTAGGCAGAGGGAAATCGTCAAGATAGAACAAAATTAATTAAGTCTAAAACAAGGAAACATAAATCTTGTAGATGTAAAATCTCTTTTTCATTTCACTTCATTTTATTTCAATTTCATTATTTGTTTCTTTGTTTTTCTTTTTCAGACAGGACCTTCCTCTGTCACCCAGGCTGAAGTGCAGGGGCACCATCATAGCTCACTACAGCCTGGAACTCTGGGGCTCAGGCAATCTTCCTGTCTCAGCCTTCTGAGAAGTTGGGACTACAGGCATCCCAACATGCCTGGCTAATTTTTTTTCTTTTTTTTGTAGAGACTGGGTCTTGCTATGCTTCCCAGGCTCCAACTCCTAGCCTCAAGTAATCCTCCCACCTTGGCCTCCCAAAGTGCTAGAATTACAGGCATGAGCCACTGTGCCCAGTTAAAACCTATTTTTGTTTTAATAAAGAAATTTATCTGACAAAACTGGTTAAAAAAAACCCAACATGACTGTATGTAGAACAGAGATATTAAAACTCAATGTCAAGTTCCACAAGGGACTTTTATACCAATACCAGGGTGAACTGACCAACTTTCTAAAAAAGTGTACACTACCAAAACCGATAGAAGAAGAAATTAAAAACAAACCATGAATTAATCTAAAACCATCATAATCACTTAGTTGGTAGTCTAGAGCCTACCCACAAAATGGACACAAAATTAGATATGTTTATTTACCAGTTTTACCGAACCTTCAAAAAATAGATAACATCTATTTTGGGTACTCTTTCAAAAATTGAGGAATAGAGAAGGTTGCTAATTCACCAAAATCAGAGACAGAGTACAAGAAAAAATTTATGGCCCGATTTCATTATAAGCATAGATGCAAGACTTCTAAGATATTAGCAAATTCAACATATTTTATGTTTCTATGAGATATATAACATTTAATTTTGAAAGTATGTAGATTAGTGTTTTATAATTGACATAGCAAAATTGTTTTCAGTAACAAAGTTGCATAATGATGAAAACATTGCCAAACATCTGTTTTCAAAATTCTGTCTTGATAGCAGGAATTATTTTCCAAAACAATCATTTTCTCACTTCTTATTAAAAATGCCTCTTTTACATTGGGACATATTAAGGATGGGTGTGTATTTAAATACTGCTAAGCAGGCATTTTTCATTACAGAAAAGGTCAGAAATTTGGAACAGCTGTTTGTGTGTGTGTGTGTGTGTGGAAGAAAAACATGTAACTCTTCTTCAAATTCCCCAACTCTTTTAAGGACTTTACCATTAGACAACCAGCAAATCACTTTATGGCACGTAGGATTTTCATGTCAATTCCCCATTTTAATACAATACCAGTCAATATTCTGGTCCAAGGATAATTCTTAAAATATATATTGAAGTGTTAGATTTACAGAGGCTTTTCTTTAACTTGAAGTGTTTCTAAACACAGAAATGTAGTATATTAATTCTAACCAATTTGAATATCAATGACGGCATTTATTATGAAAGATATGCAGTGATCATCGTAGCGCCACATTTTAAATAGCAAGGCTGAAATACTACTTAAGGAAATTACCTTTTTCAATGTCTAGTTCTAACTCAGTTCTAGTTGAAGCATGGTTTCAATAAACACTAATAGAAATTTCAGCTGCTACAATATCAAGCCCTTAAAAGACTTTTTGAAAGAAATATACTTTTCTAACACTGGAGCTGGACTCTCTAAGAGCATGTTATACGTTAGGATATCAATTACTTTTATTTGCATTCATCAGAACTGGTATTGCAAACAATTTGTCTGGGTGGAATAAAAGAAGAGACTGAAGTCCTTCAGTAACCCCTCTCATTAATTCTTTGTGCAAACAAACTCTAGTTTGGTGTAAAGCAAGATAACCTAATGGATGTTTTGTAGAGGATGTACAGCCACTTTGTTTACCAGTTAAGTTTTATCAAATAAGATGGACCAAGAAAAGCCAAGAGAAGTTTGCAGCTCTATAAATCTCAAGCTATATTTTGAACATTCCTGAAACACCCACTCTGCAGACTTCAGCTTTGAGTAGATTTATAAGAGTCAAAAGTCACAGTTCTTGCAAACAGAGGAAACAGCACATAGAGTTTTTGTTTATTTTCTGTCTCTTAAAAAAATCAAATATGGCCATCGAGGATGTAAAACACCAATAATCAACTACTGGTAGCAGAAATAAGGCCTGAGGCTGTTTTTGTCTCCTTGGTTTCCACGTGTAGCAAAGGCAGGTGAAGAATCTTTCAGGTTTTTTGTATTTTGTTTTTAACCAACTTTTTAATACATTTGTTTTGAACAATAGAAGAATTCCATGAAACACTGCAAGGAGAAGACAGATCAGTTCACTTGCTAATGGACTTAAGAATACAGACAAAATGAATGCAGTTTGCTGTAACAGAAAGATTTCTTCATCCTCATGTTGGAAGGCATGGAGTTTTAGCTCTAAAATTTTTATTTATTAGGTCTTGGAACTTTGAACAAGTTATTCAAGCCTGCTTTTTATTTCTCATCTGTGAAATAATTGATATCTCTGCTACATGGTGTTATTGAGAGGATTATGAGAAATCATTGACGGGAAAACTTTTTTATTGTGGTTATTTTTGTTTCTTAAAGACTCATACAAATTTAAGATATCACAATATATTTTGTGACTGTGCATTCTTCTGTTCCTAGATTGACTGACCGAGGTCCTTGCTCTGGGATCGCTTACCTGCTTTGACTGGGGAGCAATGAAATCCTAGCACAGTGGCATCAAGATGAGCTACTATTGTTTTATTAGCAATATTTGTCAGAATTAATTTTCCTTTTTTTTTTTTTTGAGATGGAGTCTCGCTCTGTCTCCCAGGCTAGAGTGCAGTGGCGTGATCTCGGCTCACTGCAAGCTCTGCCTCCCGGGTTCACGCCATTCTCCTGCCTCAGCCTCACAAGTAGCTGGGACTACAGGAGCCCGCCACCACGCCCGGCTAATTTTTTTTTGTATTTTTAGTAGAGACGGGGTTTCACTGTGTTAGCCAGGATGGTCTCCATCTCCTGACCTCGTGATCTGGCCGCCTCAGCGTCCCAAAGTGCTGGGATTACAGGCGTGAGCCACCACGCCCGGCCTCCATTTTCTTTACATTTCATTTTAGAAGACCCTACCCAGTGCCAGCAGCGATTTTCCGTGGTCTTATTGGGTAGATATATTTATAATGACAGCTGCACTACTGCTAAACATTTAGCTTTTCAAATGAGTCAAAGGTAGAGAATAAAAGACTATCTCTGTTCCCTACCCATGATAAATATAAAGAGTTTAACCTCTCTGAACTTAGAAAAATTGATTTTGCTTTTTTTTTATTTTTTGAGATGGAGTCTCTCTCTGTCACGTGGGTTGGGTGCAGTGGCGCCATCTCTGCTCACTGCAACCTCTGCTTCCTGGGTTCAAGTGATTCTCCTGCCTTGGCCTCTGGAGTAGCTGGGATTACAGGCATGGGTCACCATGCCCAGTTAATTTTTGTATTTTTGGTAGAGATGGGGTTTCCCCATGTTGATCAGGTTGGTCTCAAACTCTTGACCTCGTGATCCACCTGCCTCAGCCTCCCAAAGTGCTGGGATTACAGGCATGAGCCACCATGTCTGGCCTTAATTTTACTTTTAACTTTAAGTTCTAAATTCATTGGAAAATATCCTTTCTACTTTTTCCTAGCAAATCATTGATTCCCAAGTGTTGCTTGTGAGTAATATTTATATATGACTAAATTTTTCATGCATTACAATAAGAGTAATTGATCTTAGGCCCTTGTAGTAAAATTCTATTAAATCAGAATATTAGCATATGTCAAGGCTTCTGTCTAGAGCTGATCCAAATTTTGGTTGTGGAAGACTTGTGGAAATGTCCTGCTTTAACTTTTGTCTCCCATTACCCCTTGCTTTTTTAAAACAATGATTATAAAATATTTCTGGTATTAGGAGCCTTAATTAGGGAGCCCTAAGTACCTTTATTCTATTTCCTTTGAGTTCTACTTGATTGCCAACCAGCCGGGAAGATAGAGGTTTAGAAAAACTGGGCTGTGATGCAGACTGTCCTAGGTTGCAAAAATCCTGCTCACCTTGTTTAAAGATATGAACTACTTTAGGATTGAGGTCCTCAAGCAGATTTCTAAGCCTGTAGCCAAATGCTTAAAACACTGAGTCATGGAATGATTTTAATCTTTCTGAACTAGAAGTTTCCCAGGGTTAGACAAGCTCTTATGCTGAAAACATAGCACAAAGTCCATTGATGACTACTGATATGGTTTGAGTCTGTGTCCCCACCCAAATCTCGTGTCAAATTGTAATCCCAGTGTTGGATGTAGGGCCTGGTGGGAGGTGATTGAATCATGGGGGCGGATTTCCCCTTTGGTGCTATTCTCATGATAGTGACTGAGTTATCGTGAAATCCGGTTGCTTAAAAGTGTGTAACGCCTTCCCCTTCACCCCTTTTCCTCCTGTTGCTGCCATGTAAGACCTGTTGGCTTCCTCTTTGCCTTCCGCCATGATTGTAAGTTTCCTGAGGCCTTTCCAGCCATGCTTCCTGTACAGCCTATGGAACTATGAGTCAATTAAACCTTTATTCTTTATAAATTACTCAGTCTCAGGTATTTCTTTATAGCAGTGTAAGAATGGACTAATACACGTACTTTCTCTAAGATTACCTCCTATGCTGTATTTTAGTTAGACAATTTCCCAATTACACCCTGATTATGGACCACCTAAGTTGATATTGGCTCTTGGCTATGATCTTCTCAATAACACTTTGAGATATATCAATGCTTCTTGAATTCTGTAGTTTGAGTAGTAAAGATTAATGTGTTCATGTAACATTGGATTTAGCACTTAACTGAATTTAAATAATATAATGATATCAACCATCAACTTCTCCTCTTAGGGCATTAGTAAAATGAATGTTAATTTTGGGAAAAGTCCTGAGTTTCTTAAAATGAATAAACTTTACAAAAATGAAGGACCAACAAAGGATGAGAACTACTCTAAAAAGCTCCTAATTTGTTGGTGGGATACCTTGATCCCATAGGAGAAGTCTTCCTAAAATGAGAATTGGTTCTCAAAAAGCCAGACATAGTTCTGATTGGAGAGGATTCACTTCTGGCCTTGGAGGACATGCTATAAAACTAAGGGAATTCTAGTATCTGACCAAGAGACCAATTCTTCATGTGGTTTACAACAATTTTTGTTTTTAAACTCTTGCCCAAGTCATTCTTCTAGGTCCAGGGTATACTTCACTTTTACTGTGAATTCCTCCTCATCCCTCAGGTTCTGTACTCTAGAAGCTTTCAAACGCCTTTGTTATAGCACTCATCGGTTATGATTTATGTATACATTTTTTCCATTAGACTCTGAACTCTTCAGGGAGAGAGACTATCTATTATTTGTCTTTTAAAATTTTGAACTCGTTTTATTTTGTTGTCAAATACAAACATAGAATTGAATATTTGTAATAAAAAAGTTTGAATTTCTCTCTAGTAATAATTTCTAAGAGGAAACTGTCATTTTTTAAATTCCTTCTCCAGATGTAATTATTGACAGTTTATTAAGTAAAGTAGCATTTTCTTAGCAGTGACAGGTATGACTTTTGTCTTTTGAGACTGTTTATAATATTAATATTTTATAATGTGAGCACATGAATCCATAATTGTCCAAATGAAGAATTCAAGAATAAAGGACTTGATTTAGAAAGATTCAGAAGAGCTTCAGTCTCTGGAACTGAAGTCCACCTCAGATTTACATTTTGCATCATAATCTTGGCTTTTAGAATGCATTTAATGCATGAGAATAATTACCGGGTACCAATCACTGCTTTGCATAGATTGTTTTATGTACTTTGTGCAGTAGATAGCTTTAATATTAGTTCTATGAGTGAGGGAGCTTTGAAAGATTATGTAATGAGCTTTAGGTAATATAGGTGGTAAGTGGTCTTACCACTTTCCTTAAACAAGGAACTGTGGTCCCTTGCCTCCTTTTCTACCCCTGAGCTTCTCTCATCACTCCCTGCACCCTGTCCCCAATTTATTGACCTCAAATATTATTCTACCTAGTTGCAGACTCAAGTGAAGGTCTTAGCAGATTTTGGGACACATGGAGTGCAGCAGAGGTTATCATCGCACACTGTGTTTATAGCTTCACTCAGCCAGGGGTTTTTGGCAGTTTTCAGGACCGTAGAGACCTCCTTTCAACACGGGAGCCAGTGCAAATACACAACAAAGAGACCACACCTGAGGAGGGTTTTCTGTCTATTTTAGTGACCTTGTTCGTGGCTGTGGGCCACTGGTGATCCTTCTCACCAGTCAAATATTAAACTTCTCTTTCTGAAACTTCCCTTAGGCCTGCCTGAAGATTTTTGGTCCCCATGTTTTATGAGGTGATAAAGATTTTGAGCTTTTCAAAGACAAAGCTGGTTTGTATTTTTTAGATGACATTGTCGTCATGATTACATTTGCCATGTAAATTAATTTTTATTTTTTTAAAGAGTAAGTTACTACTGAAGTTCCTCTTCTACTTGATAGTTGTGAGAAGACAAGATAAGTGCTTAGGTTTTGACATTCACAATCTATGTAACAGGAGGATGATCAAAAGTTGGATTTCTGATACCCGATGAAAGCCATATGGTAGGGCTGAGCTAAATCAGATTGAACAAAGATCTTTCCTTCCTGTTTCTACTGAGGCATGAATACTAATAAGTTAGTATGTTTTGGGTGCCCACCAAGTACCCATTTTAGAAGACCTTTAAAGAATATAAGAAATGAGTGACAAGATCCATGCACATGAGGAACTTAGTTATTAAGAAAGATTCTAACAAACTCTGGATCATTAACAGTTTGAAGGCATGGTTTTTTTGTAAACTGAATATGAAAAGATGACAGGAAATAAATGGTTGAAATGTGTAATAAGAGTGGTGGTATTTGAAAAGAGGAAAGCTTGGAACATTTTTGGTTTGGTACACTCACAAATGTTGAGGGACCTAGCAGATTTGCAAAAATTGACTCTGGAAATTTGGTTCCTAGTGTATGAACAGTGTGGTCTGAGAGCCTGAGATAATTAGCAGAAATTAATCTTAAACTTGCTGGCATTAGTTTCCAAAGAGGCTGCTGACATGACTTGGTGCTATGCAAGACAAAGTTGATATGTAATGCAAGAGACATTAATTCTATCTGCCAAAACATTAAAAATATGCTTATTAAATAGAAATAAATATCACTACATATGTATATAAAATAACCACAATGAATTTTTATAAGTATTGGATATAAATGAAAAAGAGAAAATTTCATACGTGCTGGTTAGATATAGATGAAGCTGTTTTGCATGCTTCTCTTTCTTCAGTATTTAATTTGGAGATTTATCTACCTTATCATGTAACTTGATTTTATATTTTATGTGTAAGAAGGTGAATCAACTTTTCTGTATTGAAACAATCTTTGTTAACATTTTCAACATGTACTTTCACTTTAGTTGATTTATAATTGAAGCTTCATTGCTTTATTGTCATGTTCTATTCCTAATAGAATGTGCTTCTATATTTAAGGATGATATGGTGCAGAAATGTTGTTAAGCATACAAATTGATGGCATAATTTGCCCTTGACCTTGGATCTTGGTAGTTGCTAGAACACTGAGGAGAGAGCTTTTTTTTGGCCATGTGGGGGTCTTCCAAAGGCATCAATTTTAAAGCTAGACTGGAGCAATTACCATTACATTTATGTTAGAGGTTAACATTTGTATTATTTCCTCTTATTGCCTGGCTTTACAGAATGTTATGCCCCACTGCTTTTATTAAATCCAGGTAATAGAGGAAATAACAGTGTTATTAACCTCTAACACTGATGAAAAATTAGTCTTAAGTAAAACATGGTTTAAAATCAGAGCCATTGAGCCAGTACTTTAGCTGGTTCCCTGACCAAGCACAGAAAGGCTTTGTATACTCATTGTGCCTGTATTCATTATGATAAAAGTAAAACAAACTATAACATGAAATAAATCTCTATGAGAAAAAGGGATTTGATTTGAATATGTACTATGTTCTTACTAGTAAATGTTATAGGTTTACATGATGTTATATAAATAAATATTGATCAGAAGAGTACCACTTTTCTTTGACTGAAAGAAGAATTCGTTTTGATAACTTGATTACTTTCACAGAAAAGCACTTAGAAATTTAGTATATAATAATTGACCTCATCAGAAGTCTGTAGTTAGATGCTTCCAAACACGACTATTGTTAAGCTGAGGATTACTTTTGAAAAATTCCCTTTTCTATGCTTGTTTGCATTTAAAACAATAATTTTTCAAAGTGATTTTTGGGATTTAGGCAGAGTTTGCTTCCCTTGTTATACAATGGTTACACATGGTTTTGTTGGATGTTTATTCTAATTGAGACCATAAAGTGAGTGAATTTATACAATTTAGGCAAATTATGAAATATAAACTTAGTCAATAAAATTAGAGTGATAATTTATTATAGGAAAATAAGATTTTGGTATCATAGTTTATTGATTATGTAATTGAAATAACTCTTTTAGATGTATTTTGTATGCTTTGATTAATAAATATTTTATTTAAATTTAATATTAAAGCAACACATTTCTATTAAGCAATGCATATGTGTATCTAAGTAACTTCAAAGGTTTTTCAATTGTCTGATTTTTAAATAAATCTCTCTGCCTAACATTTATTAGTGAATTGCCAAATTATTTAAAGGTATTTTTCTTTTGTGGAATAAAATATACTTCTTAATATAAGCATATTGGTTTCTAAATTACTCAGTATATTTACCATGATTTTGTAAATAATGTAGTAAAAGATTTCCTTTTAATCTATTATTTTAAATATAGAATTCATATAATTGATTAGAATAAACATCATTGAGAGAGAACATTGTATCTTATGTATTTATTCAAAGGATGGTGTTGGGTAACACTCGATTTAAGAGCTTTTGTGTGAATTAAATAAAACTGCACATATAGAAGTGTCTTGTAATTATGTAAACATTAAGTATTATATTATTCTCATGACTTATAGTGGGGAAGATGTATAGAAACTTCATAGTATTCATGGCATTTCTATAGTATAAGTTGTTTAATAGAAAATAACAAAGAAAAGTATGCATTGTACTTCTTAATCTTTAGGTAAATATACATTCCAGTTGCATGAACAGTCCTATGTAAAGGCTCAACAATCCGTTTACTTTTTAAATTAACAACCACTTCAATGGTTAATTGAGTATTTCTAAGCCAATAAATTACCCTTTAACATTACTGACTGGAAGCTTAGTTAGTATCCAAAACAAGCCTGGCATTAATGAACTCACTCTCCAACAAAAGGAAAAGGAAGCATCAAATCTGAACTTTGGATGTGTTCGGTCCCCTTATTCTAAACACATTAGTACACTGTATTTTCCCACTTAGAGAAGCTTTTGTACACTGAGCATGTGGCTGTTTAAATGCCCCAGCGGGACATCCAGAGGCTGCAAAAAAGGGAAAAATTATTTGGAACAATTTGCTTTCGTTCAAGGGCAACCATTTTACAGCTGGTTTATTGCTATTCTTGTGCTGTTTAAGCTGTCTTTCATGTCAAAAGTCCTTTCCTGCTTACAGATCATCAGGAAGCATTCTGCTGCGTGCTGTTTGCCTAAGTTCCTCCAGGGCTCCGGGCCTTTGATCACGGATACCATTTGCAATCTGGTTAAAAATAGGAGGCTGCTGAGATAAGCTTGGGCCCTGGCAGTGAGGAAAAGGCCCTTTCCTTTTTCTTTTTTTTTCTTTTTTTTAAACTCTGTTATTTTGTTTTTTAGCATGGGAACACATAATCGAAGCGAAGAAAATAGTGCTTAGAAATTATAGTATGCTTAGAGGTGTGAAAAGTTTCTGTGACAAAAGGTTATTGGTTGTTAAAAAGTTCAATTTTTTGAAACCAGTGTCATTATTGTAGTAAGTTAAAGTTTTGAATGTAATGAGTACATTCTTTTCTTTGAGTCTTTTCTTTGAGGTTGACACAAACAATATTTGCTCTCTTACATTTAAAATACACTACTGGTTGCACAGCTTTCAAGCTTGTACTCCTAAGGATGGCATTTAAACCAGAAGCATGTATATTTTTTTATGTATTTTAGTGAGGAAAAATGTATTATTGTCGTTAGCAAACCTAATATAAAAGAACAATAATATATTTTAAATTGCTATTAGGTAACAAGCATTGTAAGGATAAAATCAGAATAAAAGACTCATATTTTTATAATTTTGTATTGCTTATCATTTTCTAGTGCTTTCTTAAGTTTATCAACTTATTGAAAACAAAAGCGTGAAGATAGACATGATTTTTAAATTATAGTTTCTCTCAGAATTTTGATTAACATGATTGTATCATTCTTATGATGTAGGGGTAGGGTGACTTTCATTACTGTTTGCTTAAGCAACAAATCAAATATATCACAAGCCAGGAAATTAGAGAATTAATTGGAAATGAAACATAGCCTAGATGATAAAAGTGCAATAACTTTGGATACTAGAATATCAACATAAAATTCAACGTAGAATATTTACTGTGAAATAAAACGTGCTAGAAGGGATCTTGGGATTTTAATTAATTTTTCTGCCAGTGGGCAAGATCATTTATTTGTTAATTCACTCAAATAAAGATCTGTGCAAAGCTAAAACCTGTAAAATAAAGCAGAATAAAAGAGTGCCCTCCGAGGCTAAAAACATGTTTACTGTAATGCCACATGCATTCTTGGCAGTTTGGGGTCCTGTGTATATTTTGGAGGGACAAAGAAGAATTAGTCAAAGGAAAGATTGTGGGAATACATTTGTAGAATGGAAGGTAGGTGAGGGATTAGAGATGAAGGAATCAGTTTATATGGATTTCAGCATGAAAGAGAGTTTAGAAAGAGAGTTCCTGAAGCTGCAATTGGTGCAGTTATGCCGGACTGGAGCAACTTGGGATGGGAAGTGCGGTGGGGAGGCAGAGTGGACTGAACTAAACTGGCTGGGAGTAAAGTATGGGATGAAGTTTACAGTGCTAGGCGGGGTCAGATTATGGAGGAACACGTGCTGTGTACACTGAGTTGTATTAATTGTTGTATATGTATTTTTAATCAATAGTGTACTGACTTGTGCTGCTGAGTTTACTGAATTCATATTTTTAAAAACTCTAATTTGCCTTTCAAAATAAAGCATCTAAAGCTTATTAAGCATATAAAACAGGAAACTTGATAAGTTGTTCTTGTGTTTGTGTTTACATATTACCAAGTATATAATAGCTCACATTCCGGCAGAAACAATACTGTGGCTTAGTCATACCACGTTTTGTATTACAAATAGTTTTACGTAAAATGAATGTTCCAATCTATATCTCCAGAATGGAGACGGTCCTCTCTAAAAGGGGCTCCTTCATTCTGAAAACTAGCTCAGAGGTTTTTTTGAGCTTCGTGTCCTGTTTATCACTTCTTTGAGTACCTTAACCTGCAGTGTAGTTACCCTTGCCACACTGCAATATCCTAAAAAGGGCATCTTGTATCTCTGTCTCAAGGTAGTAATGGAGTTGAAATGTATATCAGGGAAAAGATCAGGATTTCATTGAAAAGATGGAATATACATTTTGCACTAATGTCTGAAAAATCAACTTGCTCATTAGTTATTAAAGGACCACAGGCGCAAGCAGTGCAATTTTTGCAATTCTCTTTCCTGATATATTCTAGCATGGTCATTTGCCCCTAAGCCTCAGAAGGTTAACTGGATCTCATAATAAGTGAATGCACCCAATCACTCCTGATTTTGGAAATTTTTAAATTGTTATTGTTTAGGCATTAACACTGGAATATCAAATTTGACTTTCTTTTTATTGAGTGGGATTGTTCTAAATTTGCTGGTTTTATGACTTTTGTAATGAAAATTATTAAAAATGAACACTAAAGACCAACTTACATAAAAAATTACCTGTGTTGCTCAAATAAGTTTTTTATCTACATGTCTAGAAAATAGGTTTATGGAAATTTAAATCTGCTTTGAGCTCTTTGAGACAAGTGTAATAGCACTAAATCACGTATTCAACATGCACCACAGGTGGTCACTGTGTGGTAGTGTTGCTGGTCAATGAAGTGACTCTTACTAACAAGGAAGAAATAGGAAAAGCAGGGGGTCGAGAAGGCAAGGCTGGACACCATTGTGTGATTAAAGTAGAAAGTGTTTTTCTAATATAGTTCTGTGCCTTATTTGTCTCTCCTCTTTTTTTTTTTCTTTTCTTTTCTTTTTTTTTTTTTTTAAATCTTTTTGTCCTACCATTTTGCTTTCTTTTTTCACCTGTTCTGTTTTGCTGAGATGTTAAGTTGTAGGCTGTATTCTGGGTTTAAGTTGGTTGTACAAGTATCAGAGATAATGATATTTTGAATTTGTTAAAAGGCTTTTATCTGAAAATTGTCAGGGTATTTTTGTAAAACAAGCAGAAAACACGAGAGGGGCAATGAAAACATATTTAGCCTTAAGACCCATAGATTTTTCTGTTAGATCCATACAACTCAATAGAGAATGTCATGAAAATTCATCCATGAGTGAGAAAACTGGCTGCATGATATCTACCATGTAACTCCACATCAAGAAAGGCATCACCATTTCATTCACTGTAGGCTCTCATTAAATTCACTACACTAGAGTGAGAGACCTGCCTATACTCTTAAAAGAAAGGGAGGGGGCTGGGTGTGGTGTCTCATGCCTATAATCCCAGCACTTTGGGAGGCCGAAGTGGGCGGGTCACCTGTGGTCGGGAGTTCAGGACCAGCCTGACCAACATGGAGAAACGCGATCTCTACAAAAAATACAAAATTAGCCGGGCGTGGTGGCACATGCCTGTAATCCCAGCTACTTGGGAGGCTGAGGCAGGAGAATCGCTTGAACTCAGGAGGCAGAGGTGGCAGTGAGCCGACAGCATGCCATTGCACTCCAGCCTGGGTAACAAGAGCAAAACTTTGTCTCAAAAAAAAAAAAAAAAAAAGAAAGAAAGAAAGGGCAATGAGCTTACCTAGATGATGGGTTGATAGGTGCAGCAAACCACCATGGCACATGTATACCTGTGTAACATTCAGCATATGTATCCCAGAACTTAAAAAACAAGCAATGCTCAATGTATCTTTAATGTGTTTATGTGTTTACCTTGACTAATTTTATAGAATAACTATCTTATCTAAATACACTAGAACTATCAACTCCATATTTGTTATAGTGTAGTTAATATGTAATATCTCAACCCAAAGTAAACATATTTAATATGTATTTTAAAACTCAATAAGCATCATATAAATAATTTCACTTAGTAGAGTAGCTTACTATCTTCACTAATGTCTTATCAATGAAGGAAAATTTATTTCAAAGAGGACCATTATACGGATGTATCAGGAATTAGTGTTATCTTAGGTTGTATCTTCACAAGGAAGAGATATAAAGATATTTCTTATTATTGTAGCATATTTATATGCTAAAGCATGTTCTCTTAAGGGATCATATTTTTGGCAGAAGAAAAGACATAAAAGGATTCTAAAAGTGGCTACGATATTGAATTCCACAGTACCAGAAGATTAATCTGCCACAATTTCTTTTGCTTTAATCACTGTATGTCTTAGGTTTTCTCTTCTTTTTGGGTACTTCCTTTCTTAATGGTAGTTGAATTCTCAGAGTTTAGCATACTGTACTTCTGGAGGAGTGGAGAGCTCAAGAGAAACTCAAATACTTCTTTTTACAAAATGTATATTTGTTTTATTCATGATTTGTCATGTTCTGGAATACAAAAAGTAATTATAATAATGGTTGAATTTAACAAAAAATTTTTAACTTCAACTTAAAACATGAACTCATTAATCTCATTCAATGGCAATATTCAATGCTTAAAGAAACAAAAACAAACATGTACACAATTGTGCAGTTTTCATAAGGGTTTATTTTATAACTGGTGGATAGCACATTTAACAGTTAAATACATTTAAATAATGTATAGGTGACTACACAATTGCAGCACTGGTAACTAGATAGATAACCAATTCAACCAAAAACCAGCTAACAAGTAACAGTCTAAATATTTAAAAAACAACTCTTGTTTAAGTCATCTTTTGTTCTGAACACATTCTTGGGGGGCAAAAGCCTGCTGGTCACACATTAAGGCCAAATCTTCTGATATCCATTCTCAGGGGCTACTTTTAGCTGAATTAAGCCTCTACCTCTAGGGCAAGCACACATTTGTGGCCTCCAGTATCAATGCTCTTCCTGTCTACCAGAGCAGACAATGTAAGATTTACACCAGGCCTCAGAATCTAAGGGTAGCTTGCCCCAGTCAATATAGAGTTGTTGACTTTTGAATTGAACATTGTAAAGGATGAATAGCCAGATAAAGCAATACATAGGGTGAGGTCTGGAAGAGTCCTGAGCCTGGGGGCGTCCGTCCCTGTGGAGTTGGTGTGCACCACTCTCCCAGTATGTGGATGTGTTCTTTTTCACCTCATTGGAAGCCCTGAACTTCTCAAATACTTCTAATAAGAAGCATTACACAGTAATTTTGGGGGAGACCATTGGAAGGTGATCTCCCATTTAGGAGATGAACTTTCATACTGGAAAGGCTTGGCCTTTCAGATATTTGATGGAGAGCTACATGAGTCATTTATGATGGTCCTGAGACCTAGACCATTGGGGTAGTCACACTACTGAGGATAGAACACTTCACACAGACTTCTAGATGTGAAACTTTGTATAACTTTGAGGAGAAGGCCCGGAATTTATAATACCAAGATTTTATGAGTATACAGGCCCTAGGAATTGTAGGTAAAGATAGTTTTCTAAGGGAAAAGTCCATTGTGGCATTCATTCTCAAGGAGTCAGATCCCACTAAAAATAGAAACATATCAAACCCCAAAAATCTCAAATGAATCTCAGTCTTAAGGAAAGAGGATTGTGTAGGCAGATTTTCCCAGTATGGGGAGAAACAGTATATAGAAGCTTTTGAGTCCAGGGCAGTTTTTTTTTTATTTTAGAAATCCCTATGTGAGAGGTACTGAGAAAGAGAAATATTTTGGTCTTTGCAAATTTAGGAGACTTTACAATTAAAATTATAACAATCAGAGATAACTCATGAGGAAAACTGCTGCAAATATTCAATGTACAAAATTCCTAGACATTAGGCATTCACAGATATTGGGGAGTTCATATAGGAGAAAAACCTTAGAAATGTGCTGAAACTTCATCTAGGACTAAATGACACATTTGTAGATGTTACCCCTTCCTCTGAGCAGACATAGCCTTGCACCAGGGCTTCTGGCTTGGTGAGCAGAGGATCACCTCATATTTTCCCCTTGTTCGGTGAATTGCTAGTGCAATCCTATCAGTCGCCCTGATTGTACTGAGTTTCCTGGCAGTGAGCAGGCCTGATGACATTCTACCTGGTTTTGTTTGTATTTTTTGAAAGCATACTGCATGTATCTTTTGGATTCATACTCAATATACTCAAGTGATAGATTGGGGTGATTATTTTCACTTTGGAAGTTTATTTGCTTTACAAAAGAGTATAGGATGATTTATTTAAAAATAATTTCTTCCATGATTTAATTTATGAAAGATTAAGCTTGCATCTAATAGGTAAAATTCACTCTTAAAATTTTTTGTTGTCAGTCTAGCAAAAATTATAGAGATGGTAAGTCGTTGTCACATAATTATCTCCCCTAATCCAAATGATTACAATATGGAATGTCTACTCTCTTTTTTTTTTTTTCTTAGTTTAAGGAAGTTTCAGACATACTTACACACAAATATTTATGGTAGATCGTATTATTGTTCTAAATTGTTTGTTCACTCCTTACCCCTGAGAAGACAACGCATTCTTATGCTGTTGATTTGAGGCTTGGCCTTGTGATCTGCTTAAGCCAAGAGATACGCCACATCTGAGCAGTTCTTTTCCTTGTAGCCCCTGCCATGTGAGCAGTGTGTACAATGCTGCTCCTTTAGCATGGATCCTGGGATGAGAAGACTCAGGGAGCAGGCTCTGCCAACACACAGCCTGCAGCAAAGCCGCAGCCAGCAGTAGTCCTCATTCAACAGGAGCAAGAAAAAACTGCTC
Organism: Mandrillus leucophaeus; assembly: GCF_000951045.1. NCBI lineage: Eukaryota > Metazoa > Chordata > Mammalia > Primates > Cercopithecidae > Mandrillus > Mandrillus leucophaeus. The sequence goes on along the minus strand of NW_012101932.1, from coordinate 4,400,056 downwards.
GTCATCTTTAGCGCTGAGATTTGGGGGTTGTCTGTGATCACAGAAAGTACTGTCTCATAGAAGTTTGTAATATAACTACTACTACAACAACTATTGCTATAATGTTTACAGCAATCATTGCTGCTTTATATTGCAATGGTATTGTTGCTTGCAAGCTGCTATCAAATAGATGACCTTGTTGGAAACTCACAGCTACAAGGGCAGGTGAGGAAGCTGAAGTAATGAGTAAGAGAAGTTAATGAATTATCCCAAGGTCAAAGTGCTGGAAAGTAGGACAGGATTTGAACTCAGATTTTCTTATTTCAAGTTGTCCTTTTTCTGGACGTTAGTTTACTAGTCTCCAATACACTTTACAGAGTTCTCAAGGTATCTTAAGTATAGCATGCCATCTCAATTGTCCATCACTTCACCAATAGAGACCCTGTCTCTATAGGTACTTCATCATACAATTCCCTCACTGGCATTTCCAAGGCCTTCTAGTAGGTTCAGGAGAAAGATGAAAATCCTTAACATGTTTGACACAATTCTGACTTGTCTAAGTTCTGCAGATCTCCCAAGCCTCAAATGCCTCCTTAGTTGCTTCCTGGATTGCTCTCTGGCCTCCAGCTACACTAATGGTTTTGGACGCCCATGGAGAGGTCTTGCCTTTTTCAGCCACAGGACTTTGTGAGTATAATATTTTTCTGCCAAAATGTCACCTCTGTACCCTAAATTCTTACCATGTACCATCCTCGTTCTCCTCACCATGTATTCTTTCTCTGGATCTCTACTCAATAGACAATGGCCGAGAGACTTCCCCCGACTTTCTGATCCGGTCAATCCCCATACTTAAAGGGCATTTACCTCTGCCTCAGCGGTGGTTGATGTGGTTCTCTTTGGGTAATATCTCTTGTTCCTTTATTATTCTTTTTATCATCGCTTGTTTATTCATTTTGCTCACCCTAGTACCTAGCACACTGCCTGCTACATAGGAAGTATTCAGCAAACTTTTCTTAAATCTCTGAATATTCAGATACAATGCTGAATGCTAACTATTCAGCTGCAGCACTGCAGCTGAGCTGTCAGAAATGGGGTAGAAGTGTCTTGAGTTTTGATAAGGAGAGGGATCTGCTTGTTACATGAACTGGAAATAGTGATGAGATGGAAATTTGGTGTGAAGAAGCCAAGAGGTCATTTGTGGTCATTGTAACATCACTAGGTAATGATCAGAGAGGCAATAGAGAGCATCCCTCAGTGGCTGTGTCTACACAAGACTCACCGCTTTGAAGAAGCACATGCCAAGAACTCACATTCCTTTAGTGGCTTAAGTCTTTGAACTTTCTTTCCAGTTTTCATAAAAGTTTTGTTTACAGGCTTCACCAATAGTAAAGCTAAGACGTTTGCATGTGTTTTACCAGCCCTATCATTTTAGTAGGGCTTGATTTCTGGAAGATTATTTTTCTCTGCAGATTTTATTATTTTTTCCCCTTTGTTTTAATAAATAACATCTTTCAGGCCAAGTAGAAAAGAGGATGAAGTATATCCGGTAAATCTAAGGATGGCACAATGGCAACCACTATTACGGAGCACTAACTGCTTTCTGGTATTATTATTCAGTTATGAGGGCAACATAGGTTGTTCATGTCTGTATTTTCATATGTCTTTTCATTTTCTATCCTTTTATTTTTAGTAGAGATCTGTTAAGGATTTTCACTCTCTTTCACTGGGCTGCTTTTCAATTTTATTTCACAGGTAGCAATATTAGATTTCTACTAAAAAATAAAAACAAACTAAAAACTCTTTGCAAGTTTTCTGACAAATTTAGGTATGTGTGGGGTATTGGACTTAGGATTTTTAGAATAGTAGGTTAGTTTATGATGACAAAAAGAGAAGTGGTACGGGAATAGAAAAAAGTAGCAATTGTTTGCCTGCAAGGATCCAATTTGAGAAGATGAGGATGGCATGAATATAGTACATGCTGCATACCAGTGTTCAAGTTAATGATGGACAGTGCTTTCTTAAGATTATAATGGAGCTGAAAAATTCCTTTCACCTATTGATGGTGTAGCCATCATAACATCATAGTGTCGCACATAACCTTTTCTATGCTTAGATATGTTTAGACACACAAATGGTTACCATTATGTTACAATTGCCTACAGTGTTCAGTACAGCAACATGCCATACAGGTTTGTAGCCTAGGAACAATAGGCTATACCATATAGCCTAGGTGGGTAGTAGGCTGTACCATCAGATTTTTGTAATTACACTCTACAATGTTCACACAAGAACAAAATCACTGAATGACGCATTTCTTAGTATATATTCCTGTGGCTAAGCAACACATGACAGTATTGATGTAGTCAGAGAGCAATGGACAATGAATAGGAACACACAAGTGATGGGCTAGCCTGGAAAATATCTCAGTGTGAGCTACAGGGAAAGATAAGATCTCATCGCAATGCTGGGGTGACTGCATCAGAATATGCTCAAATCCCAACATACACGTACATTTCCTAACCTGGATCCTCCGTTTCAGTCTAGAGTATATTCAAGTCATCTCTGATGTAGGTACTGCTGCATGGCCCAGAGCCCCATAATTTCTTTAATTGTCTAAAGGGTCCCAGTCTTTGGGGAGTTTATGGTCTGGTTAAGAAGACTTAACTTTTTAAGAAGGCTTAACTTTTTCTATTAATAGTGACACACAAACTGATATAGTTTGGATATTTGTCCCTCCCAAATCCCATGTTGAATTGTAATCACCAGTGCTGGAAGTGGGTCTGGGTGGAAGGTGTTTGGGTCATGGGAGAAGATCCCTCATGGCTTGGCCCTATTTTTTGTGATAGTGCGTGAGTTGTCGGGAGATCTAGTTGTTAGAAGTGTGTGGCACCTCCCCCTTCACTCTTTGTCTCACTTGCTCCTGCTTTCTCCATGTGACATGCCAGCCCCCTACTGTGCCTTCTGCCATGACTGTAAGCATCCTTAGACCTCTCTGGAAGTCAAGCAGGTGCCAGCACTATACTTCCTGTAAAGCCTGCAGAACCATGAGCCAGTTAAATCTCTTTTCTTTATAAATTACCCAGCCACAGGTGTTTCTTTATAGCAATGCAAGAATGACCTAATACGCATATCTTCTTTCCTTCCATGATATCTACAAAAGGTTACATCTAGTTAGTTGAATATAGTTTAGAAACAATCCTACAGCTGCCAAAATAGGTGATGGCACAGTCTTAGTAATGTAAAATAATAAGATTTGCTAATGTTTGCTATCACTTGCCATTAGTTCAAATAAGTTCCTCTGTTTGGTCTCTGAATCAACACAGTAACAAAAGGTGATTCCATGACTCATTCTGTCACCAAGTGGCAATGTCCCTGATCTGTCTCCCTTTTGCTTGGCCATGCCTATTTTCGGATCTTCTGGTAGAAGTCTAATACGTATATTCCAAAACTTTTGATTTTTTATCTTCTATTTTCAATTTGCTCTATCACTTTTCCTCTTTGATATTTTCAGAAGCCCTTTATCCCTTTATTCTGTTTTCCTTTTCTCTACCATTCTTCATATAATTTACCCATCTTTGCCATCAGTTTTCTGGTCATCCTCAGCCAGGATGTGAGCGTACTTCCTTACAACATATTCTTCATTGTAATGTAAAATATTACAGCAATTCAACCAAATTCATATATTTTTCTTTACTTAAAAATACTTATGACATTACACTTATTTTTTTTATATGGGTAGGTCTCTCCTCTGTGATGTCTCCTCATCTTGCTTAGGAACTTATCATAGAGATTTTTCCTATGGCTAAAGACCACAGAATCTAGGCCTTTGCATGTGGGAATAATAAGACACACCTTCTGTGCAACAGCTTCATTTCTGGATAGGGACCAAAGATGTACCAGGCTGGAATCCTTGTATAATTTTCTTATGAATATAGAAAAATGATAATTTCAATAGCATTTTCATCATTATAGGTTCTGGGTGTATCTGCTATGCCAGTGCTAAATGGTTTCATTTCTCTCTTTTTCCATGTAGCTTCCATTGAATTTTTCTGATGGCCTCTGAAAAATCAGAAAAAACAATTTTTCTCTATTTCTGGCAATGAAAGAGAAGAAAGATTCTTTAGGTATATTTCCTACTGTACCGTTTTCTCTTTGATACCAAAGGAATGAGACGATTACTTCATTAATTATAATATGGAATTATATAACCAAATAAAATGATTTTATATGATCCAGCAATTTCATTTCTGGGCATATACCTAAATGAAATAAAAGCAGAAATTTAAAAAGATACTCTACATCAATATTCATAGCAACATTTTTCACAATAGCAAAAAGGTAGAAGTAACCCAAATGTCCATTGAAGGTTGAATGGGTATACCAAGTGTGGTTTGTACACACAATGGAATATTACTCAGTCTTGAAAAGGAAGAAAATTCTGACACACGCCACAACGTGGATTAAACTCGACATTATGCATAGTGAAATAAGCCCATCATGAAAGGAGAAAAATACTCTGTGATTCCACTTCTATGAGGTACCTAGAGTAATCAAATTCATAGCAACGGAAAGTAGATGGTGGTTGCCAGGATCTGGGGGAAGGGATGAATAAGAAATTATTGTTTAGTGGGTACAGAGTTTCTGTTGTGCAAGATGAATGTAGTTCAGTGGTGGTGATGATTGCACAACAATGTGAATGTACTTAATGCCACTGAATGGTACACTTAAAACTGGTTCAAAAAGTAAATGTTATGTTATGCATATTTTATCATGATTAAAACAATAATAATTTTAGATTGCACCTCTAAAATGTGAAACTAATTGTAAGTTGCCTACTTTGTGCCAGATGGTGGACTGGGTACTTTACATACATTATTCCTGATAAATATGATTCTCATTTTACAAGTGAGGAAACAGAAGTACATCAATGCGGCCAGGCACGGTGGCTCATGTCTAATCCCAGCACTTTGGGAGGCCAAGGCGGGTGAATCACATGAGGTTAGGAGCTTGACACCAGCCTGGCCAACATGATGAAACCCCTACTAAAAATACAAAAATTAGCTGGATGTGGTGCCGCGCACCTGTAATCCTAGCTACTCGGGAGGCTGAGATAGGAGAATCACTTGAAACTGGGAGGTGGAGGTTGCAGTGAACCGAGATCATGCCAATGCGCTGCAGCCTGGGTGACAGAGCAAGACCCCATCTCAAAAAAAAAAAAGAAGTAAATAGAGGCTAAGATGCTTTGATGAAGTTAAGCAATTCAGGCAGCAGAAATGTGATCTGAATCCAGGTCTGTGTACTCTCTCCATTAACCACATCTCTGCTCTGCTACTGCTCACGGGGAACTCACATATGTGTGCAGGCATGCACATACATCTCTGTATTTTTGTCTCTATGTTTTATTCCCTAGTTTACAATTAATTTTGTTAGTTACTATAAATACAAATGTTGAGGCTAACCACTTCATTAATATCGCAAAGTTAATCCACATAATCGCCTTATAGTATGTGGCATGTACCAATTCTCATTGCCAAACGAATCTGTGAGGAAGAACTGCCCAAATACAAACAGCTTTATTGGATGCCTCAGGAAGCAGGGAATTAGAGTGATTGCTTAGGCTTCAGGCTTTGCAATTACAACCTGACATTTTGGTAACAGCAATTTAAAATTTAAGTTCCAAAAAGGCTTAAGACCAAGTCTGTCATTTGACACTTTTTTCCCTCCACATTTTTGAGAAAAGAATGAATTACTTAGAAATGGATCTTGTGGAACTGCTAGGAAATTTTTCTACGTTTTTTTGGTCTCTGAAATGAGCTTACTTAATGTGTGTTCATTGTGTAAAAGAAGCAATCTGTCTGGTATAGACAGGAATTGGATCCCCATGGTAAACAAAATTGCCTCAGCCGTGCTGAAGCATGTACTTTCTAAGTAGTGGGCACAGAGACAGTGTAATTGGCTACCTCCTGGTTGTAAGTATAGGTATGTTAAATGTGGGCCTGAGGGAAACCTCCATTTTGGGTTGTAGTTTATTATTAGGTGAGGAAATTACTGGACACCTCCAGCTGCCATTAATCAGCCACAGAGTCAGACTGGAGCCAAGGGAGAAGCCTGTGGGTGGATTCTGCCCAGTGCTGTGGAAATACAAGAAGACAGAGACAAATGTTTTCCAGCCTAGCAGCTCTAAACTCTGCCCTTTCACAGTCCTTAACATGCATGTTCAAATTGATTTAGTCCATTTACCCCCTCAACCTAACCATCTATTTTCCTTGAAGACTGACAGTTTTATGTGTTGCTACCATGTTATTATGTGTTGCTGCTCTGCTGGTAGCTATAGTATTTCAGAAACATTTACTTCCAGATATAAAGGATGAATGGGGGAGGGGGGGCGTGTAGAGAAATGGAGGTGAAGTTGAGTCATTTTAATTCCTTTTTTATAGGGTGCAAAACATGCCCATCGTGGCACTGACTTTCTCTCTCCCTCTCGTTTTTTCTTTATTCCTTTTCTGTGTCAATGATTTCCATGAAAAATCCTTGAATAACATTTCCGACTTGAGAAACGCATCTGTCAGGTGATGTCAACGCCTGGCTTACTCCTCTTCCTGTTGGGTTGCAAACACGGCCTTCTCTCACGGTCCTGGAATGCTGACACGGTCGGTCGGGCAGCCAGAGCCTAACACAGGTAGGGTCAGGCTGAAAACATGGGCAAGCCCTGCTGTCCTCAGCCTGACTTTGGAGGGAATGGGAAGAACCTAGACACAATGTACTGTCTTTGCTGCTATGTAAATTCAGAAAAGAGAAACGGTGGAGGTAAAAGCAAGACCACAAATAGCCTCTTGTCAGCTGCAGGGAGGTCAGTCAAGACATTCCAAGTATTTGTCCAATAAGAGATATTTGCTTCAGGGTAAGTGGGGATTCAAATCTGACCCCCACCCTCAACATTTTTGGAACTGGATGAAAGTGCCTTATCTGAACATGTAAGAATATTTCTGGCACTGAAGGCCAAAGACTAAAACTCTGAGTTAAAATAAATACTCAGAGAAGGAAAGGAAACAGTGAGGTGAAAGGTTTGATCAGATATGAACCTCTGAACTCACTGACTACCATATCCTTGTTTTATTCTATCCGGTTTTCGTGTACGAATCCATGCAAAGGCAAACAGAGAGACTCTCCTTTTACTTTTCCTGCTTTTGTGTGGACAAGTAGAAAATAAAAATTCTATTGATTTATGCTACACAAATAAAAATAAAACACAGAAAATAAAATAAGGCAATTTGAAGTGTGTAACCAAATACGAAAATTTTCTGTTATTTCCTGTGGGTCAGGTCTCAGATATGCATAGAATCTGATTCTATTGAGTAGTCATGATGATTACCTAGTAATAGAAAAAGGTTTTAAAGTAGTACCTTGAGAGCGAATTATTTTATAATGAAATAGAATCTGAGGAACATTGAGTGAGACAGACATGCTTATATGGATATACACACACATAAACCTATATATGTAATTTCTTTAAGGATAAAACCTTATTACTCTAGCATAAATTAAACTTATGGTTCAGGGTTGTAGTCACCCAGTGACTTTTGACATGGGTCCACTTTGGGCTGCTGGAGGTTTCTGGGAGGAGTCCCTGAGTGGGTATTGAGAGGGTGTTTGTGGTGATCTTTACATCATCAGCATTTAGATGACAGTCCTTGTTTTCCCTGCAGTTCTCAGGGTTTGCATGGTTGACTGTTACTAATCAGAGGTCACCTCAGCGACGCACTGAGTTCCTCTGAAGCAGGGCACCCGTAGGCCCCTAGGGAAATGAAGCATGTGGCTCCTTCAGCCATTCAGTCTCCGTTTGATGACTATGGAATGACTGAGAAAGCCTCACAGACATTCACAGGCTTTTCTTCACCCTTGTGCTCAAATACTGTTGTTGGTTTGGTGCTGGGAGCTTTGATTCAGATTGCCTTGCAAGGTCGAGGGTGGCCAAATGAATTACCCGTATTGCCTTCTGCAACCACTGAATTTTCTTTGATGGGATTCCATGAAAATACCATTTGACAACACAAACCTCGTTCAGTTTGAAGAGTTGATGGATTGTAAAACTACTATAGGGAATCTTTTCCTCTTACAATGAACTTTAACAGTTACTTAAAATATCTTTTTAAAGGGCATGGGAGCATGTGTCCATAAAGTACTTAGTCATTTAGAAAGTTACCTTTGTTCCTGGCACTGTAATACAGAAGCTTTCAACACTATTGGCAAGTGGGAGATTGTCTAACTGTTTGTTCTGAATCCAAAATTGGGATATATGTTGTAAAACATTATGACTGTCTTTATGGGAACCACAGAACAGTCTGTTTAAAATTGAGAATTTTTCAGAAAATTGGAGCTAGTGATTGCCATAGTAATAGCTTAAATAATTAATATTTTGGCATCCTTCCATCATATTTTACCTTTATAAAACTTTTCCCTAACAAAGTATGATAAAAGTTAACCAGTAAAAGTATTTCTATTTGAATTATCTAAGGAATTCTCTCAAGTGTCACAGAAGAATCTAGATAGAGAAAGCACTTGTGATAAAATTGGTCGCCTTAACCTGCCACTTTTTTCATGCTGGCAGAAAGTTAGTAACCCAGTATGGCTTTCTGGTGCAGAAACGAAGCTTGAGAATGATTAGCAAGGTATGAACAACCTGTACTTAAAGACTTAGAAATTTGCTGCACTTCATCTTTTAAATAAGCATACCTCTTCAACTGTAAACGAAACCTCTCAGTGACAATTTCTATCTGAATAAAATTCACTGCTTGATAACTGTTTTTAAACATGCAAGTGTTGGTGTACAATAAATAATGACTGTTTTTTTCTGGCTATGGCCTTGTTATGAAGCATTCCTAAAAAAGACCTGAATCCATAAAAAATGTGAGATGGTAATAAGTGACCATAGCTTATACAAAATAAGGATTTATGCTTCACAGGGAAGATGAAAAGTAATAAAAGAGGCAGACTAAATCTTATTCCAAAGTGTAAATTGTCATAGTAAATAAAGCTTATTTCTTACATTCTTTCTGCCATATCATATTCATGGAAAGGGCCAGTCTTTTGCCTTTTCTCCTTTTCTATAATTCTGTAGGACACTATTAGATATAATATATATATATAACTGCTACTTTTGACCAAAGGAAAGTGGCCCTGGTCATCCTTTAAGTTCAGTGAATTCAGGGAGCTAATCGTAAGGTCAGGGTACTGTACTTTGACCGCGTAAGGAGGAAGCCCTTTTAGTTGTGCAGCAGTATACTTCATTGTGGTAATACGATATTACAGCATATAAACAAAAGAAAGGGGATCAGGATAAAGAAGCCATGGAGAAAGGACACACAGTCACCTGGATACTTAATTCTTTTTAGTTAAATACTTGTGACTGAGTTATGTTTAGGCTACAAGAGGAGGCAAATGAGTTTGGAAGACTCAGTACGGACACCCATTACCAGTTTTGTCAAACAGTGTCTGACCTAGCATCAACATACTGGAAGAATACACGTTACTTTCCAGAATTCTAGAAAATACAATCCAGTTAGAACAAGTAGTGATTTCTTTCAGCTGCTTTGTAATCTTAAATCATTCTACTCCACATACTTCAACACAGGGATTGGACAAATATGAGAGCTGGCCACCATCACTGCATCTCATTATTTTATTCAAACTATAGATAATTTGATTCCATATCCATTTTTATTTTTAATCAGAGCTTACCTGCCTTTCTACTCCCATTAATGGCAAAAGCCACGATTACTTTTGTGCAGTCTTCATAGATATTTGTTCTTAGGGTACTTTGGTAAAATTCAGGAGCCTGGAAAGTAAACAGAGCATTTTATTGTTTGACGAAAGAGAAACCGCAGGAGTGCTGTGACTATAGTGTGTCCAAGTTGCCTTGCACTACAGGTGTACATACTGTTCTAGGACATTTAAAAATACAGAGAAAATTCCACCTAGAAATTTGCATTTTGATTTGAACTTCTCCTTGTGGGTGATCATCCAATTTACTCAAGAATTTTAAAATACTACATGGTTTTTCTTAATTATGTCTGTGACTAGACTTCTTTTCTCCCTCCCAATTCTGATATTTTATTATTTTGTGATTAAAGACACTGGATCTAGCTGCTTGCTGTGTAAGGAGCACAATGCCTGAAGAATAAGTAACACTCTCCTTGCTCCTCTTCCTATTCTATTTTTTGATGACTGGTGAATTTCATAGAACTTAGCCCCGTATATGTTAAAGACAGTTTCAGAAATTTTGTGAAACTTTTAATAAATTATTACCTTGGTGCTCAACTTTGATTTAGTGATCATTATGTTAATTAATGCTTTCCAAACTGCTGAGGTTTGGTTAAGTCTAGATTATAGCAGCTTGAATTATGACATGCTTTATCTTATATTTTAGTTATCAAAACCATACTGCATTAGCCTTCAGGAAATCTGGCCAGTTTTCATGATAAATTGACTCAGCCTTGTAATGCATAATTCAGTTGCACAGCTGTGTAGTCTGGAGTGTTCTCTGAGGGATGTAGTTTTACTTGTAGGTTTACATCAAGAAAATCTACTCCAATAAGTTTGATTTATACCCCAGAAACATATAAAAATGTGCATACTGATTTAACATAAACCCAAATTATATATTTTTAATAAACACTGAATATATTTTTTCTTAAAACTCACATGCCAAGTTTTAAAGAAAGGCAGAAAATTTTGTGAAAGTTTTTTTACTTCATTCTAATAATGGATCCCTCATTTAGAAAAATCTTGTTTTTTTTTTTTTTTTTTTTTTTTTGGTAATAGTTTCCATAGGATTGGTACCAGTTCTTCTTTATATTCACTGTGATCTGAGTGATAGCCTGCCTACACAGTTCATTTTACTCTTATCTAGGTTTTTTTTTTTTTTTTTTTTTTTTTTTTTTTTTTCTGGTCATAGTTCCAATAAAAATGTTTTTTAGTAGTAATTTAAAATAGGTGTTGAATTTTTTATTATGAAGAGGTTATTGGGCATAGTGGCTAAGAGTATGAGTTTGAAATCATAGACTGGAAGTATTCCTTTTTTGTTTTCAAAATTGTTGAATGCCATTAACAATTATATTGCTGTTAACCAATATATGCGAATGTGTGCTTTCTTTCATCCCCATCTGTGATTGAGATAAGGACAACAGGGGAATGTAGAAATCCCCCTAGCACTGATTCAATCCCCAATGAAGTCATAGTCCTGGTTACACTTAGAAAAGGTAGGATTCCATGGACCTTATTAAAATGACACCTCTTAGCCGTGAACAGCCCCAGGCATTGTATAAACTGTTAAAGTCCTGCAGTGATATTGTTTCAATGTAGAGAATATCTCATTGACAGTCATTGACTTAAAATATCTCCATCAAACTTTAGCAATGCGTAGTTTTGAAAGTTTTAGGAGGGAGGCAAGAGAGTTTTTCTGAATGTTTGAAAAAATAATCGTTTTAGGAAGAATGTTTAGGAAATGAATTTTTACTTTGGTTTTGCTTACCTTTGAGGAAGTTCAGAAATTTCAACTTAAGCATTGAAAGAAATTCAATTTCAGGTGAGCCTTTTTTTTTTTTTTTTAATTTCTTCTTTTAAAGGACTTAAGCAGTGGAAGAAATTCAATTTCAAGTGAGTATTTTTTTTTTAAACTTCTTCTTTTAAATGATTGGTGGCAGAGACATACCCTTCTTAACCAGAGGTTCATTTCAAAGACTGTGTTGAACACAGTGGGCCTAGCTGATATGCCTGTAATCCCAGCACTTTGGGAGGCCAAGGTGAGTGGATCACTTGAGGTCAGGAGTTCGTGACCAGCCTGGCCAACATGGCAAAACCACGTCTCTACTAAAAATACAAAAAAATTAGCCAGGCATGGTGGTGTGCACGTGTAATCCCAGCTATTTTGGAGGCTGAGGCATGAGAATCCCTTGAACCTGGGAGGTGGAGGTTGCAGTGAGCCAACATCGTGCCACTGCACTCCAGTCTGGGTGACAGAGCGAGACCTTGTCTCAAAAAAAAAAAAAAAAAGAAGTCCTACGTTTTACTTCCATTTGACTGTTATTTTCATGGCCATTGTCATTATTCCTAATTGTCAAAAATATTAAATAGAGATGAAGATGAAATTAATACTAAATTTTTATTCTTTATTAAAATGTTTGAATGATTATTTGATGGAGATAAATTTGTATAACTTACATGTCAAGTATTCTTTTTATGATTTTATGTACATGCTTACTATTACATAATCAATTTTGTGAATAGCAACAAGGTAAGGGTGTTGTATAAATACCAAGTATTGATTATATTAAATACTTATTTTTATATATTTAACAATATTATAAACCGATAGCTGAAATCCAAATACTGTGCGCTTAGATAGTCTTTCAGGGTCACAATATCACTAGAATAGAATCTTTGACCTATACAGTATAACTAAATTTTGACAATACTTCAAAATTTTTAGGTAGTTTAATTTATGGATTCGTGGTTGTTATATGTATCTAGTATGATTTTAAAATATAGATCATTTACTAAAGCATATTTGATAATGTAAACTCTATTTCAAGCAATTTGGTTTCTACTTTCTGTTTCCCTCAACAGTCTAAGACAGAAGAAAACTGCAGAAGATTGCTACCCATTCAAGTAGAAAAACTCAAGCTGGAAAATTAACAGCACAGCTGGAAAGGCTAATGAACTTAGCATTTAAAAATGCTTGTAGAGCTGCCAGATCTACCCCTTGATCCCAGAGGTAGCTGTTTTTGACATAATCAACCAATCATGAAACTTCAGAACCTTTTAAATATCACAGTGGTGAAATAGATTTGTTTATACCACAACCTTGACAATTTTTCTCACAATTGTCTTTCACCACCCATCATTTGCTCCTGACAAAGTGCCATTTCTTATATTCTCTTTAAAAAGACAAGTGGCAAATTGACCAGCAAGGTAGCTGGCCAGGGTTAGAACTCTGTTATTGAATTCCTATGGTGGGAGTGAAAACAAAAATACTGATGGATACCCATGTTATGCCTACAATTAACAGAGTAAACATTTTAATAGGCATAGAAGACACAAACAGATGTTCTAATTGCATGTCTGTGAGAAACTGATGTTTACTAGTTCCACTCTGGCTTGGCCTTTGAGACCTCAGGAAGTTTCTCTCCCAGTGGGGATTTCAGTGATTTATTGATTTCAGTACAATGAATATTTCAGAAACTCACAGGATTTTTAAGAGGTTAAATACATCCTTACAAAGGTTAGCATTATTCACGCTTGAAGGGAATGCTTACTCTACTTTAACCAGGGTAGCTATGGCCACATTTGCCACATTCTTGCCTAAGTGGGAGAGAAGATGGATGGGGTAATGGAAGGGACTTTCTAACAGAAAATGTAGAAATAAAACATTGGCACAGAATTTTTTCTTTTCTTTTCACCTTGAGCTGAACAAAAAATGAGGGAGGTATAAGTAACAGCAAACTCCTAAGCATTCCTGGTTGAAACACTGAGTAGTCTTGATCCAAACAGTAAAGATATTTTTTGGCTCATATCTGAAATTCAGAACCAAATAAAAATAATAATGCTTGGAAACTGGGAAGTTTTTAAAATGCTTAAGAAATGCTTAATTTATCACTCACATTCTTTACTGGTTTTCCAAGTCCATTCTCTTGTAATTATTTGGCTGTTTTTATTTTTCATTTTTTATTTTTATTTTTATTTTTATTTTTTTACCAGAAAGCACCTAAAAAGTAATGGGTACTTTTTACTCTTATACTTTTTTCTTCTTAGTCACACTCATGGATATTAATAAACTGAGATGTTCTCATTGCTGTTAATAATGATACTCAATCCTTATCCAAAATGTACTTCATACCAGGTACTGTGTAAGTGCTTTAAACAAATCATCTCAGTGAAATAATATCATTACATAAGATAACCAGGTATGAAATCATTTACAGACTATTTTGTAGTAAACATAGAGAGTATTTTATCTTAGCTACTCTTTCAAATTGGGCTCGATTATTGGTTATTTGCAATAAGATTTGGCTAACTTTTTTCTTCTTAAGATTAAAAATAAATAGTAGATAAGAATTTTGTTGTGGGCCAGGCCTCCTGCTGGTGTGTTTTGTGACTCTAGGCCAGCACTGCCGAATATAGTAGCTACTGGCTAAGTGCAGCCGTTGAATGCCTGAAGCATAGTTGGTCTGAATTAAAGATTTAAATGTTTTCTCTTAGACAATATTTAAAACAGCATTTAATATTTTTGTATTGATTAGATGTGGAAATGGTAATATTTGGATATATTGGATTCAATTAAATAGATTATTAATATTAATTTTAGCTGCTTTTATTGGGGGGAAAGTAATCCCTATTCAATGCATGGTACAGGGACAGCTGGCTAACCATATGAAGAAGAATGAAACTGGACCCCTACATTTCACCGTACAGAAAAGTTAACTGAAGATAGTTTAAAGGTTTAGATGTAAGACCTCAAACTATACGAATCCTAGAAGAAAACCTAGAAAATACCATTCTGCACATTGGCCTTACGAAAGAATTTATGACTAAGTCCTCAAAAGCACTTGCAACAACAATAAAAAAAATGATAAGTGGGACCTAATTAAACTAAAGAGCTTCTGCTCAGTGGAAGAAATGATCAACAGAGTAAACAGACAACCTACAGAATGGGAGAAAATATTTGCAAATTATGCATCTGACAAAGGTCCCTATAAGGAATGTTCACAACAGAACAAGCAAAAAACAAATAACTCCATTTAAAAATGAGCAAAAGACATGAATGGACACTTCTCTAAAGAAGAATATAAAAAAATGCTCAATCTCAATAATCATCAGAGAAATACTAATCAAAACCACAATGAGATACCATGTCACACCAGTCAGAATGGTGATCATTAAAAAGTCAAAAAACAACAGATGCTTGTGAGCCTGCAGAGAAGGGGAATGCTTACACACTGTTGATGGGAATGTAAATTAGTTCAGTCACTGTGGAAAGCAGTTTGTAGATTTCTGAAAGAACATAAACCAGAATGATCATTCAACCCAGCAATCCCATTATGGAGTTTATATGCAAAAGAAAATAAATTGTTCTACCAAAAGGGCACATGCACTCATATGTTCGTTGCAGCCCTATCATCAAAAGCAAAGACATGGGATTGAAACCACCTTTGCAAAAAACATAACAGAAAATTATTGCAATGAGAGAGATCTTACCTAACCAACCCCATCTTGCTTCTAAGCTCCAAGTTGTCCTTGGCGTAGGACAGACTAACTTTGGGAGGAACTTAGTTTATAGTTTAGCTTTGAAACAAAGATGAAAACAGCCTTTTCCCAAAACAAACCCCTTTCCTGCCTGGGGACTAGGCTGCCTTTGCAGGACTAAAAAATTAGCCACAAGATTAGAAATTATGGTTTAGGAGTCATGCAGCTGGAGGCTGCAAAATTCTAAATCTCCTCAAATTGCCCCTGGGGATAACATCACTATTGTAAAACCTAAGATCCCTGCTTAAGATATTTTGCAGACCTTCCCTGTGCTGGATGGATCAGCTGGCACCACGCAAATGAATAAACTGGCACATCTGATCCTGTGGCCTTCATCCAGGAACTGACTCAGCACAAGACAGCTTCGACACCCTATGATTTCATCTCTGACCCAACCATCAGCATTCCTGACTCACAAGCCCCCTTCCCATCAAATTATCCTTAAAAACTCCTAACTCCAAATTCTCCAGGAAACTAATTTGAGTAATAATAATGTCCATCAATGGCGGATTGGATAAAGAAAAGAAATGTGACACACACACACATACGTGTGTATATACATATATATACATGTATGCTATGGAATACTATACAACCATAAAAAAGAATGAAATCATGCCCTTTGAAGCAACATGCATGCAGTTGGAAGCCTTATTCTAAGTGAATTAATGCAGAAACAGAAAACCAAACACTGCACATTGTCATTTATAAGTGGAACTTAAACAATGGGTACTCATGGACATAAAAATGGCAATAGTAGACCCTGGGGACTACTGGAAGGGGTAGGGAGGGAGAGGGACAAGAGTTGAAAAGCTGTAGGGTACTATGCTCAGTACTTGGCTGATGGGATCAACTGTACCCAAACCTCACATCATGAAATATAGCTGGGTAACAAACCTGAATATTTACCCTCTGAATCTAAAAAGTTGAAATTATTACTTTTTTTACCTGCTTCTTTTTACTTTTTAAAATGTGACTACTCGAAAGTTTAATTTTTCATAACTAGAATTATTTGTTGAGCAGCATACAATTTCTCAAACCTTGGAACTAGATTGGACACTGACAGCTTGATTTCCTATTCCACACTGATTATTGCATTTTACTTGCTTTTATTTCAGCAACCATAGAAAATCCAGCTCCACAGAGGTGTGGCATCATAAAAAATGTAGCATAACTTGGAACACAGTTTGGGAACCACAGATATATACTATTAAAAACTCGACAATTTTTAGTTTTGTTACATATGCCATCTCTCGGTGGAATGATGAATTCTACGCTGTTAACAGAATATATATCTTATTCACCTTTATACTCATTCATCTATTCATTCATTCATTCATTTAGCTATTCATATTCAGTATCTAAAATGTGCAAAACATTGAGTGCTGTGTGCTGCTGATACAGTAGTTAGAAACGCTGACAAAAATCCCTATCTTATGGAGTTTGCATTCTAGTAAATAGAAACAAAAAGAGACAGAAACCTGAAGTGAACAGGAAAACAAGGTAATTGCAAGTCATGATAGGTGCTATGGAAGTGAGACGCCATGGAGCACTGCAGGGGTGGGGTGGGGTGGCCCCTTGGATGGGGCGGCCAGAGAGGCCTCTGAAGTGACATTTGAATGGACACCAACAAAGGGAATAGTCAACCTGGAAAAGCATCTGAAAAGAGCATTCTGAAAGATTAGCAACAGCAAAGACCTTAAGAATGGAAATAACTTGGTTCCATAACTTGGGGTGTTAGCACAACAGAAAGAAGACTGCTGTAGTTGAGGAAGGGGAAGCCTGATGGGACAAGCTGTAGAGCTTGGCAGGTGCCTCTGTGCAAGACATTGTATGCTACAATCAACAGTTTCAGTTATTATTTTTCAAAAGCAAGGCTTAAGCTACCTAGTACAATGCTTTTCCTGTAACAGGCATCAAGTAAATGTTTGTGGAATTAATGTAGATAGCCAAATAATGGGTGCCAAAAATGAATACAGGATCCAGCTTTTTAAAATAAGTCTTAAGGTTTTTTTCTGATCAATTTAATTTTTTATTCTTTCAGAAATAGACTTGTTTTATTACAGGAAAAATAAATGACTAATTATTAACGTCTTCATTTGCAATTAACCACTTTTTTTTAATATATGAGTTTGTCAGGAGTAGGAAGCTGTGATGGTTAATATTGAATGTCAACTTGATTGGATTGAGGGATGCAAAGTATGTTCTTGGGTGTGTCTGTGAGGGTGTTGCCAAAGGAGATTAACATTTGAGTCAGTGGGCTGGAAGAGGGAGACCCACCCTCAATCTGTATGGGCACCATCTAATCAGCTGCCAGTGTGGCTAGGATGAAAGCAGGCAGAGGAACGTGGAAGGACTGGATTGGCTTAGTCTTCCGGCCTACATCTTTCTCCCATGGTGGATGCTTCTGGCCCTCAAACATCACACTCCAAGTTCTTCAGCTTTTGGACTCAGACCTTTGACCAAGGCTGAAGGCTGCACTGTTGGCTTCCCTTTTGAGGTTTTGGGACTTGGACTGGTTTACTTGTTCCTCAGCTTGCAAATGGCCTACTGTGGGACTTCACCTTGTGATTGTATGAGTCAATAGTCCTTAATAACCCCCCCTTTATATATAGGTCTATCCTATTAGTTCTGTCCCTCTAGAGAACCCTGACTAATACAGAGGTTCTGTATAGGGACCAACCAAGACTGAAATCTTTGGGGAATTACCTTAATTCAATGATAGCTTCCAGGTGTGCTACCAGGCAGGTAAACCAGAGCTCATGAAACAGAAAGACTGACAGACCAAATAAAGCTGCTTGGATAGTGAATTTATTAAATAAATCATAAACATACAGCAATAGCAAGGGCAAACAGACTGAGTAGACTGACATACTTGGAAGATGGAGCAAGTGGCACAGAAGGCAAGTCCTAAGTTATGCCATGTGTACATACTCAGGATTTTCCTGCTGACAATGCGGCTACAAGAATCAGGTGAAAGTGTGGTAGTCAGAATAATGGTCCTTGAAATGGCTTACACTTTAATCCTCAGTATCTGGGAATATTGGTGATTCCCTGAGTCAGTGTCTATGCAAATATCACTTTAAAGAGATCTTCTCCGGCCACCCTATCTCAGCTATCTTACATGGCTAAAGGGATTTTGCAGATGTGATTATGTCAAAGACCTCAGCAGGGGGATTTTCCTAGATTATCCAGATGGACCTAATCTGATCACAAAAGTTCTTAAAAATTGGACAATATTTCCTGGGCTCCAGTCAGAGAAGTGTGAGGATGGATGGAGAGTCAAAAGAATGTGATGCTGCTGCTGTTGAAGATGAAGGAAGATGTCCACCAGCTAAGGAATGTGGGTGGCCTCTAGATGCTGGAAAAAGCAAGGAAGTGGATTGTCCCCATCAAGCCTCCAGAAAGAAATGCAGCTTAGCTGACATCTTGATCTTTGTCCAGTGAAATTCATGCCAGACTTCTAACCTATAGAAGATAAGTCTGTGTTTTAAGCCACTGTGTTTATGGCAATTTGTTATGGCAGCAATAGGAAAGTAATTCAGAAAGTGAAGCAGCGGGGCTGGACAGGCGAGAGGGGCCTTAAGGCAACACTTGCTCTATGAGAGATGCAAGGGCAAGACGCTGGCCATGGCCTGGCCACAGTTGTAGTTCTCTGAGCAGCTATAGCCTTTGCCTGAATTTTGCAAGCAGAGCACATCTGGAGAATGAGTTGGTGGCTGCATCCAAGACACCTGAGCTGTCGATCTGAGGCGGCATAAACTGTGTCTTGTAAATATTAAATATTTGTTTGGTCTTTCCATCATTTTCTACCTAAATTAAAACTCTCATTTGTTTCATTAAAAAAACTATATTAAAAATACCATAAATTCCATCTATTCACCTGTTTTTTTTTTTTTTTCTCTCTCAGCTCACTGCAACCTCCACGTCCTGGGTTCAAGCACTTCTCCTGCTTCAGCCTCCCGAGTAGCTGGGACTACAGGCGTCCACCACCACGCCTGACTAATTTTTGTATTTTTAGTGGAGACGGGGTTTCACCACATTGGCCAGGTTGGTCTCGAACTCCTGACCTCAGGTGATCTTCCCACCTCGGCCTCCCAAAGTGCTGGGATTACAGGCATGAGCCACTGCGCCTGGCCTTAACCTGTTTTTAACATGCTTTACTGACTTACTGTTTGACATTATTGTTAGGGACTGAATGTTTTATGTTCCCCTATCCCCAAAATTCATCTGTTGAAATCCTGATCCCCAAGATGATGGTGTTATGAGGTGGGGCCTTTGGGAGGTGATTAAATCATAGGCGAAGAATCCTTAAGAATGGAATTAGTGTTCTCGTATAAGAGGCCCAAGAGAGACCTTTTGCCCCTTCCACCATGTAAGAAACCAGTAAGAAGGCACTCTTTATGAACCAGAAAGTGGGCCCTCACCAGACACTGAATCCAATACGTTGATCTTGGACTTCCTAACTCCAAGATCTGTGAGACCTAATACTTTCTACTGTTTATAAGCCACTCAGTTTTTGGTATTTTGTTAGAGCACCCCAAATGGGTTAAGACATTTATGATATTTGTACATTTCTTTTTACCCCTTTACACACTGTTAGTGGGAATATAGATTGGTGTAGCCACTATAGAAAACAGTATGAAGGTGCCTTAACATTAAAAACAGAACTGTCATATGATCCGGCAATCCCACTTCTGAGTCTATATTGAAAGGAAATACAATCAATGTGTCAAAAAGATATCTACACTTGCATATTCACGGCAGCATTATTCACAATAGCCAAGATATAGAAGCAATTAAATGTCCATCCAGAGATGAATGGATACAGAAAAGGTCACATAAACACACAAAGGAATATTAATTCGACCTTAAAAAAGAAGAAAATCCTGCCATTTGTGACAACATGGATGAACCTGGAGGACATTATACTAAGTGAGGGAAGCCATGCACAGAAAAACAAATACTAAACTACTTATGTGATGAATCTAAAACGGTCAAACTAAAAGAAGCAGAGAGTGGAATAACAGTTTCCAGGGGCTGGGATGAGGCAGAAACAGGAGGTACAAAGTTATAGTAGAGATCTACTGTAATAATAATGTATTGTATACTTGAAAATATGCTAAGAAGATAGATCCTATATTAAGCATTCTTATCATACACACACAAAATTTTAATAAATAGGAAGGCAAGAATAAATTTTTGGAGGTGATGGATAGGTTTATGGCAGATTGTAGTAATGGCTTTATTGGTCTATACTTATCTCCAAACTCACTGTGTACATTAAATATGAACAGCTTTGTATATGGTAATCATACCTCAATAAAGTCGTTAAAATAAAGAATCCCACAAAAGGCAATCCTCCAAGGGTGTAAATAAGTTGAGTGTGTTCAGTGTGCCCCTTCTGTTGAGTATGTTTAGGGATTCTTGCTTCCTTGATGAACCTCACTTTTGTCATACACCTCCCATGGAACTGAGGAGGATATTTTGAGAATTCTCCAGTACTTCAGGCTGTCTGACAGACTCTCAGTAGATGTGCAAGCTTTTCCAGGTGCTGTGAACTGTACATTCTGTTTATAGTCTGAAATCGAAGTACATTATCTCAGTACCTTGGTGAACACAATCATCTGTGTGCAAGGACAAATTACAGCTGTAAACATTTGTTACACATGTAACATACAGAGAGGTTAAATCAACTTGCACACTTGAATAATCACATATTATAATTGTAAGAGACATAAAAGTAATTTAAACACTATATTTAGCTTTTGTTCAAGTTTTAAATATTAAAAAAAAACCACTAGACCATTATATTTTCAGTGTAATATCAGACCAAGGAGGCTGATAATGGCGTGACTGTGTCCCCACCCAAATTTCATATCGAATTGTAATTCCCACAGTTCCCACCTGGGAGAAACCCAGTGGGACGTGATGAATTATGGGGGTAGGTCTTTCCTGCACTGTTCTCATGATAGTGAATGAATCTCACAAGATTAGATGGTTTTAAAAAATGACAGTTTCCCTGCACAAGCTCTCTCTTTGCCAGCTGCCATCCACATAAGATGTGACGTGCTCTTCCTTGCCTTCCACCATGATTGTGAGGCCTCCCCAGCCATGTGAAACTGTATGTCCATTAAATCTAATTTTCTTCCCAGTCTCCTATATGTCTTTATCAGCACTATGAAAATGGACTAATACAGAGGCTGTTGTCTATTTAACTCGTTCAGAAAAATGTGGTTTTTGACAAAATTTTGAACTAAAAATTAGAGATTGGTCTACTTTGATTATTTTTCAAAAGCACCACTAATACATGATTGGGTGGTTGGAGATGGTCTGAGAGATGGATTTTTCCTAACATAGAAAATCAGTTAATATTCTCTTGAATCATATCTATATATGTGAAGCCAGGTTTCTCATTTAAAGGACCTTTGGTTAGTGTGAGGTGCAGCCCATTTCTGAAAGGTTAGGAGTCAGCTTTTGTTAGCTGAACTTAGTTCATTGATTCCATACTTTCATTTAGAAGTTCCTTTTCTTTTCAATTTGTATTTTAGGAATAAGAAGACCAGCCTGGAAACATAGAGAGACCCTGCATCTAAGAAAACAAACAAACAAACAAACAACTATTAGCCAGGCATGGTGATGCATGCCTGCAGTCTCAGCTACTCTGGAGGCTGAGGAGGGAGGATTGCTTAAGCCCAGGAATTCAAGGCTGCAGTAAACCGTGATCTCACCACTGCATTTAAGCCTGGGCAACAGAGTAAGACCTTGCCTTTTAAAAAAGGGATGTGAAAACATTATTAATATTTACTTACCTTAGCAAGGTTTTCTATCCTAATGCAGAAATCAATATTATGTTAACCTCTCTTCAATTACAAAAGAACTATTAAATAAGCCAAAATTTTCTGAAAGTCAATCTCCATTTAGTAGTTTTCTTAAAGAATTGATTAATGGCCAATATAATAAAATATTTTTCTTTGGGCTGGAAAAATTCTGTTAAACCATTCAATTTCATGCCAATAAAGCAGTGTTTAGACAAATGTTATAATTGAACTGGATAAGTATTAATTCGATTCAGATTTGCTAGGACCAGCCAAGCAACCAGTATTTGCTAGTCTGTTGCAATAAAACCTTAGCATTAAGTTTTCTGTTCATGTTGTCACCAGGTTATATCCTCAGAGATCTGTCCTTGGACAATTAAATAAAAGCCATTTAGCAATTAGTCCATGAAGGTGTTAAAATTGTCTTATAGTTCACTAGTTATACTTTGATGTTGCCAACTTCTATTAAATAGATCAAGGTTGAGGCAGTAGGGAAGGAAGAATGTTTTAATGGAGACTTTATTGCAACTGAGAATTACAAAAGATGAAGAAAAGTTTAAGCTTATTTAATAATGGTAATAACATAAAGTCTGATATTTAAATGCCTTTTAAGCACTTTTCTGTAAGAGATGATGTGGGAAATAGGAAGGAATACGTTGACCTATGGAAAATTAACGATGCAGCATGCACACAGACACATCCCCACTGCTGATAAACAACACTCATCATCAAATACAGTGCACATATGTAGAGACATCATTATTAAGTTAGAGATTAGACACAGCTTTTTTTTGGAGTATGAGAACCTTAATAATAGGCCTCACATTTATAATTCTAAAATCTAGAATTTACGGATAGCTCTTTCATTTAAAAAATAGAAAGCTTAACCTTATTTAGGGTATCTGTAGCTCAAGCTGATTTCTGTAGAATTCAACATACGGGGCTGCAGATATGGCTCTTACCTTGGGAATAGTGAGGACGATTGCCAGCAGTCCCCATGGCTTTTCCCTCTCACCTTACTTTGAGAGGATTGGGGGAGGTAGGAATCAGGGGAGGCTCTGGAGCCCTAGCTGGAGAGTGGAAAGACAGAGAAATCAAGTCATAGAACTTCTAAACCCTACTGTCTCTTGCACTTGTCCTATGCTTCTTGTCCAAGTTGTATGGACTGATTCAATAGCACCTGAAATCAACTTGCATATGAGAATGAGCAGATTTGGGAGGAGCATAAACTGGGCTTAGCAATAGTTAGTAGTGCTTACTATTGGGAAGTCATTAAGAATAGTGCCTTAGCTGTTCAGAGAATTGACAGCTTACCTTGTTCCTGAAATTGTCTTTGAATTCCTATTTTCAGAAAGAAGAGAAAACAAATAGTGAATGTATGCCTGCACTGTGACAGGACTACTTTTTTTTTTTTTTTTTTTAAGAAATATCAGATACATAACCTTTCAGTGGAGGATAAACTATGTTCAAAAAGAAACAAACTCAGAAAGGAAGAGGGAAGGGTCATATGTATAGAATATGGAAGTGGATTTAATCACATTTATATAAAGAATTGTCCAAATGGCTAGTCAGATAAATACGTCTCATATTTGACCATTCTGGTGTCATGAAAAGATGTTCTTTTACTACCTTGATAATCACACGTATGACACATTAAAAAAAAAAAAAAAAGTCAACCAAAAATAAATTCCTAGTTTTCAAGTCTGATGGTGAACAGAAACAGCCAGTCTTCATTAAGGTTTCTGATTTAATTACATACTTCTATACATCATAGAAAATATTTTGGTTATCATTGTTCTTTAAGGAATTAAAAAGCATTAACAGATGTCTAAAAAGTTGCTACTTTAAAGAACTGTATAAGAACATTTGGGAAAAAGGTTTAGAAACCCAGGCAACTTTACAAATAGATAACTAATAATAATTATCCTAGAATCATGGAAATAAAAGAAACTATAAGGTCCATCCTTTTGTTTTAGTCCCACCTTTGTCTTCCCAGAACATTTTGTATTCTGTCCTATCAGGTAGCGTTCTTTCCACGGTACTACATTGTGATTAAAAAATGTAGCAAAATATGTACAAAAGCATTTTATATAGATAAATAGGAAGCAATTCACTCTTTAAAGAAAACTTGTAAAACTAGTTGCTAATGCCAAAAGGAGTAGAAAAGCTGCGATTTGTGTTAACTCTGTTTGCAAGTTGAGACAGGGCTGGAGTGAGCGTGGAGCATGTTCTTCAACTGCAATCGCGTGTCTTAGGTAACAGGATAATTCTCTTTCCTTAGTGACTGCCTCCATAACATTCACAAGAGCAGCCAGTACATACTGGGGTGAAGGTGGGGGTGAAACAGGGGGATCCTTAAGGTGTCTTCCTTCCAACCCATCTCAGTTGAGCATATTTGTTGTAAAAATCAGAGAAACTCTTCAAAGTTTTGCAATATAATTCTTTGCCCTTTCTGAACATAGTGGAGGTGGTTTAGGAAATCTTAATGTCTCCGAAGCTTTCAAATAGAGAAAACAGAGCTCATATATGTCCTCCACAGTGTGGAAACAGGCAGTTTGTTGAACAGTCTTTTATGAGACTTGTCTTATTCTGTAATATGACATTAGTCATTCTTGACCAGTTGTCTTGATGTCTCCATTAGGTTCTGAATGACTGGACCCTTCTAGGCACTGTTGTGTATCCAAAGTCTTAGTCAGTAGAGTAAGTAGTTTCTAAATTAGCAGGCCTTAGAAAACATTAATGTACCAAGCCTTACCTCAGTTTAGGTTTATAAGATATTTTACATTATAAAGCTCATTAACATTACTAATACTTACCTATTTATAACAAAATACTCAATATTATATAAACTTATCTATTATAGATAATAAACTTATCTATTATAACAAAATACTCAATATTACTCGGTCTCACTGTGCAGATCATATCCATAAGGATGGACATCTGATACCCAATTCATTATTGTAAACATTTGATAAACATTTTATTTGACCCCATATTAAGCCCAGGGATGTAAAGAAAACTAAAGCAATAAAGAAGGCAGACGTCTATAGGAAAACAAAAGAACCAAAGTAAAATAAAGCCCAATTGACTTTAAATATAAGGGTAAGGGGGTTCCAGTCATATCATTAGACCTTGAAGTCAATATTGTATTTTTAACACAATACTTTCTGAGGCTATCAGGAAAACTGTAATGTTTAAATGAACATTCTGTTTAAGAAGGCATGGAACACAGGTATATCCTTATGGAAACATTCATCAAGCTGTATACATAAGATCTGTGTACTTTTGGTATGTAAATTATAACAATTAAAAGAAAGAACATATGAAAGTATAGATTATACCCAGCATCTATACTAAAAAAAGAGAGGCTCCTTTGGCCAGTCTCTTAGCTATTTCACCCACTTATTTGGAATATTTGTTCTGTACAGCTCAGGATTTTTGTGTTCTAATGTGTAGTATGCATTAGTATAATATTAAATTATTTATCTCATCATTACTTTTGGTGAAAAGTTTTACTTCTTATACAGGATTTTTAAGTACCTGCTCATTTGTCTAATGCTTAAAATAGACACACAATATAATTTTCATACTACATTAGTATCACATTCTTCAGTCTCATGTGAGAGACTAAATGCTAGAATTATGAAAAGAACTTCATTTTGTTTCATGATTTGGGGATTTTCTAGAACACTGGGTTAGGCCAGATACGCTTTCCACAGTGACCACAGATCTAGAAAAAATATTCTTGTGCCTTGAAGCCCTGGCAGCACCCCAGAACCCCAGACTATGGGGTTACAGGTCTTTATTCTGAACATTATGAAACTTCCTCCTAAACAATAGATAAATTGATTTTGTGGTCAGAAAGCCCGTGCTTAGATATAAGACAGGCTACAAATGTGAATTTATGCAGTTTGGAGAAGGCATAGAGATAATGTCAACTTTAATTCCTGTTTTTCTCCAAACACAGAGAATAGGCCAAAGGTCATGTGTGGAAATTAAAAAAGAAAAAAATGGAAAACAGATGTTAGGAAGCCCCCTATAGGAATGGAAACACAAGCAGCACTGAACATTATTTAAAAGCAAAACAAAACAAACATCTACTTAAAAAAAAAATCTAGAAAGTGATTATCTTATGAAGGTTCTATTTTCATAATGATTTGTTTAACATAGTTTGACTTTTTACTATTTTTCTGAGGTTTAATTTTATATAATCTTTATGTATATAAAAGTTTAATTTTATATAATCTCTTCCTTATATCTAGAGACAGAATTTGGGAGCAAAACAAGATTTTAGAATCTTCCCATTATAAATTCCTAAAAAGATGATGTCTGGAGAATAGCCTCTTCTCAAGAACCAAAATACAGTCACTTTATTCCTCAAATAATCTAACTTAAAAAATGTTTGTCTTTCAATTAACAGTGGTGTTATCTTTCAAAATGCTTATTATTCTTAAATTTTCATTCCATTAAGACACATTAATAAGTTTCCTTGATATTAGTAAGAGCCATGCAGATTTATTGTGGTGAAAATAGACAGGTATAATTTCATGTTAGATTATAAATTACACCCTAATGATTCTCAAATGGATTGTCAATTCTTTTTGTACTTAAAGAAGATCTATGTGTTTGACATGCTTTGACGTTTTATATATGATCTTCAGCCAAATAAAAGAAGATATTGCAAGATCAATGAGAATACAGAAATATATGGATGATGATCTGAAACTTCATAAACAAACACAGAATGGACATCTAGACTCTATCTTGAAACTTTTCTCTGTGTTGTGTTTTAAAAATCCAGATAAGATTCATAAAAATGAAAGAAATGTAATATGATTAAGAAGCAATTTCTAAAATTTTAAATTAAACTGAAATTAAGAGGAATTATTAAAAATACACATTCCTATTGCTGTTGTAATCTTGTGTAGGAATGCAGAATAAGCTTACTCAATGTTTTCTTAAATTAAATAGTTATTAACCTTTCAGATATCACCACGTGTTGGAATTCAAGAGTTATGAATGGCCCTCACTATATCAGTGCTTTCTGACTGAACTTCTCTCTGTGCTAAATGCAAGAGACCCAATAGTTAGGCAGGTATAACTTCGCCCCTATTCAGCCTGAAGAAGTTACAGAAGACTGATCATTGTCCCTCTGCAACCCCTAGGATTAAGGGTTCTCTTATAAAAGGGAGGGGGGAAATGTCAGAGGCATTAGAACCAGAGCAACTCCATTTTGAATAGGGGCTGAGTAAAATAAGGCTGAGACCTGCTGGGTTGCATTTCCAGGAGGCTAAGGCATCCTAAGTCACAGGATGAAATAGAGGGTCAGCACAAGATACAGGTCATAAAGACCTTGCTGATAAAACAAGTTGCAGTAAAGAGGCCAGCTAAAACCTACCCAAACCAAGATGGCAATGAGAGTGTCCTCTGGTCACCCTTACTGCTACACTCCCACCGGCACCATGACAGTTTGCGAATGCCATGGCAACGTCAGGAAGTTACCTATATGGTCCAAAAATGGGAGGCACAAATAATCCACCGCTGTTTAGCATATAATCAAGAAATAAGCATAGAAAAGGGCAACCAGCAGACCTTGGGGCTGCTCTGCCTATGGAGTAGCCATTCTTTTATTCCTTTACTTTCCTAATAAACTTGCTTTGGCTTTAAAAAATAAAAATGAAAAATACATATTTCTCAACATATCTTTCTATTCAAAACTTCCCACTGATGGCTTTCTTGTGTGTCTGTGTATTTGTTTGGTTTAGTATTAACCAATTGACTTAAATGATGACAAAGGAGAGTTGGCATGCATTTGCAGTAGGTGTATAATTAAGAGGATGTAATTAAGGATTATTGCTGGATGTATTTACATTAGGGATGTAATTAGGAAGAAAGAAGAGTCAGTGCAATAGCCAAGGCATGGATGCCAAAATGTGCTTGGAAACTCAGAAACTGAAATGTATTTCTTTGTAGGAGGAACTTCCGTGGTCATCCCAGTCATGTGATGTAAGAGCAATGACAGCAATGGTATAAGGAAGAGTCCGGAAGCCACCATGCTCAGAACCATCAGCCTCAAGCAAATCATCTTCCCTTGTCCTCTTGCTCTCATCTTACCCTTCAGACAAAATCCATGGTATACTATTTTTATGTGCGTTCTTATTTTCTCATGAGTAGAAGCATTAATGTGATGAGTTTAACTACAGTTCATTTTATTTATGAGTCTCTGGTTAAATGTTAATAGCCTGAAGTCAAGTATCAAACAAGAATTTAGGGCTAAAGATCTTGCAAGTTGTACTTACTGCCTATCCAACAATGTTAGGATCCCGCCAATCCTGTTTCTTTGTATGTTTTAATGTTATCAAGAGTGAACACTTACTATGCTTTTTAAATGTCAATAACTGTTCTAAGCATCCTGGATATGTTAACTCATTTAATCCTCATGATGTGCACATGAGACAGCTACTATTATTATCATCTCTATTTTAAGGTCGAGGAAACTAAGTCAATAGAGAGGTTAAGTAATTCACCCAAAGTCACACAGCTGGTGAGAGGCAAAGCTAGCTATGACTACAGAATATGTGCTGTTAACCACCATACCACCATCTGTGCCTTTTTACAGTTGCTCGATAAATCTTTTATGATCGTCTCTTATTACAAGAAGGAGTAAAAATTATTGGATTGGACGTATGCTGGATTGTTCATATTGCATAGACAGTGATGGGGAGTTTTCTCCAATTGTGTAAGTCTGTTTTATGTTTTGAATGTACAGCTTGCACCACTACAATATCAATTGACATGCTCTCTAATATCACCATGCAGATTCATTCTCATCCTGTCTATAGTGTGAATAACTCATAGCCTCAAGATTAGCACAATAAAAAAGATTCTTAATAAAACAACATGAGATTCTATTCAAAGACTCGAAGGAAACTGATCTCATGTCCATTAAACTGCTAGTTGGATCTGTTTGAAAAACTTCCAAAGGGTTAGTATATGTGTTTCAGTGCCGTGTAATGAAAATTCAGGACTGGTGGGGGATTTAGTAAAAGTGAAAAGAAAGGAGAAGTTAAAATCTGAAGCAAAGCAGACTTTTCAGAAATAATTTATCGTTCCTCAGTTATACAGAGCCTTCATATGTAGAGAAAGGTTAACCTTAGATAGAGCTTGCCCTGCATATCAGTAATCTTTATTATTGAGACACAACAACTTTATTTCATAATCATTTTCTTCCGGCCAACCAGCTGTGATTACTCAAGGAAGATTAACTAAAACCTGATGGATTTCAGCCCCTATTCAGCAATGCCAGCCAAATACTATAATTACACAGGATGCAGGCTGAGATAATGTCGACCTTGTACTTAGAGATAGTCCTAGATAAGTGGAACGGTCAGATTTGCAGGTCAGGTTTTTCAATCACTGGGGCTGTATCTGTAAAGGGAAAGAGACAGGAAAAGAAGAAGAAAAGCAAGCAAAAATCCTCTCATCATTTTAGCCATCCTGAAAGAAGGCATTTAATAGACAAAGACTTCAACAGACAGGAGTGGGTTCACCAGTGCAGATCTTAGAAGCTGTGTGGAAGATGTATAGTTCCTAAAGTAAATGTCATCTCTGCCCCTCCTGAGTCCATGTGTTATGTGGATGGGACGTGTGTGAGCCTTTCCATTTGGCAGTTTGCACTTCACGCTGCTGATGTTATGAAATTTACATTAAGTTGGAAAAACAGTCTTTGTCATACTTTGTCCTTTTGGAGGAAATGGATTTCCTTAACAAGAGCACCACTTTATTTCCCCTATGAATTCAGATACAGAAAACGTTCCTGAATGGCATTCTACCAAATAGAAAGGCTGCTAAGGAAGGGCTTATTATTCTAAAAATTTTAATGACCCAGAAGCAAAATATTTTTGGTCCTTATATTGTAGACATAAATGCTTAAATTCAGATTTCAAGTGCCAAGACCTCTGAGATATTACTGTTGGAACTTAACCAAAGATGAGGGATGCAGGAGGTATTTGTTAGTGGTTAATGAATAATTCCTTAAATCATTTGGTTATTAACTAGTTCAAAATGCCTCACCTCTAGAGCTTTGTAATTTTATTAAACTACGCAAAAGTTTCCCTGCTTTAATAAACTTTATGTGAAATGTGAAAATATTTTACATATATCAAATGTGCTTTCCTTTTAATGATTTCTGAGATGCTGCATATTCAGACATTTGTGCCTTTGCCTGTGAGCCTTCTTTTTTTAAGGGATAGCTTCGTTCCCACTCATTTTCTCCTAGTGAACTCCTATTCATTTTTCAAGCCTACATCAGGACAGTATGTTTTTGTTATTTTTATTATAATATTTCTTTTTCTTTATTCTAGTAATTAATTGCCCCTTCCCCTTTGGGTTCATGGTATAATAGTCCTTCCTCCATTATACTGTGTATTAATAATAATAATAATTATTATTACTGTAATAATATTGCTATTATTATTATTATTAGTTAATTGGCCATTTCTCCAGCTAGAGATCTTTAAGGACATTGATGGTGGCTTATTTTTCTTCGATCACTAGCATAAAAGAACCAGGAACATGATAGGCATTTAATAAATATTTTTTTGAAGGCATGAGTACATAAGTAAATAGTGAAGTTATTCTAAAGAAACAGGTTAGTTTTCAGTACAGCTGCTAAATTTTGAATCTTTCAAAATATCAGAGAAGATTGTGTTTTTAATATGTAAGGCCAATTGTAGAGTAGGAAGCTACTGAAAATAACATTGCTCTTAAGAGTATGTTAGAACACTTCCTTATTCTTCATGCATCCATAGAGAAAAGGAAAAGTCTTCTTAACTCTCCAGAAGAATTAATAAGAGGAGCATTTCTAATTTCTTTCCACCCACTCACTCACTCTCCTTCCACTGACCATTGAAAATGGGGGAAGAGAAAAAAGTATGATTGGCTAAAGTTTTTCTGGATCCTCCCCAAATTTCTTTGGCTCTGCTCTTTACCTTCTGGCAGTCTCAACAGAGGAAACCAGCATCTTTAGATGAATGGGTGCTATGGATTGATTGTGTCCTCTCAAATTACTGTGTTGTGAACTTAATTGCCAATGCAATAGGGTAGGGCCTGATGGGAGGTTTATAGGTGGAAGGGACTAATGCTGCTATAAAAAGGTCTTGAGGAAGTGAGTTCTATCTCTTCAGCTTTTCTGTCATGTGAAGACATAGAGTTTGTCTCTCTCTTGCTCTTCCATCTTCTGCTGTGTTAGGATGCAGCAAGGAAACCCTGGTCAGATACTGGAATCTAGATCTTGGACTTTGCAGCCTCTAGAACTGTTAAAATACAGTTCTAGGGGCCTGGTGTGGTGGCTCACAACTGTAACACCAGCACTTTGGGAGGCTGAGGTGGGCGGATGTTGAGGTCAGGAGTTTGAGACCATCCTTGCCAACATGGTGAAACCCCTGTCTCTATTAAAAATACAAAAAAATAACTGGGTGTCATGGTGGGCGCCTATAATCCCAGCTACTCGGGAGGCTGAAGCAGGAGAATTGCTTGAACCCAGGAAGCAGAGGTTGCAGTGAGCCAAGAAGAGGCTGTTGCACTCCAGCCTGGGTGATAGAGAGAGACTCTGTCTTAAAAAAAAAAAAAAGGAAAAGAAAAGAAAAGACAATTCTGTTCTTTATAAATTACCCAGTGCATAGTATTCTGCTCTAGTAGCACAAAAGGAACTAAGGCAATCAGTATTTTCAATGTAGGGTATATTATTAGGCCTGCAGAAGAGTGTGGCTTTATCAGTAACCCAAAGCTGTTCATTTTTATTGATAACAAACGTAATATTTGACCTTAATTTATCTGACTCCTATATTCATCTTTACTAAGTGTCCAGTCTCAGGTAGGGGAAAGGAGGTATTAATTATTGTACTCTGCTACCACCAAATAAATCCGAAATAATGTCTCTAGTTGTCCATTCCCAGAATATTGTGGAATTATAAAATTTTAGTGAACTCTTACTATGAATACACTGTAATTAATTCAAATTTAATATTTTAAATTACAGAATTGAGGCGGAGATACCAAATAATCTTATTTACTAAAAATATTATTTCAGAATCCCTTAATTGTCTGCCTTTTCAGAGAATGACATCAGGCACGCAGAGCTTGTAGAGGTCTAAACTGTCATCCAATACAAGAGTTGAATAGAGACCACATTTGAGTTGAAGACATTAAGCCATCTTCTTTCAGCCTGAATCTAGTGATCAGAAGCTCACTAACTCTTGATGCTTCCTGCTTGCTAGTTAGATAACTCCAAAGATTAGAGAGTACGTTATTTTAGTGAGTAATTTTTTTCTCTGTAAATTCTTCTAATTTTACTCTCTGGTGGAACATAAGCAATCTATTTTATATTTTTTCCACTATAAATCTTTATATTGTAATGTTATTTCTTTGAAATCAGGGATCATATATCTTTCATATGCATATCCTCCTTCTCTGCTTAATATTAATATAAAAAACATCTTTCGAGCACTAGGCACTGTGCCTGGTGTTTGTCATAAAAATGAATAAGATATGATTCCTTTCCTCAGGAAGGATATACAAAAAAAGGCTATACAAAGTATATATAAAGAAATGCATACAAGCCATGGTATAAATTGCTCTAATGAAAGCATGTACAAAATGCTAAAGGAAGCTGAGAAAGAGAGCATCTAATATGGCTTAGGAAAAGAGGTTGACCTAGCCATGAAGAAATTTTTGGGTGAGTCTTAAAAGATAAATTTTCCTGGCAGAAAAAGAGGGGAAGAATTTTGGAGTCAGTGAGATCAGCATGTCCAAAGTCACAGAGGAAAGAAAGTTTGCAGCACACATAGTAAACATCAGTGTTCAAGGTTGCTGAAGTGAGTGAGTGTGTGGAGGGTGGCAGAAGAGCCCAGAAATGAAGGCGCCCAGAGCATGAATGGCTTCCTATAACCTACTAAGGATGTGGATATTGACTTAAGGAAAGAAAAGCCACATTAAGATGTAGAATAGGAAAGTGGCTATGTTACGTATATTAGAAAAATCACATAAGCAGTAGTACAATGGAAATGTGATGAAATTAAAAGCAGGAAGATCATTTAGAAAGTTCTTGTTTGCTTGTTTGTTTCTCTTTGGATTTTTGCAATCGTACAGATGACTCCTGAATAAGGGACAGTGGGAATGCAGATTACAAATAAAAGATGGACATGAAGGGTTTTTAGCATGTAGAGTATATAGGATTTGTGGTTGGATAAAGGTGGGATGAGGGACAGAAGAGATTTAGGAAATAAAAGAACTTTGTCCAGGTTTGGTTTCTTCGGGGGTGTTCAGGTAAAAGAAAGTTCAGAATAATACAAGCAGTAAAGGCATGAATCTTGGAAGAGAGTTCCAAGACTGATAATATTATAGAATTGGGAAGCTCTAACATATGAGTAGTACTTGAACCATAGAAATGTGCAATGCAAGGAAATGCCATGATCAAGACCCTGGGGAACATTGGCACTTCAGAGCCTATTACAAGAGAAGGCCAGCAAAGTAGACTTAGAAGAATTGCTCAGAGAGGTAAGAGGAAAACCAAGAGAAATTAGGGTTATGGAGGCCAAGAATGAAGAGATTTTTCTGGAAGTAGAGAGAAGTCATCATTGTGAGAGAACATCATTTCATGCCTGTGAAATTCCTTGTGGAAAGATATAGGTAAAATTTACAGAAAAAATTTACAAAAAAAAGACACCATCTAAAATGTTTAAAATACCAGTCTCATAGATTGATGCAACTTTAAAAGCAATTAATGAAAAGAATAAAAAGATAAAAAGGTCATGTTAAACAAGTACTGATACATTAATGGTGGATTTCTTGATGAAGTCATTATCGATCACCCTTACACAAGAGTGATTTGTGTGAGTTGAAATGGTGAAATAAAAAGCAGAGATGCTGTATTACAGACAGTGGCTGAGCTAGAAGATATTATATCAATGAATATATAAAGACTATAAAAAGAATTGAGCTTCTTAGGGTCCTTTACTTGTCTATTTTATTTATTATTTTGCTTTTTCTCCTTTTGAAAAAAATTACGCCAAGCAGACTAATACCATACTATATATTAAGATAGGAATATTTGAATTAAACACCCACAGTAGATTTATGGATATGTTTTCAAAATCTCTTTTCACTGATTCTGGAGAACCAAGTAAAATTTGCCAGTCTCAGTCATAATAGAGTCAATGTGACCAACCTTGTTCACTGCCTATGGGAGGATGTATGAACACCATTATCATTTCCAATCTTTCCCCATGGTTTGCCTGAGCAGCCATCACTCACACCTTAAAGGCTTCCAAGATTTGCTACATATTTATATACCTTTCTTGAATATAAAATCCATGATATAAAGTGTGTTATTGAACTGAAAGTTCCCAAATGCCTGTGAAATTTCTTGTGGAAAGGTATAGGTAAAATTTAAAGAAGGAAATAAAAAAGACGCTCTCTAAAAAGTTTAAAATACCAGTCTAACAGATTGATGCAACTTTAAAAAAATTAATGAAAAGAATAAAAAGATTAAGTGAAAAATGTCTATTCTGTACTTTATAGAATTATTAGGAAGTCCCTATTAATGGCTTAATAATAGTAACAGAAATTTCTGGAAATTAATTGTGTTGGGAGAAAATAGATTTTTTTTCAACTCCCTGAGTAATGCCCAATTTAATGCTCAATTTTTTATTTTGGGCTTTGTCAGTTGGAAAAGAAAGAAGTTAAATTTCCTGGAAATTATATTTGATAATAACACAGTAATTTAATTATCTTGTCATTGTGCAGACTGATATTCAAGAAAATGATGTGTCATGTTAGATGTTTTGCTGACTTACTCTACAACTCAATTACAGCAGTATTTAAGGGCAAAGAGAAAATGGCTAGAAGTTACATTAATTTCATTGCAACTTTGACTTGTAGTTATTTTCTGTCTGATTTGGTAGGAGTTGGCTGAAGCTATTTCATGGAAATGATCCTTATTTTTCTTTTTTAACCCTATGACCTCTCTTGAAAATAAATCCCTTCATTGACAGGCTCATTCAGAGTTGGTCTCAAATATTTTCCCCATCTCCCAGGTCTTCAACTGGAAACCTGCCTGAATGGCCCTAGGGAATAACAAACTTCTAACTGCATTACATGATCACTTTTTTTGAAATATATTTTGGTATCCATAGTTTTGATCTTCTATTAAGCAGTTGATTTTGCCATTAAGTTACGTGTCTGTTATGAGTAGATGCTATTTCACTTGGTAGAAAATCCCCAAAGCAGGGCTTCAACAGGACAGACATTCATTTCTCTGTTATAGAAATAAAATCTGAGGGTACTTATTTCAGGTGCGGATGGCACTGTGTGGTGTCAGAGACTGAGGCTCCTTTGGTCTGGCTGCTCCCCCACCCTCAGCACATAATTTCTATCCCATGTTTCAAGAAAGCTCTTCTTGCTGTTGCCCCTTTGTCAGCATTCCAGCCAGCAAAGGGTAGGAAGGGTGGAGAAAAGGCAGGCCTCTCTCACTAAGGATGTTTCTAGAAAATGGCACACAATGTTTACATTTTACACAATGTTTACATTCTATCAGCTAAAACTTAAGCACAGGCCCACACTGGCAGAAATGGAGTCCGGGAAGTGTAGTCTTGACTCCAGGTGGCCACCTACCCAGCTAAACCTGAGAGTTCTATAACTAAGGAAAGAGGGGAGACTGGATCCTGGAGAAAAAACAGTTATCTCTGCCACAGTTTTCTTCTCCCTGCTCAGCCTGTCACGTCATCCCTGCCATTAAATCTCAGTTTGTGGTCTTCCTATTCAACTAGAGCTTTTTTTGATATTAGCCACTCTTTTTCTTTGGCTTTTGGAAAAATGATTTCTTTGCTCTTTCTTTATATACTGTACTTGTATTTGTGTTCATAATTTTTTTCTCATCTATTAAATAGTATTCCTTAAGGAAAAAAGTCTTATGTATTCCAAGCCTAGTTGCACAGTTACGCACCCTGAGGAAATTCGGTAATACCATGAGTAAAAGTCAGAGGTACATTAATTAGAGATATAAATAAATATTAGTACAGTTCTTGCCAGAACAAGTTTTCTTTAGAAATATCATAAAATTGGGCTGAGTGTGGTGGCTCACGCCTGTAATCCCAGCACTTTGGGAGGCCGAGGCAGGTGGATCACCTGAGGTCAGGAGTTCGAGACAAGCCTGATCAATATGGTGAAGCCCCGTCTCTACTAAAAACACAAAAAATTAGCCAGGTGTAATGGTGGGCACCTGTAATCCCAGCTAGTTGGTAGGCTGAGGCAGGAGGATTGCGTAACCTGGGAGGTGGAGTTTGCAGTGAGCCGAGATCATGCCTGAGTGACAGAAGGAGACTCCATCTCAACAACAACAACAACAAAAAAAAAAAAAAAAAAAAAGGAAAAGAAATATCGTAACATCTATTATGTCTTCCTAGGAAGCTGCTCTGCTCCATTCTAAGTCTTTTGTTTGATGTACTTCTGAGCTCTGCTCTCTGTCAGAGGCACTGTGGTTTTCCATTCATGAGGGATGTCTGAATAGGTGTGTCTTGTAGCCTGGAAGGTGAGATCCAAGAGACAATGTCCTCAGATATAAACTGGGAGAATCCCTGAAAATATCCATTTTCCACAGCAACAATGAAACCAACACTCTATGACTGAATAGTTCTTTATTCTCTCAAAGTACTAGGAAGAGATGTGAGAAAGAGAATAAATACAAATGAATTGGTACATACTTACTGATTGAGATTTTCTAAATCAAGCTATGACTGTTTTATGGACAGGTTAAAAGCCAACGTGGGGTAAACCAGCTTAATAATAATAATAAAACAGCCACTAGAGTTTCAAGATAAAATACATGACAGCCAGTTAAATTTGGAGTTAAACAGTGAATTTTTTTTATTATATATATGCCCTATGCAATATTTGGGATATATTTACACTCAAAAAGTTTCTATTTTTCTAAAATTCCAATGTAACTATGTTTCGTGTATTTTTATTTGCTAAATGTGATTAATGTTTTACTCTATCCATGGCACTTAGTAAGACTCTTTTCTCAAAAGGTGGAGAGTATTTCTCTACTCTGCTGAATTGGGGATGGCCTTAGACTTTCTTTGGCCAATAAAATGTGGCCCAAGAAACACTGCAAATTGGGCAAATTGGGGTACCCAGGGTTAGGTTGCACTAGTAGACCCCCCCAGATGAATGAAGTTTCTCAGGTGAGCCTGGATAAGCCTGCAGATGGACCACTCAGTCAAACCACAGAATCCTGTGAAAGTGCATAGCTATAGTTTTAACCTA
This sequence comes from Mandrillus leucophaeus, assembly GCF_000951045.1. Classification (NCBI taxonomy): domain Eukaryota; kingdom Metazoa; phylum Chordata; class Mammalia; order Primates; family Cercopithecidae; genus Mandrillus; species Mandrillus leucophaeus. The sequence continues at coordinate 4,362,632 of NW_012101932.1, read as the reverse complement.
TTGTATTTGGGGTAGCTTGCTAGGCAGTAATAGATATTTGATATAATTCTGATTAGAATGAGTATTTTTGAGCCATTTGAAATAAGGAATTTATAATATTTATTATAATACTTAGGACAGTGACCTACTGTTTCTAGAGGAATGGCTAGATACTGAATGACTCTTCCAACGCATAATGTATAAATAAGCGTAGATAAAATATTTAAAAATACCATTTTATGAAAGAAACATGTCTGTATTAGCACAAAAAGAAAAATACAAGAAAACAAGAATAAAGTGAAAAAACTAAAAACAACCAGGAGGCACTAGAGCACTGAGGCTAGAACAGATAAGATGGAGCAAGGGCTGAAAATAGCCAAGATAATCATAAAAAATGACACATTTTTTTTTCTTCTTATGCCTGCTCTCACCATTTATGAAGTACAGGTGAAAATTCACAAACCATGTATCTAAATACTTAAAAATTATACCTGAAGCAAGCCCACAGCCTGGTCATGAATCCCACCAAGAGCCCCACAGCACATTCCCCAGGGATGGCCTTAGAAACTCAGAGGCTAAAGGACCAAATCCTTGCCCAAGCCAACCCTTCAATCTGGTCTATCAAGTTGGTCTTCTGGGGTCAGGCAGGGCAGAAGCTGAGCCCAGGATTCCTGAATCCTGGCAGTGAATGGACCAGGTCAAAACCAGGCTGGAAACTGAGTAGGGCAAGCTCCCAGCTTCATCCTTCCCAGGCTGTTATATAAATGCCCCATGAATCCAGACATCATTCTGAGACTGAGGAGGGAGGGATAGGCAATCTTAGACAGCAGTGGAATTGAACATGGATCACTGAACTGACTGAATATAAATCCTGAATTAACTGAGCACAGACTCAGCATATATCTGGTATCAAACTGGAAGTGACTGAGTTGCTTTGAGGTGACAAGAGTAATTATTTTCTGCTTTATGGTGTTAATAAAACAAGTTAAGGCTGGGCGCGGTGGCTCACACCTGTAATCCCAGCACTTCTGAGGCTGAGGCGGGCAGATCACAAGGTCAAGAGATTGAGACCATCCTGGCCAACATGGCGAAACGTCATCTCTACTAAAAAATACAAAAATTAGCTGGGTATGGTGGCACGTGCCTGTAGTCCCAGCTACTTGGGTCGAGGCAGGAGAATCGCTTGAACCTGGGATGCGAAGGTTGCAGTAAGCCGAGATCATGCCACTGCACTCCAGCCTGGTGACAGCGTGAGACTCCATCTCAAAAAA
>NW_012101932.1:4351151-4361332 GCF_000951045.1 Mandrillus leucophaeus | reverse complement strand
ACAGCTTAAGAATTCCAGATTTTGTACTATACTCCATCTCAAAAAAAAAAAAAAAAAAAAAAAAAAGTTAAAAAAATCAGTTAATATAGTGAGTTAGTTAAATGAATGAATGGAAGGAATTATCACAGTGCCTTATCCATAGTAAATACTCAGAGATATTATTATTGCCATTGGTGAAAATCTGGACTCTAAAAAAAACTGAGCTCAATTTATGAAATGAAAGACTGCCATTTAGATCTATTTCAGTCATATTATATAAAGTAAACTCACTACAGTTATGAAAAAGATATATAATGATAATGACTGAGGAATGATACCTCATGCTTGAAATCAAAATAACCAATATTTCTACTATTAAACCCAATATTGGTGGTTTAATTTCAAGGTAACATCATCCATCACATATAATTCATTCTGTTAGTTTCAATTGTATTATTTTTGCAATTTTTGAATTCATACATTTGCTATGATTTTGTAGTTTTCAAGCTGTATTCTCTGATTTAGTTTTTTTCTATATTTAAGAAGTATCATTAAATAGTTAACACTAGTGGTCCTTAAAACATGTTCTCCAACAAGGATGATTCCTTGCAATTCAAGCATTCAACAAATACATAGTTTATTAAGCAGTGTATTATGTAGTGAATACACAGAGGTGAATTAAATAGACGTAGTCCTTTTTTCTTATGAGGTACAGAATTTATGAACAAGATGACAATAGACAGAAATGTTGAACCTAGAAAGAAGTAAGAGAAAAGTAATAAAATCAATAGGATAGTACAGTACACTTTTATGAGAGGTTTTAAAGTTCCAAAAATAAATTAATGAATGATAAGCAAAAGTCAGAATTTTTCTTTCACATTTGTCTTTAGCTCACCTGAATTTTTACTTTTTATGATGAGAAGAAGAGATGCAGTGTCATTTTTTTCGTCCCATAGGAATACATTGTTATCCCAGGACCATTTTTAATGAGTTCTTGGTCAAATAAAAAGTTTTGTAAATATCTGGATCTGGATTGTGGGTTTAGTTCCATCATTTCAGCAATACCATATTGATTTAAATGCTGTTTATCATATGGTTTATAATAAGACTCAATATCTGGTAAGGCCAATAGCTCACTGGATTCTGGACAAGAGGAACCCTTACCTTAGTCCATGCTTTAGCTGACCCACAGAAGTATTTTGTTTGGATTTGCTTGCATCTTGGTGTTTATATTTTTTTAGCAATCAATTGAGCAAAAGAGAATTATGAGAAGGATTCATGACAACTAAAGCCCCTAAGGCTAGAGGATAAAGGGGCTGAAAGTCACGTACATACATGAGAAAAGGAGAAAAATCAGTTTTGTCCTTGATATGGTTTGGATTTGTGTCCCTGCCAAAATCTTATGCTTAATTGGAGGAGGGCCTTGGTGGGAGGTGATTGGATCATGGGAGTGGACTTCTCCATTGTGGTTCTCATGATAGTGAGTGAGTTCTCATGTGATCTAGTTGTTTGAAAGTGTGTGATACTTCCCTCTTTGTTCTCTCTCTTTCCTGCTCTGCCTTGGTAAAACATGCTTGCTTCCCCTTCACCTTCCATCATGATTGTAAGTTTCCTGAGGCCTCTCAGTCATGCATCCTGTTAAAACTATGCAACTGTGAGTCAACTAAATCTCTTTTCTTCATAAATTACCCAGTATTAGATAGTTCTTTATGGTAGTGTGAGAAAAGACTAATACTGAAAATTGGTACCGGAAGTGGGGCACTGCTATAAAGATACCTGAAAATGTTGAAGTGACTTTGAAACTGGGTAACAAGGAGAGATTGGAACAGTTTAGAGAGCTCAGAAGAAAGGAAGATGTGGGAAAGTTTGGAACTTCCTAGAAACTTGTTGCATGGTTTTGTCCAAAATGCTGATAGTGATAAGGACAATGAAATCCCAGCTGAGGTGGTCTCAGATGGAGATGAGGAAGTTATTGGGAACTGGAGTAAAGGTCACTCTTGATATGCTTTAGCAAAGAGACTGGTGGCATTTTGCCCCTGCCATAGGCTTCTGTGAAACTTTGAACTTGAAAGAGATGACCTAGGGTATCTGGCAGAAGAAATTTCTAAGCCCCAAAGTATGCAAGATGTGACCTGGCTGTTTTTAAAAGTGTATATTTATACATGTAAATAAAGAAATGGTCTAAAATTGGAACTTATATTTAAAAGAAAAGCAGAGTATGAAAGTTTGGAAAATTTGCAGCCTGGCTATATGGTAGAAAAGAAGAACCCATTTTCTGGTGAGAAATTCAAGTTGGCTGTAGAAATTTGCATAAGTAAAAAAGAGCTGCATGTTAATAGCCAAGGCAATGGAGAAAATGTCTCCAGGGCATTTCAGAGACTTTCATGGAAGCCCCTCCCATCACAGGCCTGGAGGCCCAGGAAGAAACAATGGTTTCCTGGGCCAGGCCCAGGGCCCAGCTGCTCTGTGCAGCCTTAGGACATGATGCTCTGCATTCTGGCTGCTCCAGCTCCAGTCATAGCTAAAAGGGGCCAAGGTACAGCTCTGGTCATGGCTTCAGAGTGTGGAAGCCCGAAGCCTTGGTGGATTTCACTTGGTATTGGGCTTGTAGATATGCAGAAGGCAAGAGTTGAGATTTGGGAACATACACCTAGATATCAGAGGATCTGTGGAAATGCCTGGATGTTCAGGCAGATGTCTGCTGCAGGGGTGCAGACCTCACAGAGAACTTCTGCTAGGGCAGTGCAGAGTGGAGATGTGGGGTTGAAGTTCCCACACAGAGTCCCCATTGGGGCACTGCCTAGTGGAGCTTTGAGAAGAGGGCCACCATCCTCCAGATCCCAGAATGGTAGATCCAACAACAGCTTGCACAACAGCTTGCATTGTGTGTCTGGAAAAGCTGCAGACACTCAATGCCAACCCGTGAAAGCAGCTGGGGGTGCTATACTCTACAAAGCCAAAGGGGTGGAGCTGCCCAAGGCCTTGGGAGCCCTCTGCTTGCATCAGCATGCCTTAGATGTGAGACATGAAGTCAAAGGAGATTATTTTGGAGCTTTAAGATTTAATGACTGTACTGCTGAATTTCAGACTTGCATGGGGCATGTACCCCTTTGTTTTGGCTAATTTCTGCATTTTGGAATGACAGCATTTACCCAATGCCTGTACCCCCATTGTATGTTGGAAGTAACTAACTTGTTTTTGATTATACAGGCTCATAAACAGAAGGGACTTACTTTGTCTTAGATGAGACTTTGGACTGTGTACTTTTGAGTTAATGCTGAAATGAGTTAAGACTGGGTGACTGTTAAGAAGGGATAATTGTATTTTGCAATGTGTGAAGGACCTGAGATTTGGGAGGGACCAGGGATAGAATAATATGGTTTGGATTTATGTTTCCACCCAAATCTCACATCGAATTGGAGGAGCCTGGTGGGAGGTGATTGGATTATGGGGGCGGGTTTCCTCCACACTGTTCTCTTGATAGTGAGAGAGTTCTCATGAGATCTGATGGTTTAAAAGTGTATGGTACTTCCCCTTTTACTCTCTCATATGGAAAGATGTGCTTTGCTTATCCTCTGCATGTTGCTGTGATTGTCAGTTTTCTGAAGCTTCTCCAGCCATGAGGAACTTGAGTCAATTAAACCTTTTTTCTTCATAAACTATTTAGTCTCAGATAGTTCTTTGTAGCAGCATGAGACAAATACAATCCTAAAACCCACAACAAAGTTTTACTTTGTATTTAAAGTTGAATGCTCTAAATGAGTCAAAATAGTGTCCAAGAAGACTGGGTGCCCCAACTAAATGTACTTGTTCCTTCCCATTTGCTTGGGAAGTAATTTTGGGAAGCATTGGAACTTCCTGTAAGGATTCAAGTTAGACTTCAGAAAGAAATCTGTTCACCTTGTGGGACACAGTAAAAGACTCTGATCATTTCTCTGAGATTTGACCTCTAGAATTTTGTTCTAAAATGTATCTACCACTTTTTATAATCAGATATGGTAAGACACACAGGCACAGAAGCGAAGAAGTTTATATTCCCAGTTTGCTAGAAACAGGAGGCAGGGCATACCACACAGGCCCATGTGGGGAAACACCAGGGTCGTTTAAGCGGCAAAGAGAGTGAGGGGAAAGCATGGGCAAGAGTCTTTATTGTGGTTTTCTTGGGAAGGAATTGGCAGGCTAGGAGAGCAGCTGAGCAGCTTTGGGATTGGCTGGTTTGAATAATCTCAGCAAACTTCAGGGTGTAAGGACTGCTCCTGCTTTCCTAGAAACTGGCCCTGAAGGGATATTAGGGCAGGGAAATAGAGAGCTTGTCAGAGGAGGTAGTAGGGCATATGGACCATGGGTTGGTTGGTTCACATATGAAAGGCATGGCCTCAGGACAGTAATTAGCTTTGTTTAGGAATTAGCTAGCCCTGGACAGGGAAGTCTCTCCAGGATCAGTAAGATCCAAACTTCAGAGCATTATAAAATACAGACAATTAAAAAAAACAGGACCACTATAATACAAATCTGTACATCACTTTTTTCTCTCGACAAAACCTGACTCTTAGATTAAAATCATATATTTCATAGTTCTTGCACCTAAAGTGAGCATCAACAGACGATCTTGAAAGTTTGAAACCAAACAAACAATTGTTCTTTTCTTGGATGAGTCTGGCCCTCCCCATGAAGCATGCCTCCACCTTAGCTGGGGGAGAACTATGAGAATGATTGTGAATGACAAATACAATGGATAGTTTTTCAAAATACTATTCCATAATCAAGTAGTTTTAAACCATTGATTAAAGTAACAGCTAATGACGAGTTATTCATTGCATGTTTATGCTTTTATTTTTTGCTACTAAAGTTCAAGTTAATATGCATGAAGATTGAATCCATGCAAGTAATTCACCAGCATAATGACTATCATATTAAATGCATGTTTAATATGGTATAGATAATTTTGTCTTTGGCATACTTACAATTCCATCTACCTCTAGGAAACTGATCATTGAGAAATATTACTATAAATTTGGTGATACAACAGAAGATATTAACGGTCATGATCAGATTCACTTTTTAGAACTATAATCCTACAGCAGAAGTCTGAAAAGTACACTTAATGGGCCAATCTGGCATGACATCCATTTTCGTAGATAAAGTTTTATTGGAGTACAGTCATGCCAATTTAATTTATGTGTTATATATCTCAGTTTTCATACTACATCAGTAGAATTGAGTAGTTGAAATAGAGACCTCTTACCTGAAGAGCTTAAAATACTCTCTAGACCGTTATGAAAGAAGTTTGCTGACTCCTGCGCTAGAAGATAGACTGAAATGAAGGTGAAAATATTTGAAAATAAAATACAATGAAAATGAATAAAAAAGTTATTGTTGTGGTAAGACAAATGATAAATTGAGCTAAGGAAGTAGCAACAGGAAGAGAGAGAGATCAGATGATATAGAATTTGGTGACTGACTGGATAGATCATGAAGGCAAGGAAAAGACCAAGATGAGTCTGATGACAGGGTGGAAGTTGGTGCCATTAACTGAGGTAAGAACCACATGATAAACAGTAAATGACTGTGGGTAGTATGTATGCATGACTGTATTGTAAAATAAGCATTGGGCGGTGGCTATGTATAAGAGTAGAATGAAACTCATGAAGATTTGGAATAACCATCCTATGTCCAAGTGAGACCTTTGAAAACATGTTTATCTCATTTGGACATAGAATCATGCATTTAAAGCCCAAGTGATTGACCAAGACTCTACTTGAATAGGATATCAATTAGCTCATAATATAAGGCTATTGAATTTGGCTTTTCTTTATCATTGTATTTAAGTATTTTTTCCTCTTTTTCAAAAACATTTTTAAAATATCAAGGATAAAGAGTAATTCCAGCATTTCTAATAAAAGTAGAGGCAATTTTTTTTTCCTATTCAGTGATGTAAACTTCCAAAAAAAAAAAAAAAAAAAGAATCTGGAAGAAAAAGAGCAAATTAAATACAGGGAGTAAGTAGAAGAGAGGAAATAAATATGAAGGCAGAACTCGAACAGTAACAAAGAACAAATAGAGAAATCAAATAAACTAAAAGTTTGTTCTTGAAAATTTACAAAAGCGTAGCTAGACTGGTGAAAAAAAGAGAACATAATTTGCAATAATTTGAGCATATTAAAATATTAAAGGAGAAAATTTCTGTTTGGGGTGATGAAAACACTTTAGAAATAGGTGTTAGTGATGTTGTACAACATTGTAAATGTAGTTTATGCCACTGAGTTGTATACATAAAAAGATTAAAAAGTAAATTTTATGTTATTTGTATTTCACCACAATAAAAAGGATTTTTAAAAAGGAGAAAATATAATTGAATTACTTTTAGTTAAGTTTAAGTAATGGGCATTAGAGCCATAACGTGGATTTCTGAATGTAATAAAATTTTAAATGAAAAATAATAATTAGATCTTGTTATTGCATTTCCATTTGGCATGTGCTCCTTTTTCAGTGCTAGTGTAGCATTATAGAGTTCCATGGAGACACTCATCATACAAGTGTTAAAGAATAGAAGAAAACATATAAATGCTACATCTGCCTTTCTTTGTCAGACTCCTTCCCCAGTGGTCTGGCTGTTCAGAACTGCCCCAAGCTGACTTGTTAAGCAGGTCCCTCTCATTTCATAATAGGGACATTGCTATAAAATGACTAATGATTCATGTCTTCTTCTCTTCAGACTTAGAGTCTACAGTTTTGCACATTTTGATTATTTGATATATTTACCCATCCACCTATGAATATGAAGAAAATGTTCTTATATTCCTTTACTACCAATGGAATCAATTAAGGTCACTAAATCCATTTCTTTATCTGTGATTAAAAGAGGTAGGCATTTAGAAGGAGCTAGGAAGGGAATTCTCTCACACCAGTGTCCCTCCTAGGAAATCATCAAAATGACGAATATCTGGCCCTGAAAGCTGACATCGTAATCACCTGTTATGGTTACTTTTTCTGTCTGACAAACTATCCCTAATTTAGCAATGTAAGAAAACAATCATTTTATCATGCTCATGGATTCTGTGGCTCAGAAATTTGGAAGGCGCAGCATTGAAGGCTTGCCTCTCCTCTATAACGTCTGAGTTCTCAGGCCAGGAAGATTCAAAGGGTAGGGTTACCTTGAGGACTAGAGACTAGAATCATCTGAAGGCTCATTCATTCAAATATCTGGTTCCTGGACAAGGAGAACTAAAAAACCAAGACTGCCAAAAGCAGTGCCTACGTTTGGTCTTGCCATGTGGCTTGGCCTGATAGCCTGGCAACCTCTGAGTACATGGTGGCTCAGGACTCCTAGTACCAGTGCTCCAACTGACAAGTTAGAAGCTTCACTGCTCTTTCTGACCTAGTCTTGGAATTCATGCAGCTTCGCTTGGTTGCAAATGAGTCATAAGTCCACCCGTATTAAAGGAGGGGATTCACAGAACACCACTTTTGGATGAAGGTAGAGAGCATGTCATAAATGAGAACGTGAGATAAGACATATTTTTGCTACCATTTTGGAAAATTTAGCCTGCCATACTATATGATTTCTAGTTATCTTCCTATTCAGTTATTCACTTTCCATAATTCAGTATGACTAAAACTACTTGAAATAGAATTTGAGCATTCAACCTTCTTCTACTTTCATCTTCATTTCACCCTGGCCTCTGTTGCTTTAGTATTCTATGGTTGTAAGGCTAAGCACTAAGCAGAAGATCAACTTTTATAATGTATAACGTTTTGTTTTTTGTGGATGTGTTTATTTTTCATGGCTTTCCAGTTCTGAAGAAGGAAATGTACTGTTATGACTATAAAGATGTCCTGCTGAATGTCCTCCTGCTTGGGAAAGTAAAACTCAATATAGAAAAAGTATCGCTAATCAAATCTACAAGTAAGATTTACTTTGATGAGGAATTTGATGCTCAAGAAATATTTTCTGCCTTTTATTGTAAATTTATAATCCTGAATTAGATTTCAATGAAAAGAGGAGCCATATTAAGCCACTCTTTAAAAATAAATCATGTATTGTTATGATTTTATTTCAAGATGTGAATTTCAGTTGTAAATTAATTCATTCTGCCAATGTTTGTTGTGTACCACTTCCCTTTCAGACACTATGCTAAATAGGGGTCTGCAATGGTGAATGGAACCCAACGTTCTCTAATGCAGCTTCTAGTCTAGCTGACAGGAGGGTTGGGGATGGGTAATGAGAATCATCACATGAGTAAACACGTAAGTTAATATACTATTCCAGATTGTGGTCAGTAAAGTGAAAGGATAGGATAGAGTCCAACCAGAGAGAAGAAAAAGGAAAGCTCATTTGGATTAGGTGAGTCAGGGAAAAAATATTTGAGAAACTGATGCTTAGCTAATACTTGATGGTGATAAATCACAACAAGTTAGACGAATTTAGTGTGAAAATTTGTTTAGGTAGAGGGAAGAACTTTCTCAGAGGCCCAAAGTCAGGTAATACACTGTATTGTTTTATTTTATTTCAGGAGCTATAAACCGAGAAAAGATTGATGAATATTAAGTAGAAGAGTGAGAGGGTCATCTTTGCATTTAAAAAAGATCACTTGCTGTTGCTGTATGGAAAATGAATTGGAGCAGGGTAAGATTGGAGCTGGTTCTTGCTAATGTTTGTGAAGATGGAAAATAACTAGGGAAATAATTTGCTAAGAAGAAGAAATAAAGGACCTTCCAAAATTTAATAATTATTACATAGAATTGGTAATGTACTCCTCATTACTATACTCAACCCATAATTATTACTATGCTCAACCCATAATCTCACCTGAGTGGTACAAAGGGTACTAAGGGTCTATACTCATACAATATCATAACTAGAAATTTTCCCATGCAACCACTTGCATGCCTCTTGAGCTCTTCTCTTTTGCCTCTGAAAGTAACTTTTTCTAGAGAAAGCCCTCCTCTCTTTAATTATCTGTTGAAATCTTAACCATCTTTCAAGTCCCAATTTAAGTGTTCCCTCCTCCAAAAAGGTTGACTTTTGCTAACCAAATATTTTCTCTTTCTTTACTTTAGCTCTATTGCACTTAATTTTAAATGTTTCTTATGCCATTTTTCTGTTGAGTGCAGGCCTAAATTAACTTGTGTAATGCACCATTCCAGATTCCATTCACCATTGTAGACCCAGGGCTTGGCTGTGTCTGAAGGAGAGGTGGTGCACAACAAACACTGGTGAAATGAATTAATTTCCAACTGAAATTCCAGTCCTGAAACATAATCATCAAAGTGCATGGATGGCTTATTTTAACTCCTTTTTTTCATAAGCCATTCGTCTACAATCAACTCTCTAGTGTGTATCTTCAATGGTGTCTTGATAAGTATTTATTAAACTACATTTAACTTTCAATTTACATGATATTTTAAATTTATTTTGAAAGCGGTTATCTAGGATTTACTCATTTATTTGGATAATATGCACTCTTACTGCCATTCTGAAAGAAAATTTGCATAGATAAAACTGTGTTAAAATAGCACAAACCCGTGAAACAAAAGCATTTAAATATTATTTTCCATCCTTAGATATAATCTAGTAAAGTATCAGTTAAATTGGTGTCCTTTTGTGAATTTATGATTTTATCACTCTTAATGCCTTTAAACCTGTTTTTATTAAAGTAAGCAGTTCAACCGAGTCATTAGGAGGGATTATATGCAAATGTAGTTATGTAGTGTTGTGTAATGTTACTTGATGTTTAGGATGAAATCAATACTCTTAATTTAAGAAATTAAAAAAGAATGAACAGTCAATTGTACAATAGAAACAATATAAAATATGTTGTATTTAAAGTAAAATAAATTTTTTAATTCAGGAAGTTGTGATCAACTACTTGCTACAAGCATTTCATATTAGTTCATAAGGAGTTACAGCTAAGTGACACATCAATAGAAAAACCTTTTTGATTAGTTCAGTCTAATCTAAGCGCTACAAAACTTCCCACAAAAAACTGCCCTGAAGTTCACTTTTATAAGATTATCAATGAAACTTACAGTATATTTCCAGTTCTCACATTTTCCTTGAAATTTGTTAGACTTAAAAAAGAAAATAGAGAGTGCTCTTATTTATTCAATAATAAGTAAGCAAACAAATAACAGGCTAATTTAGATCTCTTTAGAATTTCTTTTGTGTAAGTAGTATTTGTAACAAATAGTTGTCCATTTCA
>NW_012101932.1:4341817-4350895 GCF_000951045.1 Mandrillus leucophaeus | reverse complement strand
TCTTTCTCTCTTTCTCTCTTTCTCTCTTTCTCTCTTTCTCTCTTTCTCTCTTTCTCTCTTTCTCTTTCTTTTCCTTCCTTCCTTCCTTCTCTTTCTTTCTTACATTTCTCTTTCTCTCTCTCATTCACTCACTCTCCTGCTCTTCCTTTTTGTATCCTACTGAGTCTAGCTGATTCAATAAATTAGTTATACTTAAACTGAAAAAAAAAAAAAAAGAAAAAAAAAGAAAAAAGCAATGCACTAAGTCACATGATTCAAATCTCTTCTTGGTTCCCTCACTTGCAGTTATGTAATCGTGAACCATTTTTTTCCCTTAATAACATGACTTAGGAAGACTTGTTTTCTTCTTTTGTCCGTAATTATATTGACGGATCAATTAACCATATTGTTTTGTTTTGTCCTCCCTTTCCCCAGATTGCTTCTAAGTATTAAAAAAAAAAAAAAAAAAAATCACAGAATCAGCATTCCACTTGGTAGCTAGCAATGGCTTAAAACATGTCAGTGAACTTATTTTTGCTTTAAAATATGGTTATCACTAAGCTTTATTTTTATCTAGACTGATTGCAGATTAGCATATTTGGAGAAAGGATTAAATATTTTACCTGCTTGCATTGGAAGTAAGTAAAGAGAACTCCTGGATAATATCAGGTGATAGATAATTAGTTTGGTATCTTACAGAGTGAGGTCCAGCCATGAGTATTTTATTACTTACTAACACAAGGGAGCATTCAGCTTTTGGGTCAACTCAGATACCTAAAAAGCAGCTATTCTGGCACATTTACAACTTGGTGAACAAATTTATGCAATTTTAGGTCCCTCTGCTGATTTACCTGGAAAGGCCATTATGTAAGATAATGAATTCGACAGATGAAAATCAGTGAATGCATTTGCACAATGTCACTTTATATTATAAGGAAAGATCTAGCATTTCCTTACCGAGGCATGTCCATCTTCATGTGATCTACATATTAAAGATATGGCCCCTACTTTGGAATTGCAAACTTCCCTTGATTAATTTTTCTTTGAATATTGCATATATTTAACTTGGGTATTTTAAAACTGAGTCAAGTGCATTTATTAGCCAGATATCATCAAATATTCAGGCTAACATGGTAGTTAATGATGCAAATACAGAAAATATTCATTTTTTCCATTATTTGCATTTCAAAAACTAGATGAATCTCTAATCCAAACATTTCTTAATTGGGGTAAGGGCTGCAACTGGGGTTGGAGTGAAGAAGAAAAGTGGCAAATAGAGTATCTTTTCTTCTTTTAATGTCTACATTTTCAAGAATGATGACCCAGATTATTCTTTTAAACATTCTAATATTCATCAGTAAAAGGAAGCTAACTAAGCAGTTTGTGAGAGGGAGAAAATTGGAAAAAAAAAAAAAAACATAGAAAAGACTAACTAAGAAATAAACTGAAATGAGTCAACTAATAAAACATTCAGAAGAAAATAACACAACAGATACATCAACAGAAATTGAAAATCATCAAATCCAAGAAGATAATTAAGAGTAGGAACATAGAAGAGATTTGAAACAGACACTTGAAGACCCCCCTTGTAAAAGTCTAGAAAGAATAGAGTGAAAGGAAAAGAAAGAATGAGACAAAAAGTTGAAATTTTAAGAAGAGGGGGTTCAAATTACTTTATTAAAGAGTGGTTTATTTGCAACATGGGTTGATGTGACCGATCATCCTGTGATAGTCTTAGCCACCTTGTTGGTATATTAAAAAATCAGATTTATAAACACTTGGATATCTTTTATATTAACATCATCTCTGACTGGCATTCCTGATTTTACTATTTTCAAATCATTATAAAGTAAACAGTAAGAGTGAGCAGTCAAGGAGACAAACTGGGATTTAAATTTTGGCTTTGACACTTAGCATCTCAAGATACTTATCTTCCTGTGAGTCAGTTTTCTCACCTGAAAAGTAGGTATAGTAATATCACCTGTCTCTTAGATTTATTGTGTACTTTATTTTTATTTTTTGAGACAGAGTTTTACTCTTGTTGCCCAGGTTGGAGTACAATGGCAAGATCTCGGCTCACTGCAACCTTCGCCTCCTGGGTTCAAGTGATTCTCCTGCCTCAGCCTCCCCAGTAGCTGGGATTAATGCCTGGCTAATTTTTTTTTTGTACTTTTAGTAGAGATGAGGTTTCACCATGTTGGCCATGCTGGTCTCGAACTCCTGTCCTCAGGTGATCCGCCCACCTCGGCCTCCCAAAGTGTTGGGGTTCCAGGTGTGAGCCACTGCACCTGGCCCCTATCATATACTTTAAATACATTAACACATGTGAAGGTCTTGAAAACCAGTGCTTCTGATATAGTAAGTGTTATCTAAGTCTTAGGATTATTATGTTTGGATGAAGTCTTACAATATGGTACACATTATTGTTTTCTTCTCCAGAATCAAATAAATTATTTTTTTCTTTGTAAGACATCTCAAGGAATTTATAAGTTGCAAGGTATTTTCTTGATTTTCCATCATGTTTATGTTTTGAACTGAGGGGCAGATGGTTTCAAAAATTGTTTAAATGATAGAGATGATGGGGCAATCATTTTGAGGAGTTTTATTGGATATGACTAGAACAAAGGAGATGGTCTGGGGTTGTCAGCATACAATCTTCACCTGTTAAACTCTTCGAGCTCCATTTTCTTTACTTTATATCTCCTTACCCAAGAGTGGTCAGGGAAGAAGCTAGGATTGAGTTTGATTAGAAATTGAAATACATCTGCTGAAAATGTAAAATTTGTGTTAGTTGATCACATTTCTTCTATAATCTAACGTTCCTTGAGGAGTGATACTGGATGATTAGAATTGCTGGTTTATAGAAACAGCTGGTATGGGTTTAGCAGTTTAAAACTGCACTGAGAGCAGAAACTAACCTCACATATGTTTTAGCTTAATCACATATGAGTTAGCTTAATCCCCTGATAGGAGTTCAATTGATTTGGAAAGAGTTAATCAGAAGTCAGGATGCATTCTTGTGTGCAGCAGTGATTGTCCATCGCACCAAGTGACAAAGAGAAATGCATTACTGAGAAAGTTTGCTATATGCAGTTTTTGTTTCTGGAATTCTACATGTGACTGGCAATAAAAAGGTTTTGCCTTTTTCCCACAACAATACTAAAAATGGCGTGACTGTTTACCATCTTTGCTACTACTGCTTTCACCCAACCAAGACTAGAACATAATAGCCTTGGTTGGTTAAGTGGATACTGTGACAGACTTACGTTAAGTGCATTTAAAATATAATTTCACATAATCCTTACAAAAACTCTGAGGTAGTCGCTAACAAGCTAGGTTTATAAAATTATTGATCAAAGCTATTAAATTATTAATCCAAGATTATCCCAAAAGTAAGAAATAGAGTTGGAATTTGAACCCAGCCTTGTATGATGACCAAACCATATGCCCTTTCTATTGTACTTGCCTCTTGTTTCGTTCCCATAATTTTCTATTCCAAAGGTCTTTATAATTTCTAATATTGGAATCATTTATAGGCCTGAGTCAGGATATTTCTAAAAAGCAACACATATAACCTCAGAATAAACTGAATATAATTAGTTTTGTGTGTTTGTTTGTTTGTTTTGAGACCGAGTCTTACTTTGTTGCCCAGGCTGGAGTGCAGTGGCGTGATCTCAGTTCACTGAAACCTCCACCTCCTGGGTTCAAGTGATTCTTGTGCCTCAGCCTCCTGAGTAGCTGGGACTACAGGCACCTGCCACCACACACGGCTGATTTTTGTATTTTTAGTAGAGACTGGGTTTTACCAAGTTGGCCAGGCTGGTCTTGAACTTCTGACCTCAGGTGATCCACCCGCCTCGGCCTTCCAAAGTGCTGGGATTACAGGTGTAAGCCACTGTGCCTGGCCCTGAATATACTTAGTTTTTAATTTGGTTATATACTAATTGAACGTATTTAGCCTTATGAAAACTCACTACATTATCCTTAAGATTTCAAATAAGAAATAATTCTTATTTGTATACACACGGAGGAAAACTTTTGGATTGGCATTAGCCTAACGATTTCATATTTAGGAATCATCACATGACACCAGTGACTTGATTGCTTCTTACTCTAGGTTAAATCCATGTTTTTTATTAGAGGAGTTACTGAAAAAAGATATGTGTAAACTGACTATGCCTATGTTAGACTACACTCTCTCATTTGTTTCTGTCATAAGTGAGAAATGTGCTTCTGTGGGAAATAATTTGACTCTAACTCATAATACACATTATTCTTAAAAAGCCTAGAATCCTTGTGATTTTGATATACATGATAAATTTTTTTAAAAATAAAAATCTGGCTAAATTTTTAAAAGGTGAGGCAATTTAAACTATAGGTAACACTCATGCGGTGCTTACACTGTTCCAGGTATTGTTCTAAAAATATATACATTGAATTCCCATAGCAATTCTAAAAGGAGGCACTATAATGATTCCCATTTTATAAATGAGGAAACAGAGGTCCAGAGAAGTTAAGTAACTTGTGCCAGGTCATGTAGCTAGCCAGTGACGGAGCCGCAGTTTGAACCTAAGCAGTCTAGCTTTAAGACTCCATGCGTTTTTTGTTTGTTTGTTTTTGTTTGTTTGTTTTCTTTGAGACGGAGTCTCTCTCTGTCGCCCAGGCTGGAGTGCAGTGGCGCGATCTCGGTTCCCTGCAAGCTCCGCCCCCCGGGTTCACGCCATTCTCCTGCCTCAGCCTCCTGAGTAGCTGGCACTACAGGCGCCCGCCACCACGCCAGGCTAATTTTTTCTATTTTTAGTAGAGGCAGGGTTTCACCGTGTTAGCCAGGATGGTCTCGATCTCCTGACGGCATGATCCACCCGCTTTGGCCTTCCAAAGTGCTGGGATTACAGGCGTGAGCCACTGCGCCTGGCCCATGCTTTTAATTAATATGCCACACCTTGTGTTTTGTGTGCTTGTTTGTTTGCTTTTCTCTATGCTGTGCCCTGCTCTGCCATGTGAGAAAAGGTTAGTAATACTTCTTTATACTTTTTTTCTGAACATACTGTTTAGCATCAGCATCTTGATACTATCTTTTCCTATAATGCTACTTCAATTTTAAAAATACTGCTTTGCGTTACTTTTTATTTTAAATATTACATAGGGCCATTTATCCTTCTTTTTCTATTCGTCACCTACTCCTCATCAATTATTGATTGATCATAAATATTGAATGGGAAAGCTACCCCTCATGTGGAGATGACACAGGAGAATGTGGAAAAAGACTTGGAATATTCTACTCTCATTGGCCAAACTTCCTGTACTGTGAGTTAGATATCTCACAGCATCTTCCCCTGGTGTTATGAAGTGTTAGATTTTAGAACTGTCTTTGTTTTGATTTGATAATAGTCAATGGTCATTTTCTGGCTTTCCGTTTAGGAAGGTCAGGTCAGCTTATGTTGCTCTCTGCCTAGAGAAAGAGGATGCTGTGTAGACATCGAGGTATTCCAGTTCATGTTGCAGTTACTTATCATTATAAATTAATTAAAAACTTACCCGGTTATGATATGAATTTCCAAGTAGATGTGACTAATAACAAAAATAATAATAGTGACCAACTCATGGGTTCCTGTGAGAACAGAAAGAGGTAATCTGTATGAGGTACTAGAGCAGTAAGCACCATAGTGAGCTCTCAATAAATGGTGACTGTCATTATTTTCACTACTGTTGTTTTGGGAAGTTGTGCTGACCCGGTGACCGATTATGTTGTTGCCTATGACAGCTTTTCAAAAATTTTAACAATGGAATAGATATCTTGGAATTCTGGATTAAATATATATACATACATATGTGTATATTTAAAAACAGCACTTAATTTTCATAATAGCATATAAGCTTATCCTCCACATAGGTTAACGAAGACTTGTTAAGAACTGAGCATTGCCCTTACAGACCATTTAATGACAGTGAGGGAAGTCATAACAAACTCATAAGAACAATAAACACAGCATGAAAGCATATATAATTAAATTATCTATGGTGTGGTCTAAGTATTGTGTGGTGTTCAGAACAGAAAAAGCTCAACTAAGTTGAAGTATTCAGAAAGAATCTAGTCATGGAAGTGCTGGGACATGAGATTTCAAAGGAAACCTTTAAAGAAAGCAAAGGGTCTGTCTAGGAGAGAAGGAAAAACATAAGCATACGTCTCTACACAGAAATAAGCACAGTATACTTGTGGAATAACTAGTAAAGTGTCATTGCTCTGTATGCCTTTCTTATTGCTTATCACAGGCACTGAGCAAAACTTTTTCCCATGAATGAGAGCAAAATAATTTTCATACAAATCCCAAATCATTGTTTCTGTCAAAGTCAATGTTACTTTCTAAGTAAATGCTGAAACTAATGGCTTTATAATGATATTTCTACAGACTTTACTTATTTAAATAATCTCATGGCTATTAAATTACTACACTGGATCTGGCAGATGAAAGTATCTGTGTTTTGCTTTATAAACTTGTTCATATCAAAAACTGCCTCTTCAAAAAAGGATAATGACCTTAGGGTATAGTGATCATGTCATCCCATTCTAAATAGATCTGTGTTTCTCACTTTTAAATGGAAAGAGCAGGGTGGTAAACCTAACTGCAGAATAAGTCATATTTCATTTTGAAATATGCAGGCTGGCGTTCATTTGAAGACAGGAAAGAAAACACAGACAAACATTTACAAATGAGAGGAAAGATTACAAAGGGTGGAGTAGGTTGGTAAAGATAGATAGAGCCCTTTCTTTCTCTCTCTCCTCCTCTTCTTCCTCCTCGCCACCTCCTCTCCTTCCCTCTTATCTTTCTTCTTTGTGTCTAATATGAGTTAGTATTACTCACCCACATACCAACTTTATTGTCAGAGGTTAATCCCCACAAAACATTCCCTAGGTAGATATGAGAATTCCTCAGGTTGTTCCTTAATCTGTGCTCAAAAACAAACTCCCAAACTGCTCTGCTTCTATGTCTTACCTTGCTGTTTTTTTAGGGAGAAGATTATTCTCACTTGTGAATCTGGCATTTTTCTCAGAAAGCTGTCTTCCATCGTTAGTCACCAGAGTGATCACCACCATGATCTTGGAGAAAGAAACATTGCTATCCCTTGGGATAGTCCCGTTTTCTGTAATTTCCCACACATTGAGACTGGTTGTAATTTTTAACAGGGTTTATGGAAGGTTAAGGAATAATGGAAAGAAGCTACATCAAAAGTGTAACTCACAGCTACTGGCCAGGCTCAGATCCATGTCTTGCTAACCATACTGTCTCCCTGTAACACTGTCTCCCATACAGGAGTGCTACCACACTGTCTCCTGTATGGTAGGTGAGAAGGGCTGCTCACCTCCCATATCTGAGACTATTTCAACTGTCTATAGGCCAAACTATTCTAAGTTCTTTTTCAGCTTAAGATTTGCTGCCTAGATCTTCGTTTTCTGCCATAAGATTGATACCTTTCTGGGATTTTTGACAACAGGAATTTCATTCTCTTATGTTGGTAGGCCTTCCTTTGGGGTGAGAGTATGTATCTGGGATAGCTGTAGGAACCTCATCCCACTCGAGGAAACATACTCTGCCTCTCTTCTTCTTAGAAGGCAACCTTGCAGTAGTCCAATCCTAGGATGTTTTTGAGTTAGCTGGTCTACTAAAAACCACAGGTGGCAAATAATTGTGTCCAGGTTAGCCCACACCAAGCTGAGTCCAGTCCCTCTTCCATCAACCCTTTCCAAAGATTAAAACAACCTTGGTGTCTAGACTCAGGTTACTTGGCATATATATTCATATATCTTATTTATTTTTTAATATTTCTTTTATTATTATTTTTAATAGAAACAGGGTTTTATCGTGTTGCCCAGTCTGGTCTCAAACTCCTGAGATCTGCCTGCCTCAGCCTCCCAAAGTGCTGGGATTATGAGCGTGAGCCACCGTATGAGGCCTATATTTGTATATTTTAAATAATTAATCTAGCTTTAATTGAAAATTAAGGATTATATATATTTATTGTGTATAACATGTTTTGAAATATGTATGCATTTTGAAATGATTACTAGAGCTAATTAACATATGCATTACCTCACATAATTGTCATTTTTTGTGATAAGAACACAAAAGCAAATCTTTCAGTGATTCTTCAGAATACAATACATTGTTACTAACTTCAGTTATCATGTTGTACAACGTATCTCTTAAACTTATTCCTCTTATCTAACAAACTTTGTATTCTTTGACTAACATCTGCCCATCTCCCCACTCCCCCAACCTCTGGTAACCACCATTCTACTCTCTTCCTACAAAATACACTGTTTAATTTTAATTTAATTTTATTCTATTTTGAGACAGGATCTCACTTCTGTCACTGAGACTGAAGCAAGTGGTGCAATCTAAGCTCACTGCAGCCTTGACCTCCTGTACTCAGGTGATCCCCTTCAGCCTCTGAGTAGCTGAGATTACAGGTGCATGCCACCACATTTGGCTTTAAATTTTTTTTTTCATACAGTTGGGATTTTGCCATGTTGCCCAGGCTGGTCTCAATCTCCTAGGCTCAAGTCATCCTCCTGTCTTGGCCTCCCAAAGTGCTGGGTTTACAGGCATGAGCCACTGCACTTGTCCTGGTTCGATTCCACATTTTCTTACTATGATAGAATACTACATGCTGGGAAATTTAGAAACAATAGAAGTTTATTTGGCTCGTGATTCTGCAGGCTAGAAAGTTCAGGATCAAGGGGCTGAATCTGGTGAAGGACTTCTTGCTGCATCATCCACGGCAGAGAGACACAGAGAGTGAGAGAGAGAGAGCCAGAGATTAAACTTACAGCCCCAAGCCCTTTTATAATTGCTTTTAATCCATTCATGAGAACATAGCCTTCATTATCTAAACACTTCTTATTAGGTCCCACTGCCAAACATTGTTGTACTGGGGGATTAAGCTTCCAGCACATGCTTTTTGGACGACATACTCAAACCGTAGCATACAGATAAGTGAGATCATGTGGTATTTGTCTTTCTGTGTCTGGCTTATTTCACTTGGCATAATGTCTTCCAGGTTCACCCATGTTGTTGAAATGACAGGATCTTCTCCTTC
>NW_012101932.1:4330874-4340577 GCF_000951045.1 Mandrillus leucophaeus | reverse complement strand
TCCAGCACCTGTTGTTTCCTGATTTTTTAATGATTGCCATTCTAACTGGTGTGAGATGGTATCTCATTGTGGTTTTGATTTGCATTTCTCTGATGGCAAGTGATGATGAGCATTTTTTCATGTGTCTGTTGGCTCTATGAATGTCGTCTTTTGAGAAGTGTCTGTTCATATCCTTTGCCCACTTTTTGATAGGGTTGTTTTTTTCTTGTAAATTTGTTTGAGTTCTTTGTAGGTTCTGGGTAATAGCCCTTTGTCAGATGAGTAGATTGCAAAAATTTTCTCCCATTCTATAGGTTGCCTGTTCACTCTGATGGTAGTTTCTTTTGCTGTGCAGAAGCTCTTTAGTTTAATTCGATCCCATTTGTCAATTTTGGCTTTTGTTGCTGTTGCTTTTGGTGATCAAGTAATTTTTTGAGGAACTTCCATACTGTCTTATGTAATGACTATCTTAATTCGTATTTCTATCAACAGTGTGAAAGTGTTTCCTTTTCTTCACATCCTCACCAACTCTTGTTATCTTTCCTCTTTTTGATAATAGCCATTCTAACAAGTGTAAGGTAGTATCTCATTATGGTTTTAATTTGTATTTCTCTGATAAGTCATAAAGGTTTACTGAATTCATTTTTTAATTCTAACAGTGTTTTTGGTGGAGTCTTCAGGGTTTTCTTATATATATAGGTTTTCTAGGTATAAAATCATGCCATCTGCAAATAGGAACAATTTAACTTGTTTCTCATCAGTTTGGATGTCTTTTATTTCTTTCTGATGCCTAATCCCTCTGGCTAGGACTTAGATTATTATATTGAATAAAACTGGCATTGTCTTGTTCCTGATCTCAGAGGAAAAGTTTTCAACTTTTAACCGTTGAGTATGATATTAACTGTGGGTTTTTTACATACGGCCTTTATTGTGTTGAGGTACATTCCTTCTAAATTTATTTAGAATTTTTATCATCATATATTTATATATTTTTTATATTATCTTATGCCAAAAAGAACTCAAGACAGTTTAAAAATATGGGCAGTATAAAGTAAAATTAGGAATCAGGCCTGAAAAACAATTACAGAAATAAGAAATAAATTAGAGAATAGGAAAAGTAATTACAGATATACATGCTGGAGCTTCCTCAGGTTGAGCCACAAATTTGGTCATAAACTTTCTGTCAGGAAAAGAAAATGGAGGCATGACTGTCAATTACTGAAGTCTTAAAGGCATTATTTATTTGAACATTTCTAAAGAAAATCCTGAGTAATAGAGGAGTAGCCCAGGGAACATAGGAAAGCTTGTTAACATCCCTGAAAGAAATTTACCAGTTCACATATTCTCCGTCATCAACACTTTAGTCCAAGACTTGATCATCTCATACCTGGACTATATAAAACTGCCTTCTAATTAGTCTCCCCTCTTCTACTCTTATAGTTTATATAGCAGCTTTTTAATAGTATCTTTTTCAAAACTTCTTTTAGATCACCTCAGTTCTCCTCTTAATGGGAAATCCTTCTATGGCTTTCTATTGTGAGAAGAGTAGAATCTAACTCTACTTTGCCTCAAATACCCTGCCTGATCTAGCCCTGGACTATCCCTCCAGCACCATCTCCTACCTTGTTCCCCTCATTCACTCTGCAACAACCACACCGAGCGTTATTTGGTAGCTTGCTTCTACTGCAAGCTACCAAACTTGCTTCTGCTGCACTAAGCTCCTGTCTTCACACAGCTTATCCCAAAGCCAAGGATACCTGTTTTAGGTTTTTATTATGATAGCACCCACTTTTAGGCACCCAAGCCTTCCAATTATTTTCTGCTGCATAATCAACCACTCCAAACCTAATAGCTTAAAAAACAAACAGTTATTTAGCTTAAGAATGTGCAGTATGGGCAGATTTTAGCAGGGAAGGCTTGTCACTGTTTCATGCAGTATGAGCAGAAAAAAACCTTTGACAATTTTACTATGAAAACGTTCAGCAAACAAGGAAAGGAGCTAAAAGAGTTTCCCACACTTGAATAAAGGGCGTCTGTGAAAAAAAAAAAGCTAACATCATGCTTACTATTGAAATAGTAAAATTCTTTTCCCATGGATTAGAAAGAGATCAGGATGACTCTTCTCACCACTTCTATTCACTATTGTATTAAGTACTCTAGAAAGTGTAATAAGGCAAGAAAAAGAGAGAAAAGGCATAAGAACAGGGAAAGAACAAGACAAATTGCCATTATTCACAGATAGTATGATTTCTTACATAGAACATTCTATGGAATTTACAAAAAAGTATTGGAATTAATAAGCAAATATAGCAAATTCACAGGATACAAGTTTCATATGTGAAAATCAATGGCATTATTACATATTTGTAACAAATGATTACAAGATAAAATTTAAAAACTATCATTTTCTGCAGCATCAAAAATTATAAAATGCTCAAGAAAATTTTAATGTAAGATGTTGTGGCAGACACATCCTGGGTTGATCCCAATGCTCCATGCCCCTATATAGTCTCCTTCCCTTGAGTATGCAAATAGGTTGTGACTGGCTTCTAACCCATGTAAGATGGCAAAGATGATGGGATACCACGCCTTTGATTAGGTAACTCTGTATGGCAAGTGGACTCTAGAAAGACTCTTCTGTTAGTCTTAGAGAGGCAAATGGCCATGTTGTGAACTGTTTACGAAGAGAGTCATACAGAAAGGACAGTAGGCATCCTCTAAGACATATCTACAATACTAAAGACAAGTTTGAAAAAGGGAAAAAAACAAGTTGGAGTATTTACCATATTCTACTTGATTTCAAGACCCACTGTGTTCGCTATCTGGGTAGTAGGATCAATAGAAGCCTAAAGTAATAAACAGAGTGTGATATTGGCAGCAGCAGAGACAGGCAGGTAATCAAAACAGAGTAGAGACTAGAAATATATCTCTACATAGATGGTCAGTTGAAATTTGGAAAAAGATGCCAGGAAAATTTAATTTAAAAAGGAGTCATTTTATTTATTTATTTATTATTTAAGATTCAGTGTGTATGTTTGTTATATGGGTATATTGTGTGATATTAGGGTTTAGGCTTCTATTGATCCTACTACCCAGATAGCGAACACAGTACCCAATATGTCACTTTTCAACCCTTGCCTTCCCCTCTCCCTTTGCTGTTTTGGAGTCCCCAGTGTGTGTTGTTCCTATCTTTATGTCCATGAGTACCCAACGTTTAGCTAGTGTTTTGTTAAGGACTTTTGTATCTATGTTCATCAGGAATTTTGGCCTATAGCTTTCTTTTTTGTTGTGCCTTTGCTAGTTTTCAGTATCAGAACTATGCTGGTTTTGTAGAATAAGTTAGGGAGAAATTCCTCCTCCTCAATTTTTGAAATAGTTTCAATAGGATAGGTACCAGCCCTTGTTTGTATGTTTGGTAGAATTCAGCTATAAATCCATCTGGTCCAGGGCTTTTTTTGGTTGGTAGGATTTTTATTACTGATACAATTTTGAAATTTGATATTGGTCTGTTCAAGTTTTCACTTTCTTCCTGGATCTATGTTTGGAGGTTATATGTTTCCAGGAACTTATCCATTTCCTCTAGATTTTCTACTTTGTGCATATACAGATGTTCAGTGACTACTGTCTCTGAGGTTCTTTGGTATTTCTGTGGGATGAATTGTAATATTATCTTTTTCATTTCTGATTGTGATTATTTGGATTATCTCTCCTTTGTTAATCTAGTCAGTGGTATATGGAACTTGTTTATCTTTTCAAATAAACTTTTCATTTTGTTGATCATGTGTATTATTTTCTTGTCTCAATTTCATTTAGCTCTGTTCTGACTTTACTATTTTTTGTCTTCTACTAGCTTTAGGTTCAGTTTGTTCATGTTTTTCTAGTTCCTTTAGGTGTGAGATTAGGTTGTTAATTTGAGATCTATCTCTTTGATTTAGTGCTATAAACTTTCTTCTTAACAAAGGCTTAACTTTCTTAAGCCTTTGCCACATCCCAGAAGTTTTGCCATGTTGTGTCCCTATTTTCATTTGTTTCAAAGATTTTTTTTATTTCTGCCTTAATTTTGTTGTTCACCCAGAAATCATCCAGGAACAAGTTATTTAGTTTCCATGTATTTGTGTGGTTCTGAGAATTCCTCTTGCTATTGATTTCTATTTTTATTTGACAGTGGTCCAAAAAGATGCTTGGTATGGTTTAAATTTTTTGAAATATATTGAGATTTGCTTTATGAGCAAGCATGTCAACAATCTTAGAGTATGTTCCATGTGCAGAAGAATGTATATTCTGTGGTTTTGGGGTGCAGTATTCTGCAGATGTCTATCAGATCCAGTTGGTCAAGTGTTCAATTTAACTCCAGAATTTCTTTGTTAGTTTACTGGCTTAGTGATCTGTCTTATGCTGCCAGGGGGGTGTAGAGGCTCCTTCCATGAGTGTGTGGCTGAGTCTTTTCTTAGGTCTAGAATTAATTGTTTTATAGATCTGGGTGCTCCAATGTTGGATGCATATATATTTAGAATAGATAAACCTTAATCTTCTTTTTGAATTGAACCCTTCTATCATTATTTAATGCCCTTCTTTGTCATTTTTGAAAACTGTTATTGGTTTCAAGTTTGTTTTGTCTGATGCAAGAATAGTAACCCTTGCTTTTTACGTTTTCTATTTGCATGATAAATCTTTCTCTATTCCTTTACTTTAAGCCTATGGGTGTCAAGGTGTCACAACATGTGAGATGGGTCTCTTACAGACAGCTGAAGGATGGGTCTTTTTTTTTTTTTTTTTTTAATTCAATTTGTCACTGAGAGAAGTTAAAATGTGTTTTCTACATATGGGAAAGACAGAGCTAAGCCTGATTCTGGCCTAAGAAAGCCAGAGTGGCCTCCACAGTACATGTCTGTGCCAGCATCAGCTTGCCTGCTGGGAAATCATAAAGCAAAGGATTCATTGGGTAGATGCTGACCAGTGGGAGAGGGAGCTCTTGGATCCCTGATGGAGGCAGAAACGATTAGAGGAGAATATCTTGAATAGAATGGCATCTGTCTGGGTCAATGAAATTGTGGAGGAGATTCTCCCTCAGATTCATTCACAAGAGAAAGAGTTAGTTTGCATATCAGTCAGACTTAGAGGATGAGATGAAAGCTTCTTAGTGTATCCTCCATCTCCTCCTTATGAGTTGTAAGGGTAGGAAAAGATGTGCCAGATAGAGAAAGAGAAGATGCTCAGTGTTGCCACCTCCTCTACCCACTTCAGACTTTTAGGCTTCCGGCAAGCAGCAGGCCTAAATGGTAAAGCGTGGAGATTGGCATTAAATCAAGTTCCGTATTCAACTTCTGAACTCCAGTGGAATTTCAACTTCTGAATTGATACTGTGTGACTATTTTTTATCTAAAAAATGAAAAAAAATCATAAAGCCACTGGAATTTTCATATAGAAACAAGAATAAAACCCCACTGAATAAATTTTGAAGAAATATGATAGATTTTTTTTTTAAGTTGTAGTTTTTTAAAAGACAAGGTCTCGCTTTATTGCCTAGGCTGGAGTGTAGTGGTAAAATCTTGATTCACTGCACCCTTGAATTCCTAGCCTCAAGCCTCCTGAATAGCCGGGACTACAGGTGTGTACTACCATGCCTACCTAATTTTTAAATTTTTTGTGGAGATGGAGTCTTGCGACATTGTTCAGACTGGTCTCAAAGTCCTGGCCTCAAGCAATCCTCTCACCTCAGCTTCTCAGAGCACTGGGATTACAGGTGTGAGCCATTGTACCCAGCCAAAAAGTTGCATCTTAATTACAAGTATATACCTGTAGCAATTGTTTATTGGTATATCAAAGACAATTGTTTAAAAAAATTTAATAATTTCTTTCTAATTCTATCAATTGGATGAGTTTTGAGTCATCTCACTTTTATTGCATTTAGCTGGGGTATGGCCTGGGGCTCAGCTGAGATAGCTGAGATGGTTGAGCTTCTCTCTGTGATTTTTCATCCTTTAGAACGCTAGAAAGGGCATTCTCACATGGTGGTGGCAGCCTCTAAGACTGCAAGGCCTAATATGCAATATGCAATTGCTTATCAAGTCTCTATTTATGTTACATTTCATGATTTCCCATTGGCCAGAACAATTTATCTATATCAGTGATAAATGTATCTATATCAGTGATAAACTGTTTCCCTCTTGTAGGAAACATACAAGAGGGAAATATACAAGAATGTGGATACTGGGGGCATGTTACTTTGGGGACCATTTCTTTGGCAATCTACAAAAATCTACCTTCTGGTCCCAGTGATTTTTAACCTTTTCCATAGGTAAAATACACTTACCTCCTTTTAAGCCCAAAAGTCTTACAAGATTTGAAGTTCATAATCATGTGAATTGCATCAGGTTCAGAGCTGGAGAAAATTTCTTAGGTGTAGCTACGTTTGATTCAGAGATGTGTGAATAAAAAAGACATGTAATCTCCCCTGCCTCCACTCCCATTACATGGTGTTAGGTGAGAGAGGAGCAGGAGAACCATAAAAGATATTTCTGTTTAAATTAGGGAGGAATGAGAGGAACCTAGCAGTCACAGGTTCATAGCAACTCTGAAATCTAGCTGAGCATATGTTGTCAGGATTTCCTGTTCTGAACACAAAGAATGTTTCTTACTAGAACTCAGTTTGCCCCCTGAGAACAATTTGCTGACTACAGCTCAATTTCCTCCAGAGTTCTTGACTGCCATCTGAGAAGACCTTTGTTTTTCACAGGAAAGACCCTTGCTTACCACTGAATAGTTTTCTAAGCCTGATTACTGCCTATAGAAAAGTTGGGGACCCAGACATCTCTTTTCATTTTGAACTTTCTCAGTGCCTTTTAGTCTAAACTGGCAATACTTTAATTAATCCCATTCTCTTAGAAACATGGAGGATTTTCTATAAATCTTATTGGTATTGGCTCCATGTCCCACAGCCACATTCTTTTTTTCTTTTTTTCAAGAATGTTCTACAGTAAGCAGCATAATGACCTCTCATATTTGTGTATTTTATAATCTCACACTTGTAGCTATGTTATGATACATGACAAGGGGAATCAAGGTAGTTGATGGAATTTAACTTGCTATCCAGTTGACCTTAAATAGTGAGATTATCCTAGTGGGCCCAATGTAATCACGAGGATTCTTAGTTGTAGAAGTGAGAGGCAGGAGAATAAGTGGCAGAGTGACATTATGTGAGAAAGACTCAACAGACTTCATTTAGATAGCTTTGAAAAAAGAAGGTGGCCATGAGCCAAGGAATGTGGGCAGCCTGTAGAAGCTGGAAAAGGCAAGAAAATGGATCCTTCAGAAAGAATCACAGTTCTACTAACACCTTGATTTTAGCCCAGTGAGGTCAGTTTTGGACTTCTGACCTCTAGAACTATAAGATAATATATTATGTTGTTTTAAGTCACTGTTTGTGGTACTTTGTTACAGTAGCAATACCAACTATTACATTCGTCTGCATTTGGACAACACCTTTAAGCTACCTAGGAACATTTTGTTCCAATGCAAACTACTATGGCTCAGTCTCTTACATTTAGATACCGGAAGATGTACTCAAATAATTTCATATCAGCATTGATGATGATAGCAAAGTACTGAGAAGAACCTACATGCTCATTATTAGTGGCATGGATAAATAAATTTTAGAGTATTCATACCAGGAATATGTATTCTCAGTTAACATTGTGTAAATATCTATCACGTTATCATTAGGAAAAAAAGCTCTCCTGGAAAATATAATCTCTGAATCCTCTTATGTAAAATTCAAAAATAGTATACTTTAAAAAATGCTGACACGTGTGTTTTAAAGATGTGAAGAAAAGTAAGAGATTTGCTCAGAATTCATTATAGCATTGGCCCCTGAGGGAAATGTGACCAGGGAGGAGGTACTGGTAATGTTCTACTCCTAAACTAGGTGGTGAATTTCTAAGTGACCATTTTATTATTCCTTAAACTATGCTTTTATATTATATCAGCTTCTTGTACATAAAATTTACAATAAAAATTCAAGAATTAAAAAAAGTAAAAAATAGACAAAAATATTCCAAATGGTTTCCAAAGTAAACTGATGTAGCAATGTTGCTATTGAACAAATAAAAGGCATTATTAGGAAATAAACAGGGGTCCATTAAGCAAAATAAAAATAACAATTCATATAAAAGATATAATATTCCACAGCCTACTTTCTTATTTATTTATTCTTAAATTTCTTCAGTGAATGGGAGATATTGATGAAATGTAAGATTTATAGTCATTTTAGAAAACCAAATACTAATTTTTTTGTCGTCCTTACATTACTTTGGTGATAGCAATCATGTGTGTTGAGAGAGACACATAAGAGATGGTGGAGAAATATGTTTAGTAGAATGTTATCATGCTAATTAATACAATTTCATAATTTTAAGTAGTTCATTCTGTGAAGGCTTTTTGAAATGGGTAAATTCACAATGATTACAGCTGAATACAATATATATTTTCCTACTAGTTACAAAATAAGAATTAACAACGAAAACACAATGTCCTCTCATAACTTCCCTAAATTTTAAAAAAAGCCAAAGAAGAATATTCTTTTGAAGACTTAGTAAAGCATAACGGAAAAAGAATGCAGGAAATGATGTTAAGAATTTTTGATACTTGATTTTAGAATAACAATTTTAATACTAATAAACACCAATTTCATACTGAAGACATGTCTTAGGGCTTAGTGTGGACCTCACTTATCTCAGAAAACAGGAATTGGATAGCAGATATCAAATAAATGAGGCAACCAGATATTGGAGATCTTGATGGTTAAGATTAAAGTTAATATGTCATGTTTTAATTTTTTCCTAAATGGAAGCCAGATGATGGACTAAATTATCCTCCCCACCTAACTCCTACCACCTTTCTGCTTGTTTTCTTTGTGCTGCTCCATGGGTCTATGGCATAAGCAACTGTAACTTACACTAGGATGTAGGAGAACATTCAGGAGCGTGTGGTTCTCCATCACTGAACAACGTCTGGGGAGTTTTTTGAATGCTGACTCACTCATTATTGCAGCCCCAACATGCAACAGGACACATATTAGATGCTTAGTAAAGACTTGTTGAGTGAATGGTTGACAGAGTGCATATTAATAGTAAATAATAATAAAAGGAAATGACTTTCAAAAAGAAGTTGCATTACTATTTTTAAACATCACACATTTAAATATTCATTATTGCTAGTGCTGTGAGAGCTTTATTGCAGTCCTGCTACTGGCTTTAGGTATTATCTCATGCAAAACACCTAATTCAGGCAAGACCCAGCCTCGGCAGGTTTTTATAACTATTTTTCCTTGCAGTTCTAATATCTTACACCTCTTTTGACTCACTTGGACTCCTTTTGGGTAGTTTAATATGTATGACTCTGCTTGTTTATTCTATCCTTAGGTAGGAACTAATTTAATAATATTGCCACTTCCCATTTACAAAAACTTACAAGTTAAATGGACTTGACCAGATAAAGCAGGCTAAAAAGGAACAAGATTAGACTTCACAGTGAACACAAATCTGACTAGCATCTAATGTTATTCTGTGATTTTCCTAGATATTTGTTCTTTCTTTAGAAAAAAAAACCACGGCCGGGCGCGGTGGCTAAAGCCTGTAATCCCAGCACTTTGGGAGGCCGAGACGGGCGGATCACGAGGTCAGGAGATCGAGACCATCCTGGCTAACACGGTGAAACTCCGTCTCTA
>NW_012101932.1:4235511-4330739 GCF_000951045.1 Mandrillus leucophaeus | reverse complement strand
AAAAAAAAAAAAAAAAAAAAAAAAAAAACAAAAAAAAACATTTTCACAATTTTCTAATTAATAAAGTAATACATATTCAATTCAGAAAACAGAAAAGAACAAATAAAAATATACTTAGAATTCCACCATACACAAATAACTACTTTTAAGGATTTTGCTATAGCTTTTCTTGGCCTCTGTCTATCTTTTCATAGATTTACACAATTTATTTTTTTTACATAGGGCTTCCTTCTTTTATTTATTTAGCAATGTGTCAGCAATGTTTTCATGTCATGAAATATTTTAAACTTGTGAGTAATGCTGATTTTTAAATAATGTATTTAATAATATTTAATAATAGTAAATTATAATGATTACAAAATTCATTTCAGTCAATCCCCTACAATTGAACATTTAAGATGCTTTAAATTATTATTATTATTATTATTACTTTTGGAAACAAATTTTCTCCACATATGAAATGTTTATAAAGATCTTGATAATGATGGTTAGGTATACATATTAGGAGTACGCACAAGTGGCCTTTTAGCCCTTGTATTTTGTAAAAATCTGTTCTTTATTTTTGGAAGGCCAGATTTTCAAATGCTTAGCTCAAAATCGTTTCTGACTTATCTGAACTCGGGCATGATGAATTATCATGTGATCTTACAAGTTATAACTGTATCTTCAGGTCCTTTTTTCTTTTTCTCTTGGACAATTACGCACGAGAAATTGGGCTAGGCACTGCACAAAAGGGAAATAATTACAATTATAACTCTTGCCCTGAGCACCATTTACTCTCAACCATTGGTTGGTCATCACCAGTCAGTTCGATGAACTTGAGAATAATTTTGTTTTCTGTCCAAGGAAAAGACCACTTGGAATTTTTATTAAAATTATATTCAATGTGTTATTTAATAATGGAAAATATTTACGTTTGTAAAATCCTGAGCCTTCCTATCTTTTCCTGAATCTATTTATAAGCATGATTTTATATTATCTATAAACATATCATTTTTGAGTATATTCAGGTCATGTAAGTCTTTAGTAAAATGTTACCTTTTCCTTCTTTAGGCCCTTTAAATAAATTGTTAATAATCCTCAATTATACTATCAATTACTCAGTGCTTTCCTGATGCAAGACAGTGTGCTGAACATTTTGCATGAATAATTTTTTTTTTTTTTTTTTAGACAGAGTCTCACTCTGTTGCCCAGGCTGGAGTGCTGTCGTGTGATCCCGGCTCACTGCAACCTCCGCCTCCTGGGTTTAAGTGATTCTCCTGCATCAACCTCCTGAATAGCTGGGATTGCAGGTGCCTGCCACCATACCCGGCTAATTTTTTTGTATTTTTAGTAGAGATGGGGTTTCACCATGTTGGCCAGGCTGGGCTCGAACTCTTGACCTCAGGCGACCCACCTGCCTGGGCCTCCCAAAGCATGAATAATTTTATCTAACCCTCACAACAACTACATGAAGAGGGAAAAATTATTATCTCTGATGCACAGATGGGGAAATTGAGGCTTGGATAAGTTATATGTCTTGCCCAGAGCAATATACCTAGCAAGTTGCAGAAGAATTTGAGACCAAGCTGTTTGAAAAAAAATTTTTAAGTAAACTTTTTATTGAAGCATAACATATGTAGGGAAATGAGCAAAATAATAAGTGCACAGCTCAATTGATTTCTATAAAATAAACATATTCATGTAACGAATACACAGAATATTACTGGTATCCCTAGATACCTCTCCTAGGCCCTCCAACTGTCATTAATCCCCTTGGGGATAGCCAGTAGTCTAATGGTTGCCACTGTAAACTAGCTATGCCTTATTTGGAACTTCACTTTTCTATGTCTAGATTATTTTGTTCAACATTGTATTTTTGATTCATTGTTGGGTTTAGCTATAGTTTTTTCATTGTTGTATAGAATTCCATTTTACATATAAAACACTATTTTTGTATCCTATAGTAGGTGGCATTTGAGTTGTTTTCAGTTTGGGATTATTTAAATAATGTTACTATAAACATACTTTTTCATATTTGTTGGCATGTAAGTTTCTATCAGGTATGTACTTAGGAGTGGAATTGCTGGGGAGGCATACGCTTAGTTTTAGTATAGATTCCCAGATTTCCAAAGTGACTGCATCCTTTTCCACTTTTCACTGCAGTTTCTGAGAGTTCTTGTTGCTCTGGAACATTCTGCCCTTGTGTTTTTTAACTGATAAGTGTTAATAAAATAGAAAAATGTATTTTTTTCCCCTGTATGTTCATTTTATGTATTTTGCTAAGTATCTTATTTTTCTAAAAAAATGCTCTAAAACCATGATAATATCTCCACCTTTATTTCTAATTTTGTATATTTATATATTATTTATTACACTAACAGTTTATCTGTTATTGGTTTAATTTCTAGCAAAATATCTATGAAAATTATTTATTCTATTGTTTCAAAAATTTTCTTCTTTCATACTTATTCATTTTTACCTTTCCTTAAGCTTATTTTTCAATCTTCATTAGCAGAATGCTTACCTAATTGATTATTGTTTAAGAGTAAATTGTCTCTGCTGATGGAGTGAGCAACATAAATCCAGGAGAAATCTGCTGGAGAGATATTGAGTATAAAATGTTTTTTCATTCAGAGAGAGAGAGAGACAGACACACAGGGAGAGAAATAAGGAGTTAATTATCCATTTCCTTCCCCAGGACTTTGCCATGTCTGCATGTGTGGATGAAGAGCGTGATTTTAATCTTACAACCAGGAAGGGAGTTAGTCATAGGGAAAATTACAGAGCAGATAATTAAAGATATGGTGGTCTTTTCTGATATCACAAAGTCACAGCCTTTCATCCAACTTCCTCTTATTAAAGACCAAAAACATTAAAAATAAAAAAAGGAAAAAGGAAATAAATATTTTCCCCAATTTTTAAACTTTTGAATTCTGTTTTCTATTATTGGCCAAGGCATTCTAACTGATTCGCTACCCATATCTTTCTTCATTTGTGTTTTGCTTGATGTAACAGGGACAGAGAGCTATGAAAATACTCCTCCTACTGTTGTTTCTGTTTTTTTTTGGAAAAACTAGTTTTTAATTATGTGATCCTGTATTTTATTATGATTCAGCTTGAAGATTCATGAGTTATAATTTTGTGTCATAAACTTATTTTGTTCTTTCCCATCATATTCTTTTAAAAATATATAATCTACAATTTTTTACCCAGCTTCTTCTTTTAAAGTATTATTTTATTACTATGTGAGAATTAATTTACTTTTCTTTCAAATAGTGTTAAAATGTACTTTCCTATATAATGTTGTTAAACAATTGCTTGTACTCAATGCTATGTTTACATATTTTCTGAGACTCATTTCTACTGTTCTTAGGCCATAATTTCCCCTTTTATATGCACAGATAAACCTTAATAGAATACTTTCTTGTTTTGTTTTTTTTTTTCCAGGATAAATAAATAGGTGATATTCTTTCAGTTACTTTTACACATGAAGCAAAACTTCGGTGAACATAGAGCATCTGGCTTAAAATTTGTTCCCTGATGCATTTGTAGTCATTTCCCCCATATTCTGGCATTTAGTGTGGTGCAGAAGAAGTCCTGCCTCAGTGTAAGTGTTCTCCTGTGCTAGGTTACGTTTTTTTTCCCACCTCTAGGCTGGTTGTCTTTCACTTCTCAACAGGGTATATCTGGTTTGGTTTTTACTCTTCGGATGTAACCTCTTTAAATGTTTAGATTCAATTCAATTCTTTTTTCTACTAATACTTTATTTCGGTATATTTTCTGTTCTAGTTTTCAGAATTATTGATCAAATTTGGATCTCTGTGTGCTGTCCTCCAATTTAATACCTTCTCTGTTGCTGTTTTGTTTTCTTTCTTGTGGAACGTGGCAGAGTGCTTCAAGGTGGGTCGCAGATGTCTGACTCAATCTTCTATATTAATAGGTTTTCTCTGTATCGTTATAATTAATTTTAAATTGATTTTATAACATTTATAATTATAGGATTTTTTTCATGTTCAATTCCATTTAAATTTTTTCCTATTTGCCCATTCTTCTTTTTTCTTATCACTTTGAACATACTGATCTCACACTGAAAAGACACATTGATAGAAATGAATTTTTGAACTGAGTCCAAAGATTTAAACATCTGGTTATACCCTGATGAAAAAAGAAAGAAGACAATCTCTTTATCCTGTCTGTCTTTTGTTTTGAAGTTATTACTTAAATTTTGTTAAAATAAATTGTGGTTTATTGCATTATTTTCCTCATTTCTTCACCTCTTCTTGCATCTGTTCCTTTGCTATGGCCTCGCCATCACAGATGGCATGTACTCATTTCATCTTGTCTCTGGGCTTGGCTATGTGACTTGCTTTGGCTGATGACACATGAGCAAAAGTCACAGTATGCATTCTAAGTGCAAGCCTTGAAGATCTCACATGTTCTTGCTTGTTTTATTTTCTTTCTGGCAGATCATGGAAATAATATAACTGTGGGTAGTCTGCTGGTCAGCAGAGCCACCCTAGGTAATTAATAGATATACAGTGACAAAAAGAGCTTCCCAGTTGAGCCTAGCCTATGTCAGTCAGATTCTAGTAGGTTCACAGATGCTTGAGCAGTAAGAAAAGTTTACACTTATTGGAGTGATTTGTTACATAGCAATAAGTAACCAACACAATACATTTTAAAATATTTTCTCTGGTAAATCATTTTCAAAAGTAATTCTTTCTGTGCTTCTTGCTTAATAAAACTTTTTGTAAATCTTACTTTTAAAACGTTATTCTTCTTTGTCTTGAATTCCTCATTGAAAAAAGATTCATAGATTTTTTTTTTTCTAATTCATCTGTCTTTAAATAGCGATGAGACTTCCTCTTTGAAGATCACAGGTGAGAAGATTAGATGCTTTCCCGGAAGCCCAGCAACCTGATGGGATTGTGGAGTGAGCCAGACCCAAGTCAGAACTTCATCCCTGCATGGTTTATTTTGCTTGTTTGGCAAACTTGCCCCGCAGGTAAGCAGATCCAGTGTGACAATATCTTCCTGTGCCAGCTGTTCATGTTTTCAAAGAAGAGATTCTTCGGGGTTTTGTTTTGTGCCTTGAACCCTTCAAAAGCAAATGTCCCAATTCTAACTGGCTTATTACTTGTCCTGCTTCCTGCTCTTCTAAAGAAGTTATCTGCTGCTTTGGGGAAAATTGTCAGCATGGTTCAAGGCATTTTATTTGCTTGATATCCTTGAAAGAGACTAGCCAACTGCTCACAAATCTCACTTCATCTCCCTCTTAGACATTCAGCTAACCTATATTTTTGTTTCCTCTGCCTGTGGCCATGTGATTGATTTCTCAGGAATACAATGTGAATAGAAGTGATATTGTTATTTCCAGGTCTGGCTCATAAAAACTTTCTATGAACAATTCCCAACTTTCCAACAGAGACTAAAGAAAATGGAGGAAGTCCAATAACCAAGGATTGCATCTGACCCACTGTGGTATGCAATAAACTTTAGCAATTATTGAAAAAGCAGAGATTTTATAAGATTCTTCAGTTAACCAAAGTAACTATACTTGTTGTGAAAATCAAATTCAGAGAGATCTAGACTATGGCAAAGAGTATTACTCACCTTTACTATTAAATCAGACTGTATGTTAGGTCTTTCAACATGACCATCTCTGAATTTAACCTAAATCTCTCCATTTGCTGCTAACTGCTACTGCAGGCAGTGTCCAGTCATTTTTGTGTAGTGCTCCTCCCACTTACACTCACACACCCTGTTTAGTTCAGATTCTGATGTCTCTGGATCAATTAATGTGAAAGGAAGGTGGCAGAAGTGGGATGGGGCAAAGGAAGTACAACTGTGATGCACCAAAATGGCAGGGTGCTCTGGAGTGAGTACTGATATACAGAGCCAGGGTCCCATTTTGGGCCCAAATGGCTGAGTTTTTGTCCTCTGCAGGGCTGAAAATCAGGTCTTGATATTCCTGCCTTGCTCAGTCACCACAGTGGGCACTCACAGATGGGTGTGATCTTAGCCAGATCTCTACAGTTGAAGATGGCCATTTGGGAACCAAATGGGGGAGCTATCTGCTGACTGACCATACTCTTGGTGACTAGGCAGTGACTTCTACCAAATTCTAGTTAATCTTACATTTCCTCTCACACACTAGTTTTTTCTTCCATTTTTTTTTCTAATATACTGTTTTTCTCCTCCACGAAAATGTTTGGTATGACTCCTAACAGTTCTCTATTTTTTTTTTATTAAAAGAAATTGGCAGTGCTCAATGTCTGTGCAGAGAAGAAGAGGCAGCTTGAGACAAATAACTTTTGATCACCAAATAATTACGTAAAGGGCTGTTGGTTTCTTTTAGTTATCAAATTTTATTGGTATACCTAATGTATTTGGAGTGATTTGTTACATAGCAATAAGTAACCAACACAATACATTTTAAAATATTTTCTCTGGTAAATCATTTTCAAAAGTAATTCTTTCTGTGCTTCTTACTTATTAAAACTTTTTGTAAATCTTACTTTTAAAACGTTATTCTTTTTTGTCTTGAATTCCTCTTTGTAAAAAGATGCATAGATTTTTTTTTTTTCTAGTTCATCTGTCTTTAAATAGCGATGAGACTTCCTCTTTGAAGATCACAGGTGAGAAGATTAGATGAAGTAAATCATTTTCAAATATCTTCCCTCTATTCTAGAAAATTATTTTAGTAAATTTCATAAAATGAAATGAGTAATAGTAATGGATAGATTTTTAAATTATGCTTTATATGTATAATCATATAGCTTAGAAATCCAAAAAAATTAAAACAAACCAATTAAAACAAAAATAAATAAAACAAGAATGAAAAAAGAAAAAATAGAAGGAAAAATAAAGTAATTAAATGGTATAAAAAGAACAAAGTACAATTAATTCAATAATTTTAATAGCTACATAGCAATGAAACTTTGAACTTTTGGTTACAGTCTGATATAATAAGTCATCTATATAACTGACAATTAATAAATGAATTATAAGAGAAGCAAAATATCTATAAAGGCTAAAATTTAGGCAACTATGTCATAGCCCTGATGCAACATTTTATTATTATTATTTGTTTATTATTTTAAAAGCAAGGTAGTTTCTTAAAAAGTTAACCATAAATTTATTATCTGACACAGCAATTTCACTCTGAGGTATTTATGCAAGAATAAATGAAAACATATGTCCATTCAAAGACTTGTGCACCAATCTTCATAGCAGCGTTTTTAATAATAGCCAAAAAGTGAAAACAGTTTAATGCCCATCAGTTGGTAGAGGAATTAACAAATGTGGTATATCTATATGTGGAATATTATTTGGCAATAAGAAGGAATGATGTACTGATACATGCCACGACATGGATAAACCTCAAAAACATCATGCTAAGTGAGAGAAGTGAGACGCAAAATATTACATAGTGTATAATTCCCCTTACTTGAAAAGTTCAAAAAAGGCAAATCTGTAGAGCTGGAATGCAGATCAATGATTGCCCCTGGTTGCGGGTAGGAATGAAGACTGATTGAAGAAGGGCACAAGAGATCTTTTAGGGCTGGTGGAAATGCTCTAAAACTAGGTTGTGGTGATGGTTTCACAACTCTAAATTTGTGAAAAATCATTGTATTCTTAAAATGAATGATTATTTTGCTGTGCAAATTGTACCTCAATAAAGTTGTTAAAAAAGCAATTAAAATGGATAAAGTGGAAAGACATTAAAACTCAGTAAAAATGTTATTCATTTGTACTAACAAATATTAGTTTTGGTGGTTTAATTTTTAGCACAAAAATACTAAGTGTTCACATAGAATGACATAATTGAAGTAATTCAAAGTTTTTTTTCATTTTCACTTCACTAATTATTATTTATTTTGAATCTGCTATTGAAACAAGGAACTATGCAGCCAAGGAATTGGAGACACAAACAGGCAACTAAAAGTGACATGGAAGGTTCTGGGCTGTTTGAACTTACATTCAGATGAGTACACAATGCTGAAGCTTCCCATGTTGGCAGACTTTATAACTGACATTTTCATGAATTAGCTTTATGGTAGAACATAATAATTATTAAATGACAAGTAATTAAAATATTCTCATTTAAACTCCACGTGTATATTATTAAAACACAACTGTTTCCACAGCAAGTGTTTACAACTTATAGTATATCATATTAATAGAACAGAAGTGAAAGAAAACATTTCAGTAGATGTAAAAAGTATCATTTTAATTAACATTTATTAGTAAATATTAGCTTATTGACAACACGATTTAAATGTAATATAATAGGAGTGGATGGACATGGTTTTAACATACTAAAAACAGTTTTGCCTCAAAGGAAAGCTAACATTCTGCTTAACGTTCATTCACTGAAAAGCATATTTTAACTTGTGTGATGATACTTGGCAATACAATTAGAAAAAAGCAAAAGAAAAAAGAGTATAAGATTTAAGATATATATGCATGAAGTCCAGATTCTAAGATTAGATTGTTAACCCAGAAAATCTAAAAGAATGAATTTAAAAACTTAGGGGAGAGGAGGTCAAGGTAGCTGACTAGAAGTGGCTAGTGTGCACTGCTCTCATGGCGAGCAGCGAGTGGTGCGTAAACACTAGCTCCTCAACTGGATGGTCCAGGTGGACACACTGGGATTCTTAAAGGAAGTAAGGCAATCCATGGAGAACGAAGAAGAGTGAGTCAGGATAGCCGCCCAGTTGGGATTGGCATGGCGTCAGGGGAAGACTCCCCACTGTGGGGAAACTCTGATTGAGTGAGACCCCCTCCCTGCCCTGAACACAACTTCCGCCACAGACTTTTGTAACCATAGTGTCAGGAGATTCCCCCATGATGTCACCCACTGGGACCTCCACATTGACAGAGAACAACTTGGAATCTGGGCAGAGCTGCTGCTCAGGCACATGTGGAATCTCAGGGGCCTTGGATTCCTAGGTACCTGGCACCAGCACCTGCAGCTCTGGCAATGGGGGAGGTCAAAGTCCCTTGCATATGTCCAGGATAGGGGCTGAATCCACAAGACTGACGAATGAATTGACTGCAGGCCTCACCTCCACTGCACCTCCCTGGACAAGGGCCTGGGACTCTAGCATGGCCAGGTCAGCCCTGCCTGAGCTCACTGACTGGTAGCAGCCTGGCACTTTCCTGGGGTGAAGCTCCCAGAGGGAGTAGGCAGACCTGTCAGTTATGCTGTTCTGCAGCTCCTGCCCCTCCTGCCCTCAGGCTCTGGAGGAAGTGAAGTGATAAAGGACTAATTAAGGCCCCCAGCACAGAGCACCTGCCTTACAGAAAAGTGGTCAAACTGTTTTCCACATGGGTTCCTGCTCCTCAGTGAGCAGGCCCTCAGCACAACCACCCTATCCCATCCTGAACACTTGAGTTGGTGGCAGCTCTGTGTTTCTTTGGGGAGGAAATCCCGGAGACAAACCACAGCCCCTCTGACATTGCAGCTGCAGTGGTACCACCCTTACCGCTCACGGGCTGGGGAAAGAACAAAGGGCCTGGACCTGTCACCGCTACCTCCAGCACACCACAGCCACAGACCCTCTTCTCTGTGAACCCCCACACACTACTCTTCACCAGATAGGGGCCCCAGATCATAACTGCAGAGCAGCCATTTCACTCCCGACTGAGCATTCCTGCTGGTAGTGGCTCTGTGTTTCCCTGGAGTAGAGCTTCCAGAGACAATTGACAGCCTCTTTGCCATTACCACTGCAGCAGTTCTACCCTTGCTGACCTAAACTGGGGAAAGAATAAAGATCCTGAGATCTTTACCTGTGCCTCCAGCATGCCACAGTCACCATACACGGAGGAGTTCAGTCTCTCTTCCCTGTGAGTCTCTGACTCCCTACTCTTCATCAGGCATGGCCCCCAGCTTGGGTCAGGAGTGCAGCCACTCCCCAGCCCCAAGTTGGACATTCCCATTGACAGCAGCTCTGTGTTTCTGGGGTGGATCTCACAGAGGCAAGCGAAGGCCTCTCTGCCACTGCCGCTGTGCTGGTACTGCCTTGCTGCCCTTGGGCTGGGGAAGGAGCAAAGACTCTGATTGCTTTACTCACACCTCCATCCCACCACAGGCATCCTAAAGAGAAGAGACCAATCTGTCTTCCCTGTGAGCTCCCACCTCCCCTGCTTGTCACCAGGCAGGGTCCTATAGCTTGGGCCACAGTGTAGTCACTCCACCCAAGGCTGATTGATCTGATTGGTAGTGGCTCTGCATTTCTCTGGGGTGGAGCACCAGGAGATAAGTGAAAGGCCCTCTGCCATTGATACTGCCAAGTTTCCTTCTCCTTTGCCTGCAAGCAAGGAAGGGAACATAAAACCTGAGCTTACCTTACGACTGTAGTATGCAGCCCAGGAACACCAAGCCAAAATCTGCCTCCAGCACTCGAGTGGGAGAGGAGGCCACACTCTCAGAGAACTGAGAGGGAGCATGGCTACAAACATGAGGAAATACAGAGAAGCCAAGTGGCTGAGCAGCAGCTTCCCTATTGGATGGTGCACCTAAACACCATTTACTGGATAACAGCCAAAAAATCAGGGCCAAAAAATCAGCTCCAAAGTTACTTTGCTAATATTATTCCCTCACCCCATGAAACCAAAGACAAGACTTCAGCTACAAATAAAGTCCCAGCACAAAACCTTGTCCCTCTAAAAACATCCAGAAACAAAGTCAACAAAGACCATACTAAAATTACTCCACAGTTAAAGGAACATTAGCCTACACAGATGAGAATGCATGAGGGCAAGAACTCTGGAAACAGAAAGCTAGGGTGTCTTCTTTCCTGCAAATGACCACACTAGTTTCCTAGCAGTGGTTCTTAACCCAGCTAAAGTGGCTGGAATGACAGAATTCAGAATATGGATAGGAATGGAGATAATTAAGACTTAGGAGAAAGTTGAAACCCAATCCAGAGAATCTAAGGACTGCAATAAAATGATACAGGAACTGAAAGACGAAATAGCCATTTTAGGAAAGAATCAAACTGATGTGATAGAGCTGGAAACACACTATAAGAATTTCATAATACAATTTGCAAATATTAACAGCAGAACACACCAAGCTGAGAAACAATTCTCAGAGCTCAAATCCTGCTTCTCTGAACTAAATCAGTCAGACAAAAATAAAGAAAAAATAAAAAAGAGTGAACAACATCTCTGAGAAATATGAGACTATGTAGAAAAGCAAATCTAAGACTCACTGGTGTCCCTGAAAGAGGGAGAGAAAGCAAGCAACTTGAAAAACATATTTGAGGATATCAATGAAAATTTCCCCAACCTCGCTAGAGAGGCCAGCATTCAAATACAGGAAGTGCAGAGAACCCCTGTGAGATCCTATACAGGATGACCGTCCCCAAGACACACACTCATCAGATTCTCCAAGGTCAAAATGAAAGAAAAAATGTTAAAGGCAGCTAGAGAGAAGGGGCAGGTCACCTACAAAGGGAAGCCCATCAGACTAACAATGGACCTTTTAGCATAAACCATACAAGCCAAAAGAGATTAGAGCCTGTATTTAGCATGCTTAAACGAAAGAAACTCCAACTGATAATTTAATATCCAGTCAAACTAAACTTTATAAGAGAAAGAGAAGTAAAATTCTTTTCAGACAAGCAAATACTAAGGAATTAATTACCACCAGACCTATTTTACAAGAGGTCCTTCATGGAGTGCTAAACATGGAAATGAAAGACCATTATTGGCCTCCACAAAAACACAATTAGGTACCTATACTGTTGGCATTATAAAGCAACTGCACAATCAAGTCTGCATAATAATCAGGTAACATCATGATGACAGAATCAAATCTGCACTATCAATATTAACCTTGAATGTAAATGGGCTAAATGCTGCAAATAAATGGCACAGAGTAGCAAGTTGGATAAAGAAACATGACCCAATGCTATGCAGTCTTCAAGAGACCCACCTCACATGCAGCCACACCCATAGGTTCAAAGTAAAGAAATGAAGAAAAATCTAACAAGCAAACAGAAAACAAAACAAAACAAAAAGCAGGAGTTGCTATTTTAATTTTAGACAACACAAACTTTAAACGAACAACAATCAAAAAAGACAAAGAAGGGCATTACATTGTGGTAAATGTTTCAATTTAACAAGATTTAACTGTCCTAAATATATATGCACCAAACACAGGAGCACATAGATTTATGAAACAAGTTCTTAGAGACCCACAAAGAGACTTAAGTGTGGAGGGTAAGAGGAGGCTGAGGATCAAAACACTACCTATTGGGTACTATGGGTATCACCTGGTTTACAAAATAATATGTGCACCAAACCTACACAACATGCAATTTATTTATAGAGCCAACCTGCACATGTACTCCTGAAATTTAAAAAACAAAAAGTTAGAAAAAAAGCAGATGCTGGGAAAATTCAGAGTCACAGCTCTTTTTAAAACTTTCAATAAGAAAAATGTTTTTCCATATATAAACAATAGCTTATTAGAAAACATAAATGAAAAGAATCACCAACAAAGTAAACACAACTGACATTTTTTTGGGGAAAAATTGCAATACTTCTGGCAGAAACTCTCCTTGATTTTAAAAAAGGTCAAACAATATCATCGCAGTCCAAATCAGATCATTTAAATGAGGAAAAAATTAGGGATATATGTTCAACACAATAGTCATAGACCATGGAAACAAAAAGTCCCTAAAAATGTTAATAATGTTGATTTTTATTGTTTTCACCTTTGTTTTCCAGTTTATGCACCCAAGATTTTCCTTTGCACCTCAGAATGCTTTCTTTAAAATGTCCTTGCTTTCTTAATTTTCTGAGTTGCTACTTTCTCATTTTCCTTGCTGATTATAAAACAACTGAAGGATAAGAAACACATGTTTTTCTATATCTGTTTTTAATTAAATGTTTGGTAAAACTGAGATGATTGTAATTACTCTTTTGTTATCTTCAAGAATCTACTCAAGTTTCCTCAGTTTCTCAGATAATTCTTGGGCAACAAACAAACAAGAAAGATGATGTCTTATTATCTGGTGTCTGGCTAGCTGATTTAATAACCTAGAAGACAGCGTTTGAAGAACACAAACTCTAAAGTCCTTCAGTTTCCAAAAAATACTTTCCCAAATTGTTTACCATTGCCTTACCTTCTTCAGTCATCTCTGACGTTGTCACCCTTAGGGTAAGACATACGTGTTCATAAGGAACAATAACTTCCTTCAGGAAATCCAGTACGCCCTACAATTTTACCTAAAACTTTGTTGTTGTTGTTTTCTGTCCATTTTGCCCTCTAGGGAAGTGGATCTCATGCTGTTTATCAGTTTCTGAAGGTTGTTATTAATCTCCCCTCATCCCAAAATGGAAGGACTTTGCCTAAATCTTAGAATCAGAACCTTGGCTCCAGTAATAAAGACTTTCAATATCTTTATCTGCCATTGAGGCTTACCTAACGAAATAGAGCCTCCAAAGTGGGACTTTGAAATGTTTTGGAATCTTTTTTTTTTTTTTTCTTTTGACATAGTGATTGGTGGGATGCTACAGGTAGTTAGTGGTTAGGATCCAGAAATGCCAGACATCTTGCAGTGAGAGGGATAGCCTATACAAGGAAGAATTCTCACATGTTCTGACTAACATTGGATGTTATTACAGGTGAAAACTTTGGAATCATGTGAATCTCAACCTGTGTTTTACATATATATACATGAAGTGAGTTTTGTATGCTTTATTTTTTCACTATTTGAAAAATGTAACTGTTTGTTTTCTATTGTTGTGTAACAAATCATAGGCACTTAGCAGCTTGAAAAAACACGCATTTATTATCTCACATTTTCTATGGGTTATAGGCCACTAGTTTGGACACACTTAGCTGAGTCCTCTGCTCAAAGTCTCACATAGCTGCTATTAAGATATTGACCAGAGATACAATCTCATCTAAGGATTAGATTCTCTTCTGAGTTCACATGGTTGGTGGCAGAATTCATATCCTTGCAGCTGTAGAACTCATAGCAACTTGCTTCTTCAAGGCCAGCAATAGAGATAACTGCTGCTTCCAGTCTCTCTGATCTCTAGACTCTCATCTAAAGGGCTGGCCTGATGAGGTCAGGCCAAGTCAAGATCATATCTTTCTTAATGAACTCAAAATCAACTTTGAGAAACCCTAATGACATGTATTAAATCCTTTCATTTTTGCCACCTGGTGGGCAATAATCACTGGATTGATATCTCATCAACTTTGTCGTAGTCTATTGGTTAGTAGCAAGTCTCAGGTTCCACCTACACTCAAGAGGAGGGGATTGTAAAGAGGTATAACTAATTGGGAGTCACACTTGAGTGTGTCTGCAGTAATAACCATTGCATAAACCAAGGAAAGATTGAATTTTGCTTT
Source organism: Mandrillus leucophaeus (assembly GCF_000951045.1). NCBI lineage: Eukaryota > Metazoa > Chordata > Mammalia > Primates > Cercopithecidae > Mandrillus > Mandrillus leucophaeus. The sequence continues at coordinate 4,316,377 of NW_012101932.1, read as the reverse complement.
GCATGAACTCTACTTAAAGTTGTTCACCATTTTGAAGAATGAGTTTACCAGTAGCACTTCTCATAGCAGTCTACACTTACAGATGCTCTAGTCACCATGATTCCACATAAAAATGCAAACATCTGACTACTTCACTTTGTCTTTTAGAGTACAGAGCTTTACATAGAGAAACATTTAGTTTTATATAAATGACCCTCTCTTATTTTCTTTATATTATAACTGATACATTGCATTCCCTTTTTGAAATAACATGCATAGGTAGTTTATGTTACCTACAGGTTTAATTTCCAAACAGTGAGTGCAGAATTATAAAATATCTGTTGGTCTAATTGGGCTGAAACCATTGTGATAGGTAGGTAAAGTGGGCTAAAGACATGAATAGGCAATTCTCAAAATAAAATAAACAAATGGCCAACCAACATATGAAAAAATGCTCAACATAATTAATGATCAGGGAAATGCAAAGCAAAACCACAATATGATACCACCTTACTGCTGTAAGAATGGTCGTAATAAAAAAATCAAAAAACAATAGATGTTGGCATGGATGTGGTGACCAGGGAACACTTCTACACTGCTGGTGGGAATGTAAACTAGTATAGCCACTATAGAAAACAGTGTGGAGATTCTTTAAAGAACTTAAAGTAGAACTACCATTCGATCCAGCAATCCCACTACTGGTTATCTACACAGAGGAAAAGAAGTCATTATGCAAAAAAGATACTTGCACATGCATGTTTATAGCAGCACAATTCACAATTGCAAAATCGTGGAACCAACCCAAATGCCCATCAATCAGTGAGTGGATAAAGAAACTGGAATGTATATATGATGGACTACTACTCAGCCATAAAAAGGAATGAATTAACAGCATTTGCAGTGACTTGGGTGAGATCAGAGATTATTATTCTAAGTGAAGTGACTCAGGACTAGAAAACCAAACATTGTGTGTTCTCACTGATATGTGGGAGCTAAGCTATGAGGACACAAAGGCATGAGAATGATACAATGGGTTTTGGAGACTCTAGGGGAAGGTTGGGAGGAGGATGAGGAATAAAGACTACAAATATGGTGCAAGGTATACTACTCAGGTGATGGGTGCATCAAAATCTCACAAATCACCACTAAAGAACTTACAAATACCACCTGTACCCCAATAACTTATGGAAATATAAAAATAAAAATTCAAAAAATTCTGCCTTTCTTTTTTACATGAAGAAACTTAGAATCTTTTAGCCATAATCCCAACCCATTAGCACAGACTAATTTATCAGATTAATTTGAAAGCATAGGAAGCCTGAACCTGAGTGAATTAAGTAAAATAGCTAAATTGTGAAACTGGCTAGAGAAGAAGCTATACACAACTAGGTCAGCAAAGCAATAGAACTTATGAGTTGTCTGTCAGCTGTGGGCTTCTCACTCAAACAAGGAACCTGGGAAGTGGACACCCAATGTGTCAGTTGCCAGCAGATATGGAAGACTTATAAAAGACACAGTCATGGACTTCACTCTTGGCTTAGGGTGACCCTAATTATAAAAAGACTAATTCTACAACATGAAATGTGTTATTTATTGACTTTCTTAAGATAACCAACTTATTCTGAAACTAAACCAATAATTCGTATACCGATGCTAATTGACTGGGATTATTAAAAGGCTATTTTCCCCCAAATTTAAAAAAAAAAAACAACTTTTTAGTATGTCCCTCTCCTTCTTTCATTCCCTCTCTGTTTTTCTTTCTTTCTTTCTCCCTTTCTATCCCCTCTTCTGTCTTTGGAAAGGTCAACAGAATGTTGCTAACAAGTTGACACTCAGGTCACATTAGGTACAATACACTGGTTGCCTAACAAGGCTGTCAGTGGTTTGCCCATTGGGCAGACAGAGTAACTAGGGACATCTTTCTGAAAGCAGCAATTGCTCATTACTGCAATGTTTTAGTGCTTATTGCCATCTGCCCAAAGTTCCAGGGCACCTGCGTGAGAGGCCTCTTTTCGCTCCCTTGAGAGATCCCTGTTCCTACCCAGTGGTATTATCTGCCTTACTCTTTGAAGATGCTGGATATTTGTAGGGCCAAACATTGGGAATTCGTATGTGAAGAACAGGGTTCAGTACTTGAAGAAATAATTTCATACACTGCAGGACCAAGGCAATAGTTTGGAAAGGCTTCACAATAAGAGAAAGTACTGTGGAATTTTCAGTCACAAATTCTCATATTTAACTTGAATAAACCTCAGCAAGGGTGACAACATCATTATAAGATTTAACAATAGACATTCAAATCTCATTTCTTGAGATTTGGGTAGCTCATCACTTAATAATGAATATTGTGGTGAACAGAGTGGCTGAATATGGCCATGACACATGGCCTATTGGGTAGAGGATTTTGATCTGAAATAGCCTTGTTAATTGCATTCTGTATCAGTTTAAAAGGTTAGAAAATTTCTGTAAAGCCAAACATTCTAGTCACTTTCCAAATGTAAGCTTAACTTCTGAATACGAATTTATAGATTCTTTAAACCTAGGAAAGAGAATGCAAAGCAATTACATTTGACATAGTCATTTTTGCTTCTATGCAATTTTCACACTTGAAAAATGCATTGCAGCTGTGCGTGGATGTCATTCTAACCTCCAGCTTTTTCTAACAGCCACTGGGTGTTTTTCTTTTTCTCTGCCCCTTATCTTCCTACTGACGATAATTTGGAAGGTAAAGAAGAGACACATATGTTGCAGGAGCAACATATGATAAGGACGATTTTTCTTTTTGTCTTGAAAAAATGGTAATGGTGATTTTTGGCCTTGTTTACGATTGTCTGCCTGTGGTACTGAATACCATTAGGGGATGGCCTCTAACAATATAATTCTTACCATGTCACTTCTTTTTTCAAAGGCGCCCAATGGCATTACACCTCAGCCAGAGAAGAAGCTCTTAAGGGATCAGGTGCCTCATTTCACCCATGGGCTGCTCCAGCATTTCCAACCTCCTCACTCCTGACACACACAGGCACGTGCTCTCTGTGGAGTCTTTGCACTTCTACTTTCCCTCCTGAAATGCTCTTCCTCTCAGTGTCTTCATCCTACCTCCCTCAGCTCTTTCATCTTGTTTAAAAAATGTCATTTTCTCAGTGAGACCTTCCTTGTCTTACTCAGTTTGGGCTTCTCTAACAAAAATACTATAGACTGAGTGGCTTAAGCAGCAGAAATTTATTTCTCACAGTTCTAGAGGCTGGGAAGTCTGAGATCAGGGTACCAGCCTGGTTGGATTCTCAGTTTAGAGATAGCCATCTTCCCATTGTATCTCACCTGGTGGACAGCAGAGAGGGAGGAAGCAAGCTCTCTCACGTCTCTTCTTATAAGGACACTAATCCCATTCATGATGGCTCCATCCTCATGACCAAAGGCCTTGCCTCCAAATAACATCACATTGGGGATTTGGCTTCAACATTTGATTTTGGGGGTGGGGGACAAAAAATTCAATCCATAGCATTCCTAAGTGATCCTGTTTAAATTTTCTACCTAATCTCTTCTGTGCTTAAATTTATCTCCTTACTGTTGTTTATCTATTGCTAATGTAACCTATCTATGTATTTATCTATTAATCACCTATGTATGTATGTATGTACTATGAATGTGTGTGTATGTATGTAGGTATGTATGTATCTACCTGTCTAGTTTATCTAAGTCGCTTCAGAAATAGGAAGCTCTTTGAGGAGCAGTGCTTTTTTCTTTTTAGTTGCTCGTTTATGTATAACTGAACTTATACATAAACATGGTTATGGCGCTAGAAAGTAAGAAGGCAAAAAGATTCTTTGCATATACATTTATTGATGTACATGCTAATTGAATAAAAATATTTTATATCTACCGCCTTGGCAACCTGTATGTTTTAAGGTCTACAGAAGAAATTACAAAAATATACAGCACAACAAAACCATGGCTTTGACGTCTTACTTCTTCTTCAAAGGTAGTACGCAAAGGGAAAGCCATGGCAATTGTCAGTCTTGTAAATGGGAATTGTGGCATTTGAGATCTAGGTTTACTTTATTTAAACGCGCTATCTACAATAAAAAGTATGTTTCCAGACACTTATAATTGTATTTTCTGAAAGGAAAAGAGAGTGATAATAATTCCCGTGGTCTTAACTCTGTTCTTTTATTAGATTAACACTTTTCTTTAAATATCCTAAGAAATAATTGGATTCAATTTTGGACCAGAATGAATGTGGGAAGAACTACAAATTTAGGTGGAAAATTAACCATTCCAAATTATAAAAGTCAATATTTATACACTAATCTGAGAACAATTGCAGCAACAATGTGTTTAAACAGAGCTATCCTTGTCACATTGTCATTCTGGGTAAAAAGGGGTCTCTTCTTTATTGAAACCCAAACCACAAGAATTCCCAGTTCCAAATTCCTTCTTTTCTGTGTGTGGCTAATACCGATTGAAGAAGTCTGAGGAATACTGAAAATGCGTTTCCTGAATCAGCTTCTTTTTTTATTTTAAAGAAATATTTTTTGATATAGATACATTGCCAAAAGATCTTAATAAAGAATTTTAAAAACTGGTTATCCACAGAAAATGCAAATTTTTGCCTCTAGTTTCAAACAGAAGATGCAAGAGAATGACACCTAAATAAAGTATTATTAAATTCAAGGGTGTGTTCTTTGGACATCTTTTGAAAAATTGTTCTTTACATAAGTTTTTATATAGGACTTATAAATGTGAAAATGTTCACATCACAATGCACACAGGTTTGCATTTGCTTTCTTTTCTACTTAACTTGGAATTTTCTGTGCTTGACTATGTAATATAATAGCATTAAAAGACACCATTCTTTCTTCCTTCATGTTTGGGATGCAATTAATGAATATCTAACTCATGGCTGTTCTCAAGAGATCTTAGTTTCATTAAGAAAAAGTTGAATCTCATAACTGTATTAATATCTTGTGAATGTGCCTTATCATATTTGTCTGGGTTTTTGCTGTTCATTTCCTTGTGATAAAATTCCTGGGCAGAGCAAGTCTTCGGAAGTAAGCCCACAGGGCTGCCTGACAAGTTTATTTTGGGAAGGAAATAATCAATTTAGAGCTATTACTGCAGGAGTCCTTATCGAGCTCATTTCCTCATCTAATGCTTCACAAGCTAATATTACATGTTTAGCAGCAACTTCAAAGAAACAGTACTGTGCTTTGTAGGTTTTATTAATGCAAAATTTCTCTGAGGGCACCAAGTGTTTACCATTAACATGACTACAATCCACAGACTTGCAAACATAGGTCATAAAAGCCTTAGCAAAGACTTGTGCTGCCATAGCCCAAGACACTATTAATGTGATTCTGTGTTAACTGCTGAATTACAAGGGCTGGGGCAGAGGCTGGGGGCTGGAGGGAGGGCAGACTGAGCTAGGAAGCAGTATTATGCCAACAGTCTTGATTTGTCTGCACTATCTCTTCTCCATTATTGTCCAATGTATTGAAAATAGTGATTTAGCCTAACAGTAATATAGTCAAAACAATGTACAGAGAGTGTCAGTCCATACTCATGTAACAATAGGAGGATTGTTTTTTTCTGTATGGCACATTTAAATCCAGACCCTTATCCATACAGAGAAGCATTTAATGTTCTAAATTAGAATAGCAGAATAGCAAACATTTAGGTATGGCACGTAAGAGATTTGAAGTAAGGAAAGATCAGGGTTAGGTTCAAGGCAAGAGCCTTGATAATCCTGAAAGTTCTTAATTAGAAATATGAATGATTATATCTTCCAGATCAAGATATCTTGGTGTTCATTTCAGGACTTTGCAGTGTGATTGTTTTCTGACCTTAAATACAAGAAAATTATTTTCATTTGCTATATATTAGATTAGACTCATGGGACAGGCTGTTCTCTTTGTCCACTAATAGCAAGCCTCTGTTGGACAGAAGTAAGGAGATAATTTTAATTAAGTGTTATCTATACATGTCTCATATAATTTCCCACTTGAACACTATTTCTATTCCATTTTAAGCCGCTACCATTCTGTTCAATAAAAACCACCTTAGGAGGGCTTCTTTTTCATATACAGATTAAACCAGTTTAAGAAAAGTCAGGGAGAAGGAGTGCCCAGGCACAGGGTCTGCTAGGCTTTACGGACACCCTTGCTGCAAATGAGCTGCAGCTGCACACTAGGAATGGCTCTAATGTCCAGAGTGAGAAAACCAAAACATCCCCTGGAATTTGGCGAGACCTTCAGGAAAAACTGGATAAAAATACGGAAATTATAGGAAAATCATTAGCAGTTGTTTGGTTATTTTTCTGTGTCAGTAGACTTTTGTTTAACATATTAGATATTTGAGCAGCACTGTAAGGGCTTTTGTTTAGTTTCTTTCACATTAAAAATAGCCAGTTGAGCAGCCAGTTTTACAGAGTAGGGTTATAAATTAAGAAAAGAAGAAAGGAGAAAATGATATGAAGCTTCTAAGTTGAAATAAACCTTCCTATCCAATTTAAAGTTTATAAAGGGGAGAGATATATCTTAGAGTTAGCTATCAAACTACCTCTATGATGACTAATAATTGTTTAGAACTCAATTCTTGTTGAAAGGGGAATATTTTTAGATGGGGATCTTTTTTCCAATTAAAACAAAAATTGAAAAACCCTAAATAAAATTTTGAAAAGAAATTAAAGATAGGACTTTTTTTTTTGCTTTCTTTAAGCAAATTATTATTTTATATTTTCATACAATCCTTTGAAAGAGGCGGAATAGTTCAGAATAGTTATTTTGAAATGCAGTTGCCATAAAACTCAACTGTTTCATAAACCAAGTCAAGTTATTTTACCATGAAAGTCAAATGATGGCAATTTTTGAAGAGAAAATATATAAAATGGACCTACCTTTTTCAATTTTTCTTTTTTTTTTTAAATAACTTAAAACATTTTCCTACACCCAAATATAATGCAATATTTGATTTGGCACAGACATACATTTAGTTTATTTGAGTTTAATAATTATTTGGTTTAATAATTCCACATTTCATGGTGTTCTATAAAATGGCTCACAGCATCCAGGTGCTCTTCTACCTTAACAAAACCGGGAAATAAGTACCTATGTCTGTCTTTCAGGCTATTTCTTGAACTCTACTTTATTTGAACTTCATGGGGCTTATAAAAAAAAAATAGCTTTAAATAACAAGCCCCGATCTCCCCTAAGAACAAGCAGAGAACAATTTGAAAGGAATCACTGCACACAACATTTAGGTTTCATCCTGTGTCCTCGACTGTTTCAAAGTTTTTGGCTTCCTTTTGGGTCTCCTTTAAAATCAATATCACTCATGAGTGCTTCCTTGCCTATATTTATAAAAATATGTATATATTTAAGATGCAGTTACTTTTCAGAGCATCGTTTCCTCTGATTTTCTTGCTTCCTTCTCCCCTTTAAAAAAATTTTTATTTCTAAGTTAGCAGAATGACTGTAACTTTTATCATATCTTATCTTAGAATGACAGATTTATCCCTATTTAGTGTCTGCCTGGATGTTGGGTATGGGAGCAATGATACACAATTTCCACCAAAAATTGAAATAACAAGATGCGTAATTTTAGAAGTGGAATTAGAAATTTCTAGAATTTTTAGAAATTTTCTAAATTTGTAAAATCTACTGCAGGATATATTGGGATACTATAGAAATTGTCATTTTTGTAGGTAAAAATAGTCAAATACTGCCAGTGTCAGGAGGTTCATTAATTATGTCACACCTGCATTTGTTAGACATGTTATATGGATTTCCATTGTTTTTACTTCAATATACTACAAAACTATAAACATTTATTTTGAAACAAATAGAATCTTCCTCATCCCAGCTTCGTGAGAACACCACTCTAAAAATAATTAACGATGTCTAATTCCCTGATGTACCATTTCACAATTGCATATGTTTTTTCTAAAACTTCAATTACTTTCAGTTGTTGCCCCAAATGAGTGGAAATTCGTAACATCACTTGCTGACTTTAGCTGGAATTAAAGTACCAATAATACTCTTTAAAAATCTGTATATTTTGCAATGAGATAGCTGGGTTATATGATGATGTCACTTTCAGCAACTTAATGAGCAATATCCACTTTTCTCTCCCATGGTTTTGATGATTCATCTGTCTTTTCCTGCTTCTGGATGAAGACCATATTTTACCAGTAGTCCTGTTACATCCTCCCTTGTTCAGTAGAGGATTGATCCCACCAATATTCTTTTTTCCTGTTAATACCTGTACCAAGCTGTTGAGGAAATAGTTTCAAAGCAATCCTTGAAAATGAGATTCTTGTCTCTACCTTAAATGAGGAAACATTTCTTTCAAATGGGAGAGAGATTGTTATAAAGCCAAAATTACTTGTAGTCTCATCTAAATATTTAATTTTACTTTGTTACTAACGTTACTTACTGTAGTAAAAATTTTTCATGGGCATACCCCACTGAAAATGGAACCTATGTTTCAATATATCATGTATCTTGTTTCTGTGTTATTACACTATGTTAATAGTCCATATATTTTCCAGACTTAAATGAGATGAAAATGTATAATATTTCCTGTATTGATACTCAATACATGAAGTTGCCAAATTATTATGAATAACCTCATTTTTGATAATAGTCAAAATTAGTTTGTGAATGCATACTGAATCCTTCCATCCATCTGTTTTTCCATCCATCCATCCATCCATCCATCCATCCATCCATCCATCCATCCATCCATCTGTCCTGTTCATCTATCATTCATACTTTATTCTGGATACTCTCTATGTAGAGATGGTTTGAGGATTTGTGGAGAACACATTAACTTTTTTATAGTGTTGAAGAAAAGGCAGAGAGGTTGGCCTTAAACTTGGAAATGAAGGTTGAGGCATAATTCTACATTGGTTTCTTGAAGGATGTGATCACTCAAACTCAGGAAAGAAAAAATAGAATAAAACACATCTTTTGTTGGAAGAAAGTCATTAAAAACAAGAATAATTGCAATTTTACATTTATAAACAGACGTGAAATGCATTACAAAGATACTCAGTAATTGTTTTCCTGAGGAAATAGCTGGTATGCAACACACAGAAGCCTTCCAACATTTGTCTCTGCTTTTCTGATTCGAGATAAACTTTAGTTACAGTTGAGAGATAAAAGCGTGATCTTGAGCCTAAGGTCTATAGAATGAAAAAATAAATAAGAAAATTAGAAGCTCTTCTAGATAAAAAAGGAGAAAGAGAAGACAGATGGAAAAAGCAACACACATTTAAAATGACAATAAATATGAGATTGATTCGAGAAGGAAAAATGCGGTATTTGGAGTTAAACAGGATTGGGTTAGAATCTCTAGCTTTCTTTTCCTTTGTAAATTCAGGTAAATTATTTCAATGTATCCCAATATACATTTTCTCAATTATCAAATGAACTCAAACATTTTCGTGAAAATTAAATGAGATAATATATGAAAAGCTATTATAATTTTGTCTGCACTATAAGAGGTACTCAATATTTGATAGATACCTTGCCTACATTACTTTTGGCATGAATCTCAGAACTTCTGGTAAGCTTTTGTCCACATCATTGGACACACAGTAGACTTTTAAGAACACTTAATAGAGTTCCTGAATTAATTAGGTTTGGATTGTTAAGTTCACACTTCTAAAGACAAATTCAGATACACTAATGACTTTCTTTCTCAACTTCTTTCCCCAATCAGTTTTCCTAATTCAGTGTTTGAATGTTTATGTCATGTGACATGAGGGAGAGGGTGGGAATACCAGCTATTTTCTCTTCTTGACAATTATCTATATTCCATGTATGATTCAGAGTGGAAAAGAGAGGCAGGAGGTGAAATTCAAGAGAATCCTTGTCTGAAACCTTAAACAGAGGCTGGCTAAGGAAGCGGTGAAATTTTAATGTCTTTCCTTTAACTCTTGGCCCTTGAGCTTAGTCAGAGGAGGAACAAGAAAAGCTTTAGAATCCTTGGTATTTCGGTACCTCCTCAGTTTCCCTTTACTTCAAGTTTCAGTTCATTTCTGGCTGGAAACTGTGATACTTTCCCTGATCACACCAAGGGACATTTCTCTGTCTTTTCCTAATTTACATACTATTGACTACTGCAATACATACATATTACTTTAATAATAATTTGAAGTATTATTTTTCATATGTATGCAAATTATTTTCCTAAATAAGCAGAAAGATATCTTCCCAGCCTGTATCTACATGGTGACTATCACAGTATTGACAGCAGCAGGAGACAGATAAATTCCTAGGCAGACAAGGGCGAGTCCCCTGTGAAACCCAACCTTCAAGCCAAAGACAACCAGAAGCCTGAAAACTGGGCTGCCAGTTCCAGATAGAGTTCATGACGACAGTGAGAACTTACTCAATGCCTTTTAGTCAATTGAATGGTGCTTTTTCCAGGCCCACCCATGGACCAATCAGCATGAACTCCCCCATTCTGAGCCCATAAAAACACTGGACTCAGATATACATGAGACTACCTGCCTTTGGGCCCCATCTCACACAAAGAACTGCCCACTTTGGGTCCCCACTCATGTCGAGAGTTGCTCTATTGCCCAATAAAGTCATTCTCCGCCTTGCTCACTCTCTGGTATTGACATAACCTTGTTCTTCTTTGACATGGGACAAGAACCTGAGACCTGCTAAATGGCAGGTGTAAAAGGAGCTGTAACACTGTAGCCCTCCCACCCTCTGCCAGCACTGGGCTGCTGCCTCACATGATGGGACCCAGCAGAAGGCAGGACCAGGTCAGTCCAGGAGCCGCTGGCCAGAGTGGATGGTAGGAACAATTGAGCTGTGCCATGCCCCGCATTTTCCAAAGTGTGCAGGAGTTAACAAGCTGAAACATGCCCCCGCCCCTGCCCCCATATACTGCTCTGTAGGTGGTGGAAACAAATGTGAGCTGTAACACAAATGAGCTGTAACACGCTGTCCCTGCCCTGTTTGCTGCACTGAAGGCAGCACAAAAGAGAAGGAGCTGTAAATGTCCTTGGGGGCTCAGGTCTTGGGACTCCCTGGGCAGGAGCCATAATACTCCTTGGGGTTCCATGGTTGCTGGCATCTCTGGGTTGGGTGCCACCACATTCTCCTTGTCCAGATGTCAGTACCCAAGGCAGAAGACAGTTCCATCATGCCCAAATCAGCACAGAGCCATGGCAGGTGTGGACTCCAAGGTGGTAGTGCCAGCGGAGTGCTTCCTACTGGCCCGAGTGGTTGGAGTGAGCCCAGTGGTGAGCCCAGAGCCCAGCAAGGCTCAGGCAGGGCACTGCTGGCTGTGGAGATTTGTGGCTGCCGAAGTGGTATGGAAAGAATCCTGTGTCAGTATTCTGTATATTATAGTGTGAAAATATAAATATTACATGCATAGTCTATTCATTCTAACTTGATGATATAAATATATGTACATATTTCTCATTTTCAGATTTATTTGGTTTTTCCTTTTTTCACTCAATTTGTCAGCATATGCATTTTATTAGCTTAGTTTTAAGAATTAGCAGTTTGAATTTTTATGTATTTCTGCTTTCTACTTTGTCAATATTTCCTTTAATTTTATTATTTCCTTTCTTCTCTGAAAATTGCTCATTGTTGCTTATAAAATTTCTAAAGTTGGGCCAGGCACGCAGGCTTACACCTGTAATACCAGCACTTTGGGAGGCTGAGGCAGGCGGATCACGAGGTCAGGAGATCGAGACAATCGTGCCTAACATGGTGAAACCCTGTCTCTACTAAAAATGCAAAAAATTAGCCAGGCGTGGTGGTGGACGCCTGTAGTCGCAGCTCCTCGGGAGGCTGAGGCGGGAGAATGATGTGAACCCCGGGAGGCAGAGGTTGCAATGAGCCGAGATCATGCCACTGTACTCCAGCCTGGGTGACAGAGCGAGACTCCATCTCAAAAAAAAAAAAAAATTCTAAAGTTAATGCAATTTACTTATGGTCATTCTTTCTCATTTAATCATGAAACATTTTAAAACTGTGACTTTGTATTTAAGATTAGCTAAGCCCTGCCTACTTAAATTTTATTAAAGTGTTTTTACTTTCCTTATGTTTTAGTTTGATTTTATCTTTTAAACCATTGTGTCAAGAGGAGGAAGCCTGGACATATTTCATTTTAGGTCATTTATTTGAGGGTTCTTTTCTGTCCTATACATTTGTTTGCTCTCTGTTGCATAACATTCTTATTATTCAGCAGATTCTTGACATACTCATATTTAATATTTATGGTATTAACATTTATGAGTTACCCTGAAGTTACGTACGTGTAATATTTTTCTATTTTTCTGAGGTTCACACTGGAAGTTAATGTGTTATAAAACTAGAGAACAAGAAAGGGGTAATCAGCAAGTCAATAGTTCTAGTTGTCCATTGAATATTCCTACTTCAATATAGTTGGTGGCTGTCTCAGGGATGGCAGGTCCACCACAATTCTCCTTAAGTGTTAAGAGTTATGAAATATCCTCAGTTATGCAATATTATATTTGGTGAAGTAAATTATATTAGACAGGTTTTTTCCAAGTTTAGAGAATGAAAATATTTTTGGAATTGTGTTTGTATGTGTAACAAATCTTATCAATTTATTACAAAAACTAGTTTATATTAAACTTATTTACTTGCTACACAGTGCTTTAGGTCTTTAAACCTGTCTCAACCATGGTCTTAATGTCAATTTTTTCTTATTTTCAAACTCTTTTTGTTTCATGGATAAAGACCTATACAATCCAAAAGTGCACACATATAATGCTTTGTTACTCAATACATTGTTTCTCCATTCACAGTTTCCTTGAGGATTATACCCTTCAACAATGTGAAATAACTGTCTTTTATTCTTGATTATTAAATTTGGCCTTGAATTTTTACCTTGTCTAATTTACTACTCCTTAGTTTCCTTACCTTTTACCTCATAAATATAATACTATACTTTTATTGGTAACTATTTGTGTATATTTTTGAGGTCTGAGTATTTTAAGTAATTAATAGTTGGATTTTGTTTTAAACACTAACCTGAGTGTTATGTGTTTTTAAAACATTTTGACTTAATATTTTAAGTGAGAAATTTGAATAAATGGCTTAAACTCTGAAAGATACAAAGTGACATATAGTAAAGAACCTTTCTCATATAACTTTCTCCTGGATCTGTTTCTTCCCTTCCAGAAGAAACTACTGTTATCAATTTCCTGTGTATCCTTTCAGCAGTAATTTATGGCTATATAATTGAGTGAATAAATGCACACATTTTGTGTGTGTGCATGAGTACGTGCATGCACACATACACACCCCCAAAGAGTTCCTGCATCTTGCCTTTTTTTCTTAACAATTAATCATGTAGATTGTTCCATATGAGCACATAATGTGTTTCGTCTTTTTAAGTGGCTGCATAGGATTCCATTTTGTATGTGGACTCAATTTATTTCATTATTCTCTTTATGTATGGTTAGGATGTTTTCAATCTTCTGATATTAAAATTTTTCAGTGAATAATCTTATGCACACCCCATTCATTTTTCACATTTTTAATATATATATAAAATCTTAGAACTGGAGATGCAAGATCAGGGGCATTTGTAATTTCCTTTTTAGAGAATGTATTTTAATTTTTTCAGTTATTGAGTAGATAATGCACCACATATTATAAAATCAAAGAAGACAATAGAGTAGGGGCAGACTAATGCCCCTTTCCCCCATCTCAGCCAAAGCTGTCAATACTCTAATTCCTAGAACTTGAGAGTATGTCACATTACATGGAAAAAGGACCTTGCACATACTTGGCAGATGCTATTAAGGTTAAGGTCCTGGAATGGAGAGATTATCCCGGATTATTTGGTGGACTGATCTAATCACATAAATCCTGAAATTGGAGAACACTTCCTGGCTGCAGTTACAGAGAGATGTGAGAATAGATGCAAAGTCAGAGAATCATGATCTTCTTGTTTTAAAGATGAAGGAAAGGGGCCACAAGTCAAGGTATATGAGTGGTCTTTACAAGGTGAAAAAGGCAAGGAGACGGATTTTCCCTTAAAGCCTTCAGGAAGATATGCAGCTCTCCTGACACCTTGATCTTAGCTCAAGGAGACACTTGTCAGACTTCTGACCTCCAGAAATTTAAGGTAATAAGCCTGTGTTGCTTTGAACCCCAAAGTATGTGGTAATTTGTTTCAGGAGCATACACAATGAATAAAGGGGGAAATAGGGAAGAGTAAATCTCCATATACCCCTTCCCAAAGTAAACTGATGTCTCTCAGCAGATGTAGCCTTTCCCCACTTTTCTATGCCTGCTTTCAGATATATTCCATGCCTTTACAAGCACTTACATATCATGTGTCAGGGATTCTAGGGAGCTTATTTTTTCCTTTTTTCACAACTGTGAAATTCAGATGCACCTTACAATCACGAGTTCTTAGACTTGAGTTCTCCTTAAGAAGATTTGCATTTGCTTTTGTCAGTCACTACAAATGCTACCAACCTGAGATTATTCTTAAATTATCTGCTTGAGCACTCTCTAAATTAAATCAGAGAGGTTAAAAATCTGTTGTTTTTTGAGCCTCATTGATAAGGTGAATTCGCTCCACAAACCCATGTGAGTAATGGTTTGTGCTTCAAATTCTTGGGGGAGATTCTTTTTCTCTCCAAGTAGTGTCAATGTCAAGTTTGAGACCAGCCAGTTTTCCTGCTATCTCTCTGCATGATAGGTTTGGTTTCCATTTGCCCTTTTTTTGAGAATGTAGCCATTTGGTGACTCAGCTGTATGTATGGATACTTAATTAGATTCTCAAGTTTATCCTTGGGATAAATTGCAAATAAAAATTGTGAATTAAAATGAAAAGCTCTTACCTTTGATGACATACGCTATATAAGGAAATTTCCTTCTATGGAAAGATTTGTGTATTCTCTGTTGTAGTCTATGGAGATCAAAAGGTTTTGTCAAGTTGTCAGAAAGATATCAAACATCGCTGCAATCATTCATGTTAGGAACATTCTTTTTTATTCTTCTACTTTGTAGTCTCAGTCATAAGACATCACCAATATTAATTGCATCAATAACAATGATGTCTCCATCTACTCTCACTGTTCCTGAATGTTGGCACATATGAAAAGGAAAGAGGCCTTGCCATGCAATCTGGACTTGTCGCTCCCTTTACAGTCAAGGAAATTCCCTTCCTTTCTTTCTCTTCTTGTGTATTCTGCTTAGTGGCCAAGCTCCTCTTTTTGTTAGAGCAGCTCACAGCTACTTCTCGAGAGAGAAAGAAAGGTGAGAGATAACTTTTCAAAGATAATTTATATGTAAAATGTGTTTATTCTAATCTTCTATTTGACTGTCATTTTTGTGTCAGGAATCTAGGTTGGAAATAAGTTTCCTTCTGTGTTTTGAAGGCATTTTCATATCATTTTGTTAATTTCTTGTGGTGATGTTAGTGAATGAAAGCAATTCTGATTCCCAGCAATTTGCATGTAACCAGCTTTTCCCTTTGTTGGTTAGTTTTTTCCATTTTTATCTGGAATCTATTAAAATCTCCTCTTTGCATGTTTTTCAAATTTTACATGAATGTACTTTGCTGTGGATCTACTTTTGACATTGTATTGGGAGCTAAGTATACCCTTCCATTATAGAAAATCATGTCCTTCAATCTTGTGATACTCTCTTGAATTATTTTATTAATAATTTTCTCCCTCTGATCACCTCATTTTCTATATTTCTTTTTCCTCTTTGAAGTTCCTATTATTCTGATGGTGAACCTCCTAGAATGTACTTCCAAGTTTCTTACCTTTCTGTCTTAATCTCTGTGTTCTTTTGTTCTATATTCTAGGATAATTTCCATAACTTTATGTTTTATATGCTTTTAAATTTACTTTAACATTTTAAAACATGTTTTATTTTATTGTACTTATTTTGTTTTCTTTAAATATCTTATTTTTAAATATTTAAATTGTTTTCTTTTTTCTTTTACATTTTAAGAGCTACTTTTTGTTCTCGACATATTTCTTTCCTTGGAGGATGCCCATCTGGCTTCAGGGCTGCAATTTATTTTCTTATCTTCTATTGATATCTTTTTTTTTTTTTAGTAACTACCTTTAAAAAATGTCTCTGTGTAGTTTCTATTTCTTCCAAATTTCTTTTATTCTTTTTGGTTTGTTTAGTCTCTATCTTATATGGAAGAAGCTTTTCTCAGATGACAATACCGGGATCTCTGCTAATGACTAAGACTGGGGGAGTAAAAATTGATTGGAAGCATTGACATGTGGTTGAGATTGAGGACTTTGACTTCATTTCAGGGTGATCAGGAAGGGCTAATGACGGCATACATGTCACGTAATTCCCTATTTTCATTAGGTACTCAGTTGTTTAACTATGCCTGGAATCCTTTTGTCCAGACAATATCCCTTTTACCTTCTCCAGACATTAAACCTTAGTATTTCTTTAAGGATGCAGAAAAAAGTAGCTACCTAAAGTCATGAAGCAGGAGAAGGCATATAGGGCCTTAAGGATCTAATGACTCCTTAAACATCTTCTCTTCATGTTTCACTTTATTGTAGCACAACATCCTTCACTCCAATTCCAAATTTCTCAATGCAACTGCATCCTGAGCATTTTAAAGATTGTCCTGTTTAAACTGGATTGCCTCCCCACTGTGCTCACTACAGTCTTAGATCCCTTTACTAAAGAGCTAAAGCTTAAGGGTTTTAAACAATTTTCCAGTGGATACCACCCCAAGACAATTCAGGGAATGTCTCATATAGTTCTAAGGGGAAAGTCATGGAGCTTGGTTTGTGGGCCATGTAGAGAGAAATTTTGAAAAATTATCATTTATCTTTCTCCTTTTCACCTTTAGTCTGCTGTTCAACCTGTATAGTGAGATCACTTTAAGTAAAATCCTGTTTTACTCAAAACACTATGAATTTCTTCCAGTGTAACTCCAGTTCCCAAATTCTTACTTGAACTTTAATATATCATTTGTGGAAGAAAGACCACACTAATTTATCCAAATTTCCCTTTGAATACACTTTAAAGTAGCCAGAGCAAATGTAATTATACTTTTACCGTTAATCAATAATAGAGATTTGCTAAAAGGAAGACCTGAAAATCAATACACCCAGCTTGTTTGTGTGTTGGTTGGTTTTGGTCATCATGACCATATGTCCACCACTTTCAAGTTTTAGAATTAGTAATTGACTTCTCTTATGGGAGAGAGAAGAAAAAAGAAGAGGAAGAGCAATTAGATTACATAATTTAGGAAGAGAGGGTAGAATAAAAAAATGCCAGAGAACAGAATTGAAAAGTAGGAGTTTTTGGATTTTTGTTGATACTGTTTGTTTATTTTAACCTTAAGGCCATTTGATTTGGGTGAGGAAGTTTACAGCTTTGAATGACCAAATAATAAATTCAGTAATATAATTTTTAAGTGAAGTCATGTAGCTCTTTATCTTTTCCTCTTATAGGCTATATTCTAAGGCATCCAAATTCTTAAGGTCTTGTTTATAAAGTTGCTCAGAAATCTATGGGATAAACAGACCAAAATTTGATTCCATTACATTCATAGTTCTTAATTAAAATACACATACATAAATTCAGTTTCACAATCGTATATCTTGATGGAGTACCACTTCGTTATATGGCCTATGTACTTTGCTGGGCATATAAATTTGGCTAATTACGTAGCTCCTATCCTTAGCAAATTTATAGTGCAGATGGGGAGAAAACAGCTGAACAGATATTTCAGAATAATGTGATCCATGTAGACATTTATCAGTTACAACTACAATTGTGTATCACAGAAAGTGGCTTAAGTACAAAATGGCATTTATTGGCTCATATAAATGAAACATTCAGGGGTATGCTTCCTTTTCTCTGAGGCACTAATGCATTCACATAAAGTCACTATCTTTAGGCCCCACAGAGGAGCCCTGGCTTTGCCAGGCTCATATTGTTAGCCCACCAAATGTTTAGGAAAATAGATTCTAGCTTTCTCTCTAATTCAAACTGGAATCGAATCTCATCATCTTGAATCGGTCTTATTTGTCTTGTTAACATCTGCCTTAACCTACTACTTTTATTACTGTGACCAAGCACACTGGAGTATTGCAGTAATACTGAAATGCCTTGAATGAGTCGTGTTATGTGCTGAGTATAGAGTGTCTTCAGCCTTCGGGCCCGGCGCCGGTGGCTCACGCCTGTAATCCCAGCACTTTGGGTGGCCGAGGTGGGCAGATCACGAGGTCAGGAGATCGAGACTGTCCTGGCTAACACGGTGAAACCCCGTCTCTACTAAAAATACAAAAAATTAGCCGAGCGTGGTGGCAGGCGCCTGTAGTCCCCACTACTCCAGAGGCTGAGGCAGGAGAATGGTGTGAACCTGGGAGGTGGAGCATGGAGTGAGCGGAGATCACACCACTGCACTCCAGCATGTGTGACAGAGCAAGATTCCATCTTAAAAAAAAAAAAAGAATATCTTCAGCCTTCAGAGCAGGCAAGCAGAATCTGAGGTAGCCAGAGTCCCCTGACTAGCCACCTGTGTCCATCAGCAGCTTCATGTGACATTCTAATTAATATCAATTTTATGTGGACCATGCTAAGGATAAGATTGGGAAGTGCTGTCTTAACCAATTTTTATTACTAGAGAGATACAGTACTTTGATTGGTCTTCCTTGAAGTTGGCTGATGTCAATTATATGTGAATTCTATGAATGGACAGTCAGTGAAAGAGTATAATTCCTCTAAAATGCCTTGGGTAGGTTGTTAGCAGAATGAAGGAGTTTAAAACAAATGGTCACTCAATGCAGTGGTGAAGGTCTGATTCTGTATTTTATTGTCAGAAAATTGGAGCTCTTCTCGTGCTCTAGAAATAAAATATCACAGAGCTTTATGTTTCAAATGTTTCACAATGGATACATTGACAAAATATTTGTAAGAATGCTACCTTTTTTCTAACTTTACATTAAAATGAAATGTTTGAGTATTTACACCAAGCAATTTTTATTAGTTAAAAATAACCAGGAAAAGATAAGGAGAGGAAGAACTTGAAGTGAACATTTTCAAGGAAAGTGTATCCCTGTGTGAAAGCCTCCACTTCATGGGCATGACAAATACCCCGTGATGTAGGCCTCCGTTATTTATAGGCCTGGAGCATGCTTTTAACAGTCTGGGGAACCCCCAGGGAAATTGGTTTCTTAGGATTATTGCAAATAAGATCTGATTAGTTAATTATTCCTTTGTCTGAAAGAGCCCATTAAATTTGATGAAGGAATCTGTCAATACATTAAAAGGTACAGCTGAACGAAAGGTGAGAACAAATGCTGACAAGTATGGTAAACATAAGACACACCTGACAAGACACAGGACAAGTTAAGCAAATGGCTCATAAAGCTGATTTAGCAGGAGGACAGTAAAATCCTTCCTTTCAAGGGATTTGCCTTTTTACTAAGCATTTATTTGGAGACAGGGTCTACTAAGGAAGGTGGACTGCATGGTTTTTACTAGAATTTACCGACATCAATCTCGTATAATAATTCTTTATAATGGCACTAAATCTATTAAGTTCTTACAGACATTTTCCCTTTACATAAACATTTTCTTTGACTAAAGTCAGACATTCACTCTTTCTCGGCCATAATAATTATTTTTGACAGATACTCTTCTGTATCTCTTTTAAACATCATACAGAATTGGGTTTCTGTTGTGGTGAAAGTCACCATAAGGTAATGATTTAGAAATAATTACGATGAGAAATTGGCCTGGGGAAGACCCAAAAAACTTCACCCTCTGCTAAGAAATTGTATAGCTACTGTTTCATATTCCTCTAGTTATAGATGATTTCATCCAATAACTACTATGATAATAGTTATCATTCATATAAAGGCCTTTAAAAGGATGGAGATTTATTTTGTTTTTAAATAAGCACCCAGGCAATTAGATGTTTATTCAAAACATATCTGAACCTCATTGGTCTGGAAAATGCTTAAATTCATGAACAGTTGCACAATTTGTAGCTCTGGATCCCTTTGGAAGACAATGAAACCAGACTTCTTGGTAACATTTTATAGTAGTCTGAGATTTTCTCATTGTACTGTCTAATGAGATGTCTACATGTATTTTGTTTTTTAAGGCTGTGGTGAATGTCAAGTTATGCCTGTGCTTTGGCCGTCATTGCTACTGGGCAAAGTCTGTTCTCTAAGTTTTACCCCTTTATTAACAACAATGTAATGCTAGATGCTGAAACAAATAAACCCCAAATTCCTTGTGACTTAACATAATATAAATTTATTTCTCACTCATATCAAACTGAAGTGGCAGCTGGGGCTCTACTCTCTGCAGCTCATAGGGACCCAGTTTTATGAAACACTCAGCGTCCAAGATCACTCAGCCTCGAAATCCAGCCTGCCGATGGGAAAAGAGAGAGTGGAAATCTCATGGGAAAATATTGTTAAAATATCACTTCTGCCAACTTTCCATTCTCCAGGATTTAGTCTCATGTCTCGACCCAGATGTAAATGGTCTTGGAAAATGTTCCTTCCTGGGGGAGGGGAAGAGGCTCCTTCTCAGCAAGTAATGCATGCTGGGAAAGAAAAGCAGAGATATTTGGTGGCCAGCTAGCAGTCTCTGTCACAGCCTCTGCATAACACTTTGCTGGAGCTACAGTTGCTTATGACATGTGTGTCTGAATGAAAAACTGCCTTGGAAATAAGTCTCCATTCTTCAGTGGGCTTTCCATTTTAGGCAGCGAGGAGAGCTCCAAAAACATTTTGTGAACTCCCAGTGTTTTAGGGACAGTGAAAAGAAAAATCTTCAAATTCCCACTAGTCTAATGGCTTTGGAGATCCTTATAACCTCTGAGCACATTCTGCCTTCAGCATTGGCCAGGCCTGGAGACAGCGACCAGAGTTCCAGCCTTCAAGTATGGCAGACCTATAGGTTGAGGGTGCTGTTTGGTTTTTCAGTGGCCTTAAGGTATCCCCGAATTCACCATTGGTTGGTATGGGCTGAAGATTTATGTTAAAGTACTTAGTTTTGACAAATTAAACTGACATTATACATTTTAAAAACTGAAAATGTTTCTATGAAAGGAGGTGGATGTTTTAAGTAAGCCAGATGACTCTTTTCTCAGTTCACTCAGTAATAAAATTATTAATAGAAATAGTAAAACTGCTTAGATAGGGCCCTGCTCAAAGCATTTTAGAGGTGTTAACCAATTAAATCTTCAAAATTACCTTGTGAGGTACCATTATTACCTCCACTTTATAAATCAGCACATTGAGGTTTGGAAATTTGCTGTGTCAGAGCTCCAGGAAATGGTACACCCAGCATACTAACCCAGGGAGTATGACTTGCTGGCTTAAGCAACCAGGCAGTTAACCACTACACTGGCTGTCTCTTCCTTGGCTCCTTGATAAGCTGGTAAGATGAAACCCATTGTTATAGTGACCCTATGTTTTCTATTTTATGAGAAAAACCAGTGTGCTAAACTGGTTCTCATGAGTAGTACAGCGCACTAATATTTCTAATTGTGGGGCCTAGATATGGCTTAAAAGGTGCAGTGAGGATGCGGGACTGGGAGGTGCTAATCATGAGATAGATAGCAGGTATTAAAGACATTTGATGAGAGATAGGCAAGATGAGGTCACTTTACTATGGAGAAGAGCCAGCTGAAATTTGCATGTATGTGCATATACAATATAAACCAAAGAACTGCTGGCAGGATGCTACATTGCTTTATGGTGAGGTAAGGCTAAAAATGTATGCTTGTCTTCCCTCCAACTCCGGCAGTGAAATAGCTTGTTTTCTGCTACCTCCTTTCCAATCTAGCTCCTTCACAAAGCATGCTAGTCCATTTTGGTGTATCTTTCTGTTGACTACCTCTGTGATTTATTTAGAAATTATTAATCAGATGCTGTCTTCTTAAAAATATAAGTGCTCATGTAATTTCTCTTAAACAAGATTGCAAACGCACTGAAGGTAGAAAGAAACATCTTTTACTTCCTTTTTCTCTATATATATCAGTTCGTGGGATACTTAATTTTCACTAAGTGTATTTACAGAGAACCATATGGAGTGGAAAATCATAGCCAAATTAGAGCCTTGTAGTCAGTCAATTCTTTCTAAAATGCCCACTGTGTTATAGTTTGCTTTGATTCCAAATTATCAGTGTCCTTCTCAGATGCCTGAATGTAGAAAACATACACCTCAGACAAAAAAGTTTTCTGGACAAACTGCAGCAAAGATGTATACTTTATTGGCTGGAAAATCTTCTGATTCGACCATGAGGGCATCTCTAATTGTCACAGCTGGTAGAAGCAGAATAAATGAATAAGATCAAGATGCTTGGACTTTTTGCTGGAACACAGAAAAAGCAGGACACAGTAGAGTGGTGCCTGAATGACCACATGTGTGCTGGGGATGGCTTGGGACTCCCTGCCACACTGCAAGCGATGTGACCAAGTAATCATTTACAGCTTTGTCCTTACTTCAAGCTTGGCATGGGATTCAAACACTTGTTTAAAATTATAGTAGACTGTCCTATTTAAATTTATTTTTATACCGGCATTTTATAATGTAATTTGACATGCAAAGTAGTTATATATATTTTAAGTAAATTGAACAAACAGAAAAGGGTACAACACTTTGGCAAACAAATAAACATCTGTGAGTGCATTTTTCCCACTGACTGGTTATAGAACACAATTCCAATTACTTGTTGCAGCAATTATCTACAAAATCTTTTGGAAATGTAATTTTAAAATGTTACCAGAAAGAGGTCCCATTCTAGACCCCAAGAGAGGGTTCTTGAATCTCCTGCAAGAAAGAATCGAAGAGAGTCCATAGAGTAAAGTGAAAGCAAGTTTATTAAGAAAGTGAAGGAATGAAAGAATGGCTACTCCATAGGCAGAGCAGCAGCTTGGGCTCCTGGACTAAGGATACTTATAGTTATTTCTTGATTATATGCTAAACAAATGGTGGATTATTCATGGGTATTCCGGGAAAGGGGTGGGCAATTCCCAAAACTGAGGGTTTCTTCCCTTTTTAGACCATACAGGGTAACTTCCTAACATTGCCATGGCATTTGTAAACTGTCATGGCATGGCTGGGAGTGTCTTGTAGCATACTAATGCATTATAATTGCGTATAATGAGCAGTGAGGACAACCAGAGGTCACTTTTGCCGCCATCTTGGTTTTGGTGGGTTTTGGCCAGCTTCTTTACTGCAATCTATCTTATCAGCAAGGGTTTTGCAATCTGTATTTTGTGCTGACTTCCTATCTCATCCTGTGACTTAGAATGTCTAACCTCCTGGAAAGGCAGTCCAGTAAGTCTCTGTCTTATTTTACTCAGCACCTGTTCAAGATGGAGTTGCTCTGGTTCAAACACTTCTGACAGATGCAGTCAAATCTAGGTAACAATTCTTTTTGGAAACTTGGGACAGTATTTTGAGGATTTGTCACTTGACATGTTATTTACATCTTTTCTTATACACACCCAAACCACCTTTCTCTGTTCTTGATAGCATAGAATTCTGACAGGACTACTTACTGGCACATATCACAGTTCCTTAAGAATACTTCATCTTCTTCCACAAGTGTTATTTCTGTAGTTAGAGTCAAATTAAAGAATTATATAGGTTGATGGTGTGTATTTGTAGGAACTTTCTGTGAATATTTTTTGTATTTCTATTTACAAAATTATCTGCAATTCCATAAATCATAAAGACAGACAAGAGATATTTATTCGTCCAATAAAAGTTCAAATTGCTTAAAGCTCCAAGGTCATGTTTTTTTTTTTTCCCGCAAAGAATATGCTTTTCACATACGTTTATTCATTCAACAAATATTTATCAAATATTTATCAAGTGCCTCTCATGTGTCGGGAAGTGTTCAGGTTACATGAAATACATTATTGGGAGAACAAAAGCCTCCGCTTTTATTGAGGTTATGTAGTAGCATGGAAAGGATGACTATAAACAATAAACATAATAAATAAGCAAGTCATACAGTCTGTTAGAGAGTGATAGGTGCTGTGGAAAAAACATCAAGCAGAGCATGTAAGTGGAATCAAAACAGTGAATAGCTGGTTGGGCAGTGTTGTAATTTGAATAGGCTGCTTTGGATAAGTGTACTAGAAAAGTTGGCATTAGAGCAAAGACTTGAAAGAGGTGAGAGGGTTGGCCATGTGGACAGTTTGAGAAGTGTTGTAGGCAGAGATAACAGCAGTGAAATAGTTTTAAGTAACAACTTGCCTGAAATGTACAAAGGGCAGCAAGAAGGCCAGTGTGGCTGGGACCAAGTGCAGAGAGGAGGAGGAGAAGAGGTTGGCAGATTAACAGTGTGGAGGAGAGGGCAGCTCAGGGAGGGATTTGTCAGCCATTCTGAGGACCCACTTCTAATAGAGGCAGAAGGCAGAGAAATCCTAGGCAGACATGGGCAAGTCCCTGGTGAAATCCCACTTTAAAGCCCAAAACATGCTGAAACCTGCAGACCAGAGTAAGAACTTCTATTCCTGTTTACTCACTCTCTCTTGATTGGTTCTTTCTGTATAATGCCTTTTAACAAATTGAATGTTGCCTTTTCCAATACTACCTATGGCCCACCCTACTCCCACCCTGTGCCTGTAAAGACCCAGACTCAGTTGGTAGAGTGGAGATGGTCTGGTGGAAAGGAGATGGTCTGATTTCAGGGAAGAGACCTCCTGACTTCAGGGGAAGGTGACCTGCCTTTCCCATCCCCTCTCCAGCTCCTCTCTCTGTGGAGAGCTGTTTTCATTGCTCAACAAAATTATCTGCCCTCGCCATTCTTCAGTAATCAAGTGTGACCTCATTCTTTTTGGATGCTGGACAAGAGCTTGGGTCCCACCAAGTATGAGTACTCAGAAAGACTGTCACACTGGCCCTTTGCCTTTGCTGGTGGAGGGCAGCTACCTCATGCAACAGGGTCAGGGGCTGACTGAGCTGCTAACATACCACTGTTCATTGGTCTCTGGACAGTTGGACAGTGAAACTAAAAGAGCTAATCAGCAGACTAACACCCGCTCTGGGGCTTTGGGATCACAGGCACTCTTGCCTGAGTGCCACTGTGTTCCCCTCAAGATGACATGCCTGGTCTGGCTGCAGGCCCTGCTTGGAGTTTGCTCTTGTGTCAGCTGAGTGGCCGGCCGAATCCCGTACTCACTCACTCATGTGCCTCCTCTTGAAGAGGCTGAGTATGATGGGCCAAGTAGGCAGGGTACCCTTGCTGGGACTCCAGAAAAGGGACTGAGAAAAATCCTGCATCACTTCTACTCTGAATGAAATGAGCAGCCAAAGCCTGTTCTCATAGCAGGTTCACACAGCTACCTAGTGTAGGTGAATAAAATATTATCACTCCATTTTGTAGATCAAGAAATGAAGAGATGCTGAAAATTGAGGGGGCATGAAAAATAATCTGCTTTCAATAATTTCCTATGAAAAAGAAATGAAAATATTTGTAGAATGTCACTTTTTGACAGATATTCCTCTTGGGGCCTGTCACGGTTAGCATTTTAATTTCTTTTTAATGCTTACAAATAATCGTATAAGACAGCTATGTATCCAATTCAATAAATGAGAAAATGAAGGTTTAGAGAAGGTATAAAATTTGTAAAAGTTTACACATATAGTGAATATAGAGTCACAATTAAGTCTCTCTCACCTCAAATAACAAAACATTTTGTAAGGTTATATTGAAATAGTTTTAAATTTTAGACTAGGAATCATTTCAAACCCAGGAAATAAGACAAAATATATAAGCATCCAACACATATACCTCGAAATACATAAACATTCAATATAGACCTCCAAGATTTAAAAGCTATTAACTTTTTACCATGTTTGCTATAGGTCATTGTTTTTTTTTTTTCTTTTTTTTTTTCTTTTTTTTTGCCTTTAGAAAATAAGATATATTTTTTCTCATTTGATGGAAATGGGAATACTATACTGTCATTGTATTAATTGGAATTTCTTTGATTATTGCTGAGGTTAAAAATCTTTACATGTTTTAAACCATTTAGTTTACCTATTTTGTGACTTGTCTGTTTATGTTCTCAGCCATTTTTCTGTTGATTGTCACGTACAAGAGCTCTCTATATTGTAGATAATATTCATTTGTTTGTTATAGTCGTTGCAAATGCTTTCTTTCTTTCTTTCTTTCTTTCTTTCTTTCTTTCTTTCTTTCTTTCTTTCTTTCTTTCTTTCTTTCTTTCTTTCTTTCTTTTTTGAGGCAGAGTCTCACTCTGTCACCCCTCTGGAGTGCAGGGGCACAATCTCAGCTCACTGCAACCTCTACCTCCCAGGTTCAAGCGATTCTCCTGCCTCAGCCTCCTGAGTAGCTGGGACTACAGGGGTGTGCCACCACGTTTGGCTAATTTTTTTTTGTATTTTTAGTAGAGACGGGGTTTCACCATATTATCCAGGATGGTCTCGATCTCCTGACCTTGTGAGCCACCCGCCCCAGCCTCCCGAAATGCTGGGATTACAGTCCTGAGTCACTGTGTCAGCCACAAATACTTTCATCTAGTCTATGACTGGTATATTTTTTCATCATTTATTATGTAATGCACATGTAAAATCTTGGATAAAACATATATTTTTTGTTTCAGTCATCTTTCTGATCACAAAAGCAACACTTCAATTTTTCCTCATTAAAGTAAATTATCTTTATGTTTCTCATAAATACTATGTATTATGTTAAGTTTATAAAAGTGGATGTTAAATATTGTCAAATATATTTTCTGCATTCATGAGATGATAATATATGTTATCTTAAATATATTAATATAGTGAATTTCACTAATTGAAATCAAGAAGTTCTTTGAAACCAGTGAGAACAAAGACACAAAGTACCAGAATCTCTGAGACTCAGCTAAAGTAGTGTTAAGAGGGAAATTAAGAGTACTAAATGCCTACATAGAAAAGCTAGAAATATCTCAAACCAACACCTTAACATCACAACTAAAAGAACTAGTGAACCCAAAGCAAGCAAACAATAAAGCTAGCAGAAGACAAGAAATAACCAAGATCAGAATGGAACTGAAGGAAATAGAGACACAAAAACCCCTTTCCAAAAAAATCAATGAATCAGGATTTTTTTTGAAAAAATAAAATATAATAAAATAAAATACATAGACCATTAGCTAGATTAATAAAGAAGAAAAGAGAGAAGAATCAAATAGGCACAATACAGTATATTAAAGGAAACATCACCACTGATGCCACAGAAATACAAATAACCATCAGAGAATACTACAAAAAACTCTATGCAAATGAACTAGAAAATCTATAAGAAATGGATAACTTCCTGGACACATACACCCTCCCAAGACTGAAACAGAAAGAAGTTGAACCCCTGAATAGATCAATAACAAGTTCTGAAATTGAGGCAGGAATAAATAACCTACCAACCAAAAAAAGCCCAGGACCAGACAGATTTACAGCTGAATTCTATCAAAGGTACAAAGAGGAGTTGGTACCATTTCTTCTGAGACTATTCCAAACAATTGAAAAAAAGGAACTTCTCCCTAACTCATTTTATGAAGCTAGCATCATCTGATGCCAAAACCTGGCAGAGATATATCAAAAAAAGAAAACTTCAGGCCAATATCCCTTATGAACATTGATGCAAAAATTCTCAATAAAAAACTGGGAAACCAAATCCAGCAGCACATCAAAGCTTATCTACCACGATCAAGTTGGCTTCAATCCTGGGATGCAAGGCTGGTTCAACATATGCAAATCAATGAAAATAATTCATTACATAAACAGAACTAAAGACAAAAACTACATTATTATCTCAACAGGCGGAGAAAAGGCCTTCAATAAAATTCAACATCACTTCATGTTAAAAACTCTCAATAAACTCAGTACTGATGAAACATACCTCAAAAGAGTAAGAGCCATTTATGACAAACCTACAACCAGTATCATGCTAAATGGACAAAAGCTGGAAGCATTCTTCTTGAAATCTGGCACAAAGCAATTATACCCTCTCTCACCGCTCCTGTTCAACATAGTATTGGAAGTTCTGGCCAGGGCAATCAGTCAAGAGAAAGAAATAAATCGTATTCAAATAGAAAGAGAGAAAGTCAAACTGTTTCTGTTTGTAGGTGACATGACCCTATATCTAGAAAACCCAATTGTCTCAGCCGAAAAGTTTTTTAATCTAATAAGCAACTGCAGCAAAATCTCAGGATATAAAATAAGTGTGCAAAAGTCACAACCATTCATATACACCAAAAATAGAAAAGCAGAGAGCCAAATAATGAATGAACTTCTATTCACAATTGCTACAAAGAGAACAAAATACCTACAGCTAACAAAGGAAGTGAAGGACCTCTTTGAGGAGAACTACAAACCACTGCTGAAGGAAATCAGGGAGGACACAAACAAATGGAAACACATTCCATGACCATGGATAGGAAGAATCAATGTTGTGAAAATGGCCAGACTGCCCAAGGTACTTCATAGATTCAATGCAATTCCCATTAAACTACCATTGACATTCTTCACAAATAAGAAAAAAGTTACTTTAAAATTAATATGGGGCCAGGCATGGTGGCTCACACCTGTAATCCCAGCACTTTGGGAGGCCGATGCAGGGGGATCACCTGAGGTCAGGAGTTTGAGACCAGCTGGGCCAACATGGTGAAACCCTGTCTCTACTAAAAATACAAAAATTAGCTAGGTGTGGTGGTGGGTGCCTGTAATCCCAGCTACTTAGGGGGCTGAGGCAGGAGAATAGCTTGAACCTGGAAGGTGGAGGTTGCAGTGAGCCCAGATTGTGCCATTGCACTTCATTCTGGGTGGCAGAGCAAGACTTCGTCTCAAAAAAATGAAAATTCATATGGAACCAAAATAGAGGCCACATAGCCAAGGCAATCCTAAACACAAAGAACAAAGCTGAAGGCATCATGCTAACTGACTTCAAACTATACTACAAGTTTTCAGTAACCAAAACACCATGGTATTGGTACAAAAACAGACACATGGGTCAAAGGAACAGAATAGAGATCTCAGAAATAAGGCTACACATCTACAACCATCTGATCTTCGACAAACCTGACAAAAACAAGCAATGGGGAAAGGATTCCCTATTTAATAAATGGTGCTGGGAAAACTGGCTAGCCATATGCAGAAAATTGAAACTGGGCCCCTCCCTTAAATCTTACATAAAAATTAACTCAAGATGGATTAAAAACTTAAATGTAAAACCCAAAACTATACAAATCCCAGAATAAAATCTAGGCAATACTGTTCAGGACATAGGCACGGGAATGGATTTCATGACGAAAATTCAAAAGCAAGTGCAACAAAAGCAAAAATTGACAAATAGGATCTAATTAAACTGAAGAGCTTCTGCGCAGCAGAAGAAACTATCATCAGAGTGAACAGACAAGCTTGTAAGCTATCCATCTGACAAAGATCTAATATCTGGAATCTACAAGAAACTTAAACAAATTTTCAAGAAAAACCAAACAACCCATTAAAAAGTAGGCAAAGGACATGAACAGACACTTCTTTAAAGAAGAAATTTATGTGGCCAACAAACATATAAAAAAATGCTTAACGTTACTGATAATTAGAAAAATTTCTTAATTTCCAAACTTACAGAAAATTTCCAGTTTCTTGAATTGATTTCTAATTTCTAGTCATAGAAAATGCTCTATGTGATTTAACTTATTTAAAAATTGTTAAATTTACTTTTTAGCCCAGGATGTAGTAAGTTTTTATAAATATGCACATTGTAAAAGAACATGAATTCTGTAGTTGTTGAATGGAGTAGTTTATAGAAGCCTACTAGGTCAATTTTTAAATTCTGCTATTCAAGTTTTTTACATCTTTATTGTTTTTTCCTTCTATTATATCCTTATAGAGAAAAATCTCTGACCCTGATGTTTTATGTATATTTTTATCCTTCTGGTTTTATCGATATTTGCTATTTTACTAAATATGCTAAAATTTTAAAAATAAAAGTAATTGGTGATCAGTTGTCTATTTCATCTTTTCTCATAAAATGACCCTGTTGAAATACAATAATACTTTTTGCTGTAACATCTCTCTTTCTTTGCTATTGCTATAACCAAAATTCTATTTTTAAGGACAAAGTGTTAATATTTATGAGGTAAATCTATTTCCAATTTTAAAATTTATAATCTCTGTATTCTTATTTTTATATGCATTATTAATAAAAAGTGTTTGTTGGGTGTCTGCATTTTCGTCTACCTCTGCCTTTTAATTATAACATATGGCCCATTCATGTTTAATATAATTTTTGATACATTTTGGCTTAAATTCTACTAACATTTTTGCTATATTTGTATGACCTGTTCTATATTGCTTTTTTCTTATTTTTGTCTGCCCTTTTTTGTGTTTGTGTTAATTCTTGTCATTGCATATTCTTCTATCATGTAGTTGAAATTCATAACTTCTTATTCTTTAGTAGGTATGCTACAAAATACATGACACTTAATTTATCAAACCCAAAGTTACTTAAGACATTTTTCTGAAGGAGATTTGGAATTAAAGCCTAGATGGTAAACCTCCAGAGTTTATTCTTTTAACACCTGTTTCCGTTTTCATTGCAGACTGAGAAATTAAGCTCACATCATATAACTGAAGTTGAACAATACTTTTCTATCACCCTGGGTCAGGTACATTCCTAAATAAACTGGAACTTACATCACAAGCCTCGGAAAATTAGGAGAATAAAATCCATTACTTTGTGTATTAAGAAGCTCAAAATCCCATATTTGATTCACTATAGAATTACTTCAGAATCTCATATGTTGTTTTTGTTTAAGCAAAATCTGAAATATATTAAAAAATACCCACTGCTGTGTTGTCTATTTGCTTTTCTCTTTCTAAATGCCCTTTTGAGAAATGCTGCAAAAATTTTGTCCTGACATGTGGGGGCCCAACTATTTCCTGCTGTACTCAGCTTGGAGGACATAGCCTCTAGGTTATACTCTTTTGAAACTGTCCTGTTGAAATGCATGTTTTGATTTTGGGATTTTCCAGATGCTTCATAATTAGGTCCCATGTGTTAAAACTTGTGGAAATTCAGTATGTTTCTCAATGTGAGGCATCTAAGTAGTTCACAAATTTAAGGCAATTAGTCTATTAACTGGGATAAGTTGATTAATTCTATTAAATTCCATTGTTTACATATTACATGTTTAATCTATTACCTATTCTATGCTTTATTTTCTTCATTTGTCTGAATTATTAAAAGTCACTACAGTTTAACTTTTGAGCAATTTACTTTTTATATATAATTATATCCTTTGGCTATTTAAACTGAAGACACATTATTTATGTAAATTAAATTAAGAAAAATAAATAGATAGTGTGTTCACTTACAACAGGAGGCTATCCCTGTGCTAAAACTTTCTGCTTCTTTTGAGTCTCAGAATTGTGGAATCACATAACATTTTAAGAAATCAGAAAGAACTTTAAATATCATGTTCACAGACTTTCTCACTTTCCAACAAGAAAACTGAGACCAAGAATGTTTACCAGACAGGTAATGCCTGAATTAGTCCTAGAATCCAGATTTCCTTATTATTTATATGAAGTCCAGAAACATACCATATGTATTAAACATAATGGTTTAAAACATTAATGAAGGTTGATTCTGAAAGTGGGAGGGTTCATATAAGTCTAAAATTTTAGTCTTTGCTTAGGTATCCAAAACTTTATTGTTTTAAAGTTTCTTATTGGAGGAAGCCACTTTTCAGTCACTTTGATAGGCACAAAGGATTTTGCGGTGAGGAAAACTGATATAATCATAAAAATAATTATGAAATTACAAATGTTAATTTGTAAATATTCATTCCCTTTTTCAAACTAATTGCAGGTACCTCTTACAGATCTTTTAAACCTCAGCTCAAACCTCCTTTCTTAGAATACCTTCAGACTAGGTCAGGTCTCTGGCCATGCACCCTTGTGTTATCGAACATGTTCTCACTCATCATTATGGGATGCCACAAGCTATGTTTGAAGCATATACTCTAGATCATGGAGAGCCTTATAGGTCATAGTGAGGACTTGGGTTTTTCTCTTTAAATAACTGAAAGCCAATTGAAAGGTTTTAATACTATCTATATTTTTAAAAGATTGCCCGGGTGCCTTCTTGTAAGGCAGTAAGCATGGTCGAGGGAAATCCTTTAGAAGACTGTTGCAGTAGCACATGGGAGACAATGAAAGCTTCTTCTACGAAGTCACCCTGGAGGGAGAAGTGGATGAATCTGATAGATATTTAGGCAGAAAATGGGAAGAACATAGATGGGAAAATATTGTGGATGTGGTGGATGGCAAAAAGGTGACAATATTTGCAGGTCCTCTCAGTTAGAGGTGAAGCTTTTCATTGCCCTATTGATTGGGGACCGGCCTTGTGGCCAGTTTTGGTCAATGGGACAGCAGAAGATTGAGGTCTGAAAAGCATTTGCACATTGGGGATCTCTCTCACTGAGCATGAAACAGCACTCTGCGAACAACCAGGCTGGCCGGCTGGAGAATGAGAAACCACGTGGAGAAAAGCTTTCATTGGTACAGCTGCGCTAGCCAAGACCCCTGAAAGAGCTTTGCTGATAACAGTCATCACAGACCATATCAGAAGGCCTGCCAGGCTGAAAACAGCCCAAATTGCTGACCTCCTGCATTTCGAGCTAAATAAATGGTTGTTGCCTAACTACATTATATTGTGGAGTGGTTTGTTACTCAGCAAATGCTAACTGATACCATGAGTAAAAGAGAGAGAAGTCTATGAAATAAATACAATTGATACTTAAATGTGTACACACACACACATACACACACACACACACTCACATTACATGAAAAGCCACAAAGTATAAGTTCTGTCTCCTCTCATCCCTGTTTAATTCACATTTAACTCTATCTAATTAACAGTCCATTTTATAAACATCAATTCCGTTAGCCTAAGAAGCTTCTCTTTCAAAGGTTTATTTTCAAATTCACCTTTTATTTGTTGCAATTTATTGTCCTAAATCTAGGGTTTTAAAATTATTCTTAGAGAGCATTAAATAAACTAGATGTAAATATTAGTGATTGGGAATTTGGAAAATGCATTTGAAATGTGAACAATATATGTGTTTAAGTAGCTAGGGAAAGATTTCATTGTGGAAAAGATTTGATGTGAGGATCCTTGATGCATATGATCCACTGTTGTTATTAAAAACATTCACTTGTAAATGCGAACATTGTAATACAACTACTTCACATGATGGAAACTTCTGAAAATGTAAGGGATGCTTTATCTGAATTCAAGAAAAGGCTTTGTGTTTATATTAAGTTAATTTTAGATCACATAGAAATAAAAGAGAAAATTCGGTCTTCTGAAATCTCTTTCTGATAGATCTAGTATTATATCAGTCAGTTGCTGTGATTAGGATAAGTGAATAGCTTACTATACAATAAAATTTAGACGAAGAAAATATTAGACACAGCTTTGGGTATTTATTTTAAAATATATATTATTACTTTTGTGGTAGGTAAAAACGTTTTCTTTATCACTCGTAGAAAGCCAATCTGGTTATTTTAAAACACTTCACAAAGTTATCAAACTGCTATTTGTTTTTGTGATGTGCAGATTTTTCAGCCTTTCACACAATACAAGCACTTCACATTTAGAAAGGGAACTGAGTATCAGATGCTCTGAAACTTCTTTGTGATTTTATAAGGTCACAGATATTGAACTCGTTGATAGATAGTTTCATACTATTAAAATCTTATTGACAAATCTATTAAAGGAAGTCTTTTAAACAAAATATCAGTAAGAATTACGGAGAATAGGCCGGGCGCTGTGGCTCACGCCTGTAGTTCCAGCACTTTGGGAGGCCGAGGCGGGTAGATCACGAGATCAAGAGATCGAGACCATCCTGGTTAACGCTGTGAAACCCTGTCTCCAGTAAGAATACAAAAAAATTGGCTGGGCGTGGTGGCGGGCGCCTGTGGTCCCAGCTACTTGGGAGACTGAGGCAGGAGCATGGCTTGAACCCAGGAGGTGGAGCTTGCAGTGAGAAGAAATTGCACCACTGCACTCCAGCCTGGGCCACAGAGCAAGACCCTGTCTCAAAGAAAACCCCAAAAAGATAATAATAATAATTACGGAGAATAACATCCATAATTGCACAATTATGACTGCTGTAAATTGGTCAAAATGAAAAGAAAAGATATGTTTTAAACATTTCTTAGCTCTTAGTACTACTGAGAGAGAAAGTTGTGTTATCAGGTTGAACTTGCCCAACTTCAAAGCACTGAGTTTTCCTTTTCAATGAAAAAGATAAGCTTTAAATTTTCTTTAGATAAGCTTTAAAATTTCTATTATCTGTGAGTTCTCTTTGTAAAATAGTTTTCTTTCTTTAGACTACTCTTTCAAAAACCTCAGAATATTTGATGACTTTTTTTAGGGAAGATATTGTTGCAACGTGCTCCTTTTAAAAATATTTTATTAAATTTTCTTTTCAGAATGTTCCATTTACAAAAATGATTTGTTCTAACTAGAAGTTCTAACCTCTGGGAATGATGGCTCACTGATAATTTCTCCCATCCCTTTCCATTATTCACTTCTCTCTTTGTTTGCTTTTTGTGCATCACCTTTCACCAACACCTTTTCTCCAACCACCACCATTAAAACTAAGATGCCCATTTTGGGTAAAATTTATGCAGCAGAAAATCAGAAAACAATAACCATTGTCCTCATCAGCCAACTAACTTGGCAGAGAACACATAAATGCAGATCATAAAAATACATTGTGTGGTGAAATATATAATATTTTAAAAATACTGTATGCAAATGTTAAAGTTTATTGTGCTGACATTTTCTTTTGGTTGTAAATGCAAATAAATACTGAGCATAATATGTATAAATAAGACAGAATCTGTATCTACATGGATACATAAAGGTTCAGTGTATAGAGATTTTCAGACTGGTTTATGGATATATTGTCAGAAGTCTGAAGACTTTCTCTAGGAATTTCTACAATTGTTTTTTCATTTAAGAGCATTCACTTAAAAATGAATATAAATATATTCTTGTTCATCCAAATACTAAAAAAACAATTTTAGCTTCCAAGTAAAGGTGGAAAGACATATTCTTCATTGGAAATTAATATTTTAAAGTAGTTCAAATAGAGTAAAAAGGTGGAAAACTTAAGTCTATAGCAGGTAGTTCCAGCCCACTATCTCAGAAACATCTGTTTCATAGCAGTTGTGCCATTAGCATGGGTGAATCCTGAGTGGATTCCTTTTTGTTGTTGACACCAACTTCAATTTTCTTTGGTTGTGATAGTAACACGAAATAGGCAGTGTATAATTTTCCTCATCAATGCAGAAGTGGTTAAGCTAGCTATGCACTTACAGATTTCAATAATGTTACAATATTTACCTTACCCTGAAGTGATTAAGACAACTTAAGAATATCACTTTTGGCCAGGTGTGATGGCTCACGCTTGTAATCCCAGCACTTTGGGAGGCCAAGGCAGGTGGATCACCTGAGGTCAGGAGTTCAAGACCAGTCTGGCCAACATGGTGAAACCCTGTCTCTACTAAAAATACAAAAATTAGCTGGGCGTGGTGGGCACCTGTAATCCCAGTTACTCAGGAGGCTGAGCCAGGAGAATCGCTTGAACCTGACAGGCGGAGGTTGCAGTGAGCCGAGATTTTGCCATTGCACTCCAGACTGGGGGACAAGAGCAAGACTTCATCTAAAAAAACAAACACACTTTTATTAAAATTGGTTTAAAAAATGCTAACAGGAAGAGTTTCAGTTACACATGAGGGCTGATTATTCCATTCAAAAATGCTCTATACCTATATTTTCATTTAAATCACATGCATCACATTAAATTAAGTAAGCTTTGAATTTTGGTGGTTACTTGGTTTTGAAAACAAATAATAAGGAGAACAATAGCTATCATTTACTGAGTGTTATGTGGTATGTATTATTATATATATATTTCATATACTCACACAATGTGTAAGGTGGATTATTATTATTGAAGAAGCATTTGAAAACTTAGTAACCCGTCTGACGTGACATGGCTACTGAGCAGTGGAGGTGGGACCACGCCAAGGCATCATGACACCAGAGTCTCTCCCACCACCAGGAAGAATGAAAACTAGAGGCATGAGAAGCTTGCACCTTGTTTTATGATTGCACACATTTAAGTAACACTATGATAAAAACAGTTTAAATCAACATGGTGGGAGGCTAAGCTTAAGTCATTTTTTTCCTTTAAAAATACCCATTACTCAGCTTTGATACACAATGCACTGGTCCCATCTAAGTTCAGTGTTCTATGATTTTGTGATTCCACTGGCTGTGGGCTTTGGTCTTTTAGAAGCCATTTCAAATGACTTCAGTGGTTGTTGTGTAATCCCACTGTACTGGGAAAGATTTAGGCTCTTTATACACTGGGGACTGCATCTATTAAACCCATCCACACCCTGTGGTGTGTTTTTATGCACATTCCTTTTGTCTTCTAAATGAAGTTTCTGCATATGGGAGAAGAGTGTGAAAGAAAACAAAATCCTGGACTCTGCCTGTACAGTGATTACAGCTCAGACACAGAAACATCTGCTGGGTTAAAGGCACCAGCTGTTGACCATGTACAAAAATTGCATACAATGCCGTTGGTCAGGAAATTAAGAAAACTATCGTGTCAGTGGATCAAACTGTGAAGAATTTTGGAAAGACTAAATATTGTTCCCCACACTGAGATTTAACCAACAGAGAGCACTAAATAGAGTATACTTATTTAAAGATAATTTCCTGTCCATCCCCTCTGTGTGGAAAAATCACTGATTTTAATAAAATAATTTTGAGTCATTTTCAGAAAGGAATGAACTTAATGATGTGAAAAAAAAAAATAGTCCTGCAGTGAAAGAGGAAGGAGTTTTATATCTTTAATTCACCTGTGATTTTCTTATAATCTCCAAAGAAACTTTACAGAGAAAAACACTTGTGAAACTGATTTAGCTTTTAACTCAAAACTATTGATCATTTCTTCCAACTTTCCATTTACCTATAGCCCTGATTTATGACAACACGAGGTCTAAACTTTAAAAAAACATATGCATCTGTCTGTTTTTAGGATTTGACAATAGTATTTTTGTAAAATCAGTGGGTTGTTTTTGTATTGCTGGGATACCTATGCCACAAAAGTGTTGTTCTGAAATGTGTCACGGTAAATCACATTAAATTGATGACTTAGAGTAAAGCAAGTCTTAGAATTCATTGAAATGTGGGAAGCTTAAATTTTATAAAACAAAGGAATTGCTATTTTATTTGATATGATCTTTGTATTTAAGTGCAAATAGCTTTAATAGAGAAAACTGTTATAGCTGAGTAACATACTCAGCTTTAAGCTTTTCCAAAGCTCTGGAAAAAAGAAAAATATAATATTTACATGACTAATTCATTATAAGAAGCAAAGAAATACTTTTTTATAGGTCTTAAGTGTTTGGATTGAAATGCTTAACTCTGATGCCTAATGTTTCTATCTGTGTGGAGGGACACACATTGGTGAAGCACTCCTAATCTCTTAGCTACTACTCTTAATCCCTTACTACTGCAAGGGAGGTAAAAGGAATTGCCTGTCTTTGGTAACCTGCCGTTAGGCGCATCTGACATTGGAATATTGCTTCTCAGTTGGATAGGACTAATCTGTCAGATTCTCATGGATGGGGATTGGGTCTCTTGTTTCTTCTCTCTCCACCAGGTCCAGAGAGAGGCAATGACCTGGATAAGTGTTTGCAAATTCAAAATCTTCTTTGGGTAAGTTTTTCAAGACCAAAGCAAAAAGTTGGGAGCTAGTTTTACTTCAAAAAGCCATCTTTTCCAACTTAACATGTATAAAATATTAGTTTGAGGCTCCATTTGCTGATTCTCGTCTTATTTTCCAATTGGTACAGAACCTATGTGGATGAGAAGGGTAATATTTATTAGGTCCCTTCATGCTCATCTTGAGATGTTTGGTTCATTTATTGAGAACCTTGTTAATTTGAAGACGGGCATATAATTTCAGAGAAAAATATGCATGAAGAAACTCGGGGGTGGGGTCAGGGCTTTCAACCATGGATTTTAGTAGGTGGATTCGTACCTTTAAGTTGGACAGTGTGTTATGACCTATGTGGTGGAATGTGGCTGGGTTTGCATGTGGCTTTAGGATTTAGGAATAAGCCCTGTGGGATTTTCACTTAGACAGATCATTGCAGTTTATGGTAATGATTACAGGCAAGTATCAATTTCTGCAGAGGCAGTGAGCCTTAAGCAAAGAAGCAAGCCTTATTAAAGGTGGGTCTTAAAAGCTTCAGCATCTAAAACTGAGAGGGCTAGGACAGCCTTAGAAAGTGTGCAAGGAGCTTATAGACCTTAGCTAAGATGTAAGCTTGTTTTCAAACGCTACCTATGTGGCTGTCCATGAGCAGTTATGGGCTTCATAAAGAGAATTGCTATGCACAGATATTAAGGGACAGAGTCACCATTGGCTGTGTTTGCCATGTTTTTGGGCACATCTTCAGGACACTCTTAGTGTCAAATCTAGGAAAGAAACACTGTTTTACCATTGTTTTCTCTGTTTTTGGAGCCAAGAAAGAAAACGGGAAAAGCATAACCCGGAATTCACGAGGCCTTTGCTGGTCCGTGTATCACTTCCTACTGTAAGGTTCCACGTTGCTCCAGATTGGTCCATTACATAAACCCTAACCATGACATCAGATTTTTCATGACACTAATTATGACTTCCTTCAAATAAAAGTGGTAAACTTGATTAATAAGTTATTAAAACTTTATTAATATCTTTTTTGACCAATATGGTCAAGGCTCCTGTTTCTTTCATTGAATTGTTAATAAAATCTTGACTATGATTTAGTTACTGAAGTTATTTGATCAATTTTAGAGCTTCTTAGCAGCAACATCTTCACCAGCCACCAGAGGTTCTGGAGGACATTCAAAAGAATGGGGCTGGATATTAGGGAGAGAGGCTTCAGAAAGATGGAATGCCCTACTCTCAAGATTTACCCTTAGTATTTAACTTTCTTATAGTTTATTAATAATTACGTAAAAGCATCAACTGCTTTTATACTTTAAACAAAAGCATCAGAGTTTGGTGAACACATTGCATAATACAATTAACAGCTTATAAATCCTTGTTCTTTTAATATTATTACGGTGTCCCCTTTATTTAGAAAGAAACGCAGTTACATTGCTCTTTCCGGTTATGGCTTGAGTCTTGATTCACAGTTTAGAGGGAAGTGTGTATTAACATTTGGAACTGTGTTGTTTCTTTTGTGATGTGACTGAATTTATCCCATGTCTGCAAACAATAACTTAATTAAGTCTCCAAAGTCCCTTAGGGTAAAAGAGGACAAGACTTAACAAATTTTGAAGCATTGCAGAATAACAAAAGAATTTTAAGGCATTGTTCCCCAGCAATGAGGAGGGCTTTTTAGAGTATTGTGCTTTGAGGGGCTCTAACAATAGTGGTGCTATTCCAGTCCTGGGTTTCTTTGGTAGGGATGCCAGAGCCAAAAGGCACTAATGACCTGTGCCATCTGGCTTGTCAGCAACCAGTTTTAGTGGAGTAATTAGGAAATGTAGTCATTATTTATGTATTTTGGCTCTATCTGTTATTCATTCTAATATATATTTCCCAATGTTTCCACTGATTAGTCAAGATCAAGATCCTGCCTGTGTCTTCTTGAGCACGTCATTTCTGAGAAGGTTTTTCTTAAGATAATTTTGCAGTTAATTTGAGTAGAAAATTCTTTTCATAAAAAATGAATGTATGCCTTTTCTGCAATTTGGTCAGCTATTTAAAGATGCGTTACTTAAGACATTTTATAAAGTCTCATTGCTAGATATATGTTTGGATTTAAAATCAGAAATATTTGGAAGCATGAAGAGTGTATAATGACAAAATGACATATTTGTAA
This sequence comes from Mandrillus leucophaeus, assembly GCF_000951045.1. Classification (NCBI taxonomy): domain Eukaryota; kingdom Metazoa; phylum Chordata; class Mammalia; order Primates; family Cercopithecidae; genus Mandrillus; species Mandrillus leucophaeus. The sequence goes on along the minus strand of NW_012101932.1, from coordinate 4,276,427 downwards.
TTTATTCTTTCTAAATTGTACTCCAATTTTAAGGTGATTTGGATTGTTCACTTTCATCTACTATCTAAAAGTATGAGAATGCATCCTTGTCCTGAAAATTATTCTCATTCTCACCAATTGTAGAGCTTGAATGAATCTAACAGAAAGTAAAACCTTGGGAAGTCAGGTGACTTTTCTCAACATCATTCAGTTGTTTAGAAATAGACTGATTCAAAGATTGTCTTTGACTTCTCTTTGATTTCCTTGGCTGAATTTTCATTTACTAATCTGTCTTTAAATTTGGGCTCCACGAGGAGCTAGATTTTCATTTCACATATGAAGAAATAGAGATACAGGGAGGGTAAGCCACTTGGCCAAATTCACACAGCTCATAGGTGGCAGAAGTGAGATTTTAATTGAATCTCGACCAGGGTCCAGAGTCTTTGTTGACATAATTTCCCTGAATAAGCCTTTAGCTTCTTGAAAGATTCTGATTCAGCAAGTCTGAGTGGGGCTGGGGAATCTACTTTTTGAAACAAGTAGGGAAGATGAGGTAATTTTCCTCAGTCGGAAAGTTTGGAAAACTTGCCCCAGAGAATAAATGTACAATGTCCATCCTGAAAATAGCAAAATTTAATAATAATTTTTTGTATTGTTTAGAAATGAGAATGCATCTATGCAAACTTGCAATTGTATATTTTCTTTTCTGGGTTCCAGCTATTCTTATACAGCTCTCTTTCTGATGAGTAAGTGGGAAAAGGTTTTCTTTGTAATTATTCAGGAAAATAACTTGAGTACTAATAAAAATGGACCTAAATGAATTAGGCAGTAGATCTGAAAAACTGGCTATTGGTTGCTTTGCAGGAAATCCTTGAAAAAATGGCCAGGCAAGTTATGATAGAAATTTTCCCCTTTGTATAGAAGCGTCTGTGATCTGCTGAGCCAAGCCAAGAACAAGAAATATGAAAGTCTGTGTTTTCTTCCAGGACTCTCTTTGGCCTACTGGATGTACAGGAAGTGGTAAAAGCTGTATGGTGGCTCCTTAGGAATTGAAAGGCCTTGGGCAAATCAGTCAGGGCCTGACTTTCCACATCAGCAAGTCCAGATAATCATGTTGTCTAAACTTATTTGAATACCATCTGGATTCACTTACTGGCAAGTGTAAAGTGTTTTCAGAATACCAAATATTATATAGGGCATCCAAGTAGCTTAAATTTCAGTGGCCTCCATTCCTTTCCTTCCTGCACTTCAGTGTACTACTGAATGCAATGAGTCATAATAAAACCAAGATCTCAGGGCTTCAAACCCTTTACCTGAAACTGCTCTTTTATACTGCTCATACTGGCTGCTCTAGGCTGAATATTTGTGTCCCTGGCCCCCACCCCAATTCATATGTTAAATCTTAATTCCCAATGTGATGGTATGAGGAAATGAGGTCTTTGGATGTGCTTAGGTCATGAGGGCAAAGCCCCTATGAATAGAACTAGTGCCTTTATATAAAATTAGTGAAGACAGCTCCCTGGCTCCTTCCACCATGGGAGGACACAGTGAAAAGATGGCCATCCATCTATGAACCAGGAAGCAATCTCTCGCCAGACACCGAAACTGCTGGTGGCTTGATCTTGGACTTGGCAGCCTCCAGAACTGTTGAGAAATATATTTTGTTGTTGTTCATGAGCCACTTAGTCCATGGTATTAGCATAGCAGCCCAAACAGATGAAGACATTGACCAAGACCTGCATGGAGTGCATATACTCTCTATTAGCCTGCAATAACAATTTTGGTAATGTTGAAGGATGTTTTTGTGTGTTTTTATTCTTATTGGTGTCAGAAAAACACATGAATGCTCTGAAAAAATAAAAAATATATAATTGTTACTGAAAATTGTTAACTTTCCCAGCACATATTTTTAGAAAACACGTTTACTGCCAAATTCCAGACCTATGAGACCATGCTCATTAACATACCCAAATAATACATGTGCCTCTTCTGTTTTAACTTTGTGGGCATTACACATCACATAACTAATCTCAGCTCCCTCTTTGAATTGGCTGCTAGAAAACTCAGGGCTACATGTGTAGTTTAGCTCTAGTAAATACATTGATATATGTTAGGTTTATGTGCCTCAATCTTAGCTTCATCTTATGTTTTCTTCTTGCTTTTTCTGTTCCGTTTTTCTCATCCAATTAATATTAACATTGTGCTTTAATGTGTCTTCAAGTCACCCTAAGCTCTTCCTGGAATAAAAGGAAGAGCTGAAAGAGAATTCATTTTAAAAATCTCTTGGCAAATTCTTATATTCATCTTCCAGAACTTCAGATACATAAAAATATTTAAAAATTATCTATCTCTACTATGCTTGCCATGCATATTTTTTTACTTTATACCACAAAAACCATTATCTCTCTACTGTTTCTGAATATGTAGCATATCAAGAAAAAGCAACTTCGTCTGTAATACATTTTCTCAGATTTTGTCTTTTTGGGAAATCTAAAGCCTTTAACATGGACTTTTCATGTTGATAGGCTCAAAATTCCATTTGATTTTTATTTTCTGGGAGTACTTCTCTAAAGTAGAAAAGCAAAGATAAAGAATCAATTAAAAAACAAACAAACAAACAAAATGCAAATGAATACAGGTTGAGGAAAATTCTACTTTTCAAAGTCCCTCCATCTTATTGCCTCATTCTCAGACCTGTTCAGTACTTGGAAAAATTCATAACCTGGCAAAATCTAAGCATTCATACTTCTCTAGGCTAAAAGCCAAATCAAACCATTCTTTTTAATTACAGGTGAATAATAACACCCTTAAATTTCTTACAAATAACGTCAGCCTCTTTTTGCGTTTTGACTGATGGAAGGTGATGAATGAAGACCTTTTAATTCAGCACAGCTGGATGTCTTTTGTTGCACTTCCTCTCAAAAGTTGCTGGGCAGATCTGGCCTATTTTGTCAGATGTGCTGAAAACAACGTGCCTGACTGGAAGTGGAAACAGCCTTCAAACAGAAGACATTTGCATGATTGAATACCCTGTCGGGAGAGCAGCTGTGGCAGTCAATGCATAAGGTGGAAGATATGCCATTTGTTAGAGTATCTGTGTGTGTGTGTGTGTGTGTCTGTGTCTGTGTCTGTGTATGTGTGTGTGCATACATTTGATTTAATTGTTCTTGGAGGACTACAGGGGCCTCTGTAGTAAATCTTTGAGGGTGGTATGAAAGTGACTTTAGTATTGCTGGCAATTTTGAGACTGTCCTGTAAAATTCTGAGTGTATTGTCTGGACCCTTCTTTTTTCATGGGTTTCAGAATACCCAGTAAGTCAGGACTTCCTTGAGCAAATCAGGTTTGTGAGCTGCAGGCCTCAAAGACTTCTGGGTAAAGAGATCACTCACTGAAGGTTACTACTAAACCAGTCTTTTCCAAGATGAATTCACTGCGTTTCCCTGGGAAGATAGTAAAAGAGTGTTGCAGCCACCATTTATTTCCCTTACTCACTGTAGGCATAATTAAAATGAATGATCTGTGACAGACTGCATCTGTGTCTCCAGGGGCGCAAATGTAGTCACCTGTAGTAGATAGCTCAGCACAAATGCCAATTTACTGGGGATATATTGCTCATCCACCGAGGCCGTCACAGAGTTGACACATCAGTTTCTCAAGATAGAATAAAGCTTTGGATTAAACACCTTATTTGTGTTTGATTTGGTGCAAAGTGTTTCTCAATCATCTGAGATTAGTATTATCTATATTTTACGGATTAAAAAAATATAGTAATGAGACTTGAAGGAGGTCTCAGAGGACAGTAATCACAAATTTAGGAAGTAGTGAATACTGAGATTCACACCAACTGTAGCTTGAAATCCTGTGTTCTTTGCCAAAGTTGGCTTTATTATCATTTTAACAGTGTGTTTTATAAAGTTTAAAAAGATCCTTTGAAAATGGAAACCAGATATTGTACTGTAAGAAATGTGTGATAATTTTGTCTGAAGGGATTTGAATTATTAGGATTTATTTAATAGGCAAATATAATTGTGCTTGAATTATCTTTTAACCTCTTTCTCTCATACTTCTAAACAAAGATAACCCAATAATGATGACTTTGATGATATTTGCATGCCAGGAGAAACAGAGGGAAAAGAAAACAGCTGGTAGTGGAGACTCCCTTGTTTGGAGCTCTGACTTCTTTCCAGTGGCCTTTAAATCCCTCATGTGGAATCACACAGCATGATTAATTCACTTAACAAACTCAGTGACTCATCATCAGCTAATAAGTACTTCAAATGAGCTTAGAGAGTTTAGCTCTTTAGGTTTGAATATAAATGCTGTATTTGAAGGGACTTTGGAACTTTGAACATGTTTAACAAATGTCCTTAATTAGCTGAAAGTAAGTAAACTGGACTAAGACCTACACATTTACATTTCATTGTTTTGTCAATACAGACATTTTGCAGAAGATAATTCTTTGTTTGGGGGACTGTCCTATACATTGTAAGATTTTTGGCAGCACTCTTGGCCTCTACCCATTAGTTGTCAGCAGCACCTCTCCTCCTCCAATCAAAAATGTCTCTAGAGATTGCCAAATTTCTCCCAGAGGGCAAAATTGGCCTTGGTTGAGAATAACTGTTTATTTATTTATGTACTTTTTTTAGGACCTGTGATGGTTTTTATTAAATATTCAAACCATATAAGCATATAAAGTAAAAAGTGACAATTTCTTATATAATTGTAACCCCAAATAAAGCTATTGACAATGGATGTTATCCATTGCACAACAAGTAAACACATGAATACATAGAAGCATTAAAACATATACTATTTATGCTAGGGAACAACTTTTAAAAACTGTGTGATCATATTAAAAAAAATTAAAACCCTGTAGACCGGGGTTTATACACATACACACGCACACACACATACATGCACACACATATGTAATATATACATATAATATATTATCTACAAATGCATGTATTTATCAAGAAAGCATAGAGAATATGGGGTAGAAAACTGAATTACATTTTTAAAGATTCTTATATATTTCATATAAAGTAGTACTCTACATATATTGTAAGTTTGTAAAAATAGGTATTGTAATTTTTAGAGCATCTGCCAAAAATGCAGAGATATATATTGAAAAGTCAATGAAGAAATCAAAATAGAATTCAAAAAGTAATTGATTAAACCAAAAGAAGTCAGGAAAGGAGAAATGAATAAGCAACAACAATAACAGAATTAAAACAAAGAAAAAAAATAAAGAAAAAATGGGCAGGCCTACATTCAACCACAACAATCAGTTCATTAAATGTAAATGGACAAAATTTTTCAGTAAAAAGGCAAACAGTGTTAATATGTATAAAACAGCAAGACCAAGGTACATATGCTGTCTCCAAAAGATACATTTTTAGCTAAAAAGGCACAAATAACTTGAAAGTAAAAAGGATAAAAAATGCTGTACTTTGCAAATGCTATTTACAATAAAACTAAATAGCTATATGCTATCAGTAACAATAGTGACTACATTAAAAAGACTTCATTTAAATGTGAATGTGCCTAAAACAGTTTTAAGATACATGAAACAACTGACAGATAAAATAACAACTGATAGATAAAAACAAGACATAGAAAAATCCATAACCATATTTCGAGATATTAACACACACCTTCAAGTAATGGATAGTAAAATTAAAAATAAAACAAGAAAAGTGAAAATATAAATAATACTGTCAACCATTTTTTCCTTCACAGACGCTTACTGAGACCCCCATCAAACAAGTGCAGAATATACATTATTTTGAAGTGCACATGAACTATGAATCAAGATAGATTATACTGGACCATAAAACAAGTCTCAGAGAATTTCAAAGGACTAGATAGTACTAGTGTTTACCCTCTGTGACCATAAAAATTTAAGTTTTACCTCAATAAGATATATAGAAAAGTTCTAACATTTGAAAATTGACAAATCAGCTTCTGAATAACCAATAAATAAATGAAGAAATCATTAAGAAATTAGAAAGAATTTTGAACTGAAGGCTGATAAAAAACACAGCATATCAAAATTTGTGGTATGCAGCTAACATGGTACTTAGAAGAACACTTATAGCTTTAAATGATTTTGTCAGAAGCAAAGGAAGCCTTAAGATTAATGATCTAAGTTTCTACTGTAATAAGCCATTGTAATTACACTAAGATAATCATAAGAATATTTAAGAAATTAGCAAAAGGTGAGAAAGTTAAATCTAATAGATAGAAGTAATAATGGTAACAGCAGAAATAAAAGAAGTAGAAAACAGACATGATTGAAAATATTTGCAAAACCAAAAGGTGGCTTTTGAAAAGGTTAATAAAATTTATAAAATTTACAAACTCTAGCAAGACAGATGAAGATAGAAGAAAGAAATCACAAAAATCTAATATCGGGGTTGAAAAATGGGATATTACTCTAGATCTTAGAAAAATCAAAAGGATTTTGAAGAGATATTTTGAACAGCTGTATGTGTATGACTCTGCCAACATAGATGAAATGATCAAATTCATTGAAACACACAACTTACCAAATCTGATACCCGGTGAAACACAACATTTAAGTGCCTTATACATCAGAAATGTTGAATTTCGGCCAGGTGTGGTGGCTCATGCCTGTAATCCCAGCACTTTGGGAGGCTGAGGTGGGCAGATCACCTGAGGTCAGGAGTTTGAGACCATCCTGGCCAACATGGTGAAACCCCATCTCTACTAAAAATACAAAAAATTAGCTGGGTGTGGTGGTGCACGCCTGTAATCCCAGCTACTCAGGAGGGTGAGGCAGGAGTATTGCCTGAACCCAGGACGTGGAGGTTGCAGTAAGCTGAGATCGTGCCATTGCACTCCAGCTTGGACAACAAGAGCAAGACTCTATCTCAAAAAAAGAAAAGAAAAAAGAAATGTTGAATTTCTTTCAGAAACCTTTACACCAAGAAAATTGTAGGCCTACATCATTTTTGTAGTAAATTACCTCAAGTCTAAGAAGATATTATACCAATCATACAAATTTTTTTCAAAAATGGAAAAAGGAATCACACTTTCCAATTCATCTTGTGAAGGCAGTGTAATTGTGATACTTGACAAAAACATTGCAAGAAAGGAAAATTGTACACTGATTTTTTCATAAAATTCTTAACAAAATAGTACCATGTCAAATCCCACAATAAAAGCATAATACAAAATGATCAAGCAGGATCAGTATGAATTATGTAGGCTTATGGAAGACTTACTTCATGGAAACAGTTTAAATTAATGCTTAGTCTTTTATTGTTTCAAATTACCATTGTCAGGTGCCTGGTACAGACTTATCTGTCATTTCCAGTAATTCATGGTGTTACCTGTTGTTCTTTTTATCCCTTTTGATCCAATGTAGGACATCTGTTTTTTGTGTGAGACCAAATTCTGGGAAAATAAAAATGTTTATCAAATTCATTTTTTTTTTAAATTCACTCCAGGAAATGCCTACTCTTCCACCATGTAGACTATTTTATTCAATAAAAAAATCTAGCGAGAAAACTGGCAAGGCTTTCAGACACCATCATCTATTCAGGCATTGAGAATAAAAATATGAACACAACTTCCTGCTATTCATCACTCACATTCCTGAAATGCAGTTTAGGTGATAAAATGAATATTCCCATTTTGTCCTTGATGCTTCCTCTTGAGACAGGCATTATTTTTATCCACATTATATGAATAAGAAAATGAGGCTCAGAACAGGGAAAAAGTGGATTACAGAGGGTTATGACGAAAGCAAATGACATATTTGTTGAGGATGTATTTTATATTCAGAACTGCTATAATCTTTGTGGGCATAGATAGCAATAAAATGCATGGAACTATGCTGAATTTCCATTTCCTCTCCTATTTATTGATGCTAAGATCACATAATGAGTTTTCCTTCAAGATGACCATGACTTTATTTCATTAGTCAGAATAAACCCACATTCATAGTAACTGTCAACAAAAAAAGTAAAAATGTTGTCTGATTCGAAGGAGGAAATGAAGTTAGTAAAAAAAGAAAAAGTGGACCATGTATAATCTTATACTCAAATAAATGCAACTTAATACTAAGAATAATTTTGGAAACTAGTTGATAGTCCATAGACATTGATTAGATTAACAAAGAAGCAGAACAACAGTGAGACAAGATTTTTGCCTTTCAAATGGGCAGAAATATGGATAGATAAAAAACATAAATATAGCCAGACAGAGGCAACATGACCCACTGGTCCTCAGGGTATGTAGAAATTGGCATTTCTGTTGGTTGCTTTTGACATTGTAAATTCAAGCAATCTTTTTGAATTTATACAAAGAGTGGTAATGATGTCATATGCTTTCAACAAGTTGGTTTTATTGTGGATAATATATCAAAAAGTAACCATCCAAAATAGGGGAAAAATATATGTTCATAAAAAAGTGTTCAGAGTAGCACAACTTACATAGATAAAAACAACAAATCAAGTATATGTTCAGCAGTAGAAGAAGGTTAAAGAATTTATGTCACATCCATTTAGTTTAATATTATACCACCTTAAAAACAGTATTATAAAAATCATGACTATTAAAATCATGATTTATTAAACTATATTTATTAAAAATCATTAACAGAGTGTTCTTGGATCTTAGATACAAAGGGTTAAGTTAATCACCCTGTTTATTCCATACTATCATCATTGGTTTTCTCTCTTTACTGAAAGTTTATTCCTTTTTATTCCTATACTCCACTTCCATCTTCATAGTATCCCCACTACATGCACTACAAATATAAAAGCCCATTTGTCTTAACATTCAATTTTATGTAATGTACATTTTTGATTCTGTGTATTTTTATAAAGTATGCTGCTTTCTGAGTATTTTTAATTTATGTAAATGAGTTGTTATATTTTATCTACATTTTATAAATAGCATATTAAATATCTGTTTCTTTTTCATTACACATTGTTTAAATATTTACCCATATTGCTAGGTATGAATCTATTCACTGTTTCTATTTACTAGGAAAAACATATAGCAAATTACATGAAAAAGCAGAGTATGAATATATATTATGATATATAGTATATATATAGAATATGTATTGCAATATATATATATTCCATGATTACAGCAGAGAACATGAGTTACAATTAATGCTGTTTTAGCAGTTGCCAATGGCTAAGTGTTAACCAGCTCGGCAGAGAGTCAGGGTGATAGTCTTTTACATTCATCCCTCTTGGTACCGGGGTCCCTGTCTGGCATCTGGGAAGAATCAGGTGACATGGGCTTGAAGGATGGTGAATGTGGAGGTTTTTTTGAGTGTGGAGGTGGCTCTCAGCAGGATGGGGAGCTGGAAAAGGGATGGAGTGGGAAGATTATCCTCCCCTGTAGTTCAGCTGTCACCAGTCAAACTCCTCTCCAGCAGTCCAGCTGCCTCTTCGACAGTCAGATGTTTCTTCCCTTCTCTCGTCTACCTCACAGCTCTGCTCCTCTGCCAGTGGACTTTGGGGTTTTTGTGGGTACAGGATGCAGGGGCATGATGGGCCAGGGTGATTATGAAAAAAACATTTGGGCAGGTAAACAGGGATAACTGTTTTCATTTAGGGCCACAGTTTCCAGGCTTGAGGGTGGGAGTTTTGCTGGGGAACCTCCCTTTTCTACCCAGTGGTTCCTAGCCTCCTGTCTGTATCAGTAATATTAAAAAACTGGAAATAATTCGCCAGATTTTCTTATGGTTGACTTGGTATCAGATGACTTTATGAGTATCTTTATACTGAAATTATCAACATTAAGTATATCTCATGCTTTCCTGATAGCAGAATGAGACTTTTGGCAGAGGTTTCAGTATTTAAGTTCCTAAATTATCTTGTCTCTGTGAAAATTTTGCATTATCCACAGCTGTCAATCTGGTTGGACAGGATATATGCTAATAAAAATTTCACTTTTAAAAATTATCACCCAAATGTTTTCTATGGTGTGGTTATCCACTCAATTATATATTTTCTAGACATAGAGTATTTCTTCCTACTTTTTCAATCCAATTTGTTTATTTTAAAAAAGTACAGACTTTCAGAAAAATATTCTAGTCTCTGAACATTTTAGAGAAATATGATCTGTTTCTTATCACCAAATTCATTGTATTTAATACTTTGCATTAAAATATCAAGTATTTTTGCTTCTTATCAATACACTTTACATTGGTATATCAACAAAAAACACATAATGTCATTTTGTATTATTTCATATTATTTTCTTTTGAGAATTATTATATGTCCTTCACTCTATTAACTTTATTTCACATCTATAAGTTAACTTCTTTCTTTTTAAATTTAATTTAAAACTTTGAGTTCAGGTAGGTTGGAGATTCCTCAGTCCAACATGATCTTCATAGGTCTTATGAGATGATTATGATTCCTAGCTAGGAACTCACTGCCCTAGTTTGTAAAAGCATTGTCCAGAAATTCAGTGGTTGTTTTTCAGAGTCAGTTACTGACTTTCTATATCTTTACTTTCTTTCCAAGGAAGCCAATGTCAAGTAGATACAAGACAGAGAACACCCTGCCTCTTTCCGTAACTCTTCCATTTTGTTACCCGGTTTTTCAAAGCTGCTAGAGATAAATTCCAAATTTCTTCTTTGGCTCAAAAGCAATATCGTATGTGTTATAATGATGGTGTATATAAAAAGAATAGTGATGACAGGAAGCAAATCCAAATCAGTAAAATATAAAAACTCATTTGTCTTAACTAAAGAAACATAGAAGCCTTCCTTCCTCCTTTTTCCTACTAAGTTAGGTACATAAACCCCCAATTCTAACCACCTTTCTAAGTTACTCATCATTGAGCACCCCTGTGTATGTATGTTGTATATGTAAATAAACATTTTCTTCTGTTTCTGGAATCATGCCCATAGTCTATGCAGAAATAAGTAGGAAGGATGAAGGGCAAAGATTTGTGCCAACAATTTACTCAACAAATTAACAAAAAAAAAATGGATCTTTTAAAAAATTAAGCAAACAATAGCTTTCCGGAAACTTCATCTAGTAGTCTTCTACTTTCATCTGATTGGCCAGAAATCTGCCTCGTGACTATCTCAACGTGCTGAAGTGCCTGGGGAAGTGATTAGTTTGAACTGGGCACATAGCCATGTTGAAAAAACTCAGCTTTGCTAGAAAGAAAGAGGGAGAAAAAGATGTTGGCTCGCACCAAGTAGTGTTACCACAACTGCCTCCCTGGGATAGATATAATGAAAATACTTACAGCACAGAGAAAATAAAAGCGTTCCAACTCTATTTTATGAGAAAATAACTTGGAAAAAATGGCACTGAAAAAATTTCAACCACTGTTTCAAAATAATGGAATGAGTAAATTTAAGAAAGCGTTTTACACTTTGAGATAAGCACTAATTAGACATCTTTTTTATTCTTTCTCTTCTTACCCCCTCCCTTCCGTACTTCTTTTCTGCTTGTAACATTATGAATGGGTCCAGACTCTTTTTGTTGCCTAGCACATTATTTATCAAACTGTGCTCAAGAGCATCCTCAGCAGCTGACGCAGGGAAGCAGGGCCCACAGCCGGGCTTTGATAGTCACTCCCCTTCAACCACAGCAGCTCTACTGTTGGAGCATTTCTATCAGGGCACGTTGAACGGTGGTTGTTCCAAAAGAATTGGAAAGCCACCATATTAAGTCTAATTCTCTAATTTTACAGAAAAAGAAACCAAATAAAAGTTAAAAAGATTGACCCAAGGCCCAAAGGAACACCAGGGATTAAGCCTTGCTTTTATTTATTTTATATTTTAGTATTTCCGCCAGTCATCTTCTAACTCAGCTTCAACACATTAAGTTATCACTGTGATGGTTATTTAAAGAAATTAACAAATTAAGAGGCTTGGAATAGAAATTTACTTTCTGAATTTTAGCCCAATTCATTGCTATGTAATACATGTCTAGTGAAAAATATATTTTGGCATCAGACTCATGATTTTTTTTCAGATAGAGATTTTGGCTATGCAAAAAGATTGCTATGAGGTAACATGTACCTACGTTTTACCTATTTCTCCAATAAGCCTACATATTCAAAGTAAGGGTGAATGATTTATCCATGTGACAAGATATATTGTAAAACAATATTATCCAACACTATATTTGGCACTTGTGGCTCCTGCTTTAGGGATCTCAGAAACTTTCTGTGCCTGGAGGGTATAGTGCCAAATACCAGCCTATATATACTCAGAAAACACTTTTCTGCATTTCCATTACCTTTCTTCAGTATTTTCGGCATAAGTAGTGAAGATTTTGTTACTAGGCACTATAATAATGATGGCACTGGTGCCAATATTTTCTTCTAAGAAGAAAGTAATTGCATTCACTATATTTAACCTGCCTGGCCAAAATAATTTCTGCTTAAAACCACAATGATGAAGCTAGTAGGTATGACATTTTTGGTTTTCCTACCAAAATCGGTTAAAAATCTTGTTTTGAATTTGATATAGATTATGATGATGAAATTCTTATTGACTTTAATTTATTTGTCTTATGATTTTAATTATGTATCCATTTTTATAACAGCTTGCAACTGATCAGTATTTTGTCAGGATGGCAAGCAAAGATATGTGTATTCCTTAATATTTGCTCTGAATTCTTTGTTTTTTATTCTTAATAACTTCTTGAAAAATCTTAATCAGAAAGAAGTTATAGAACAAAGAACTCCAGCCTTGGTCATAACATGAGGAAATAATTTTAGCATTCTGAAAATATGCTGAAGGATGAGACCAGCAAAAATAGGGCAGGGCTTCAACAACCTTCTTTCTGTACAAACAACAGCTGGATGTGCCTGTTGCCACTGGTGGGGATGGTAATGATGGAAGAAAAACAATGTTTTTTTTTTTTTTTTTTCAGTGTTGGAAAGTTTTCAGTGAAATCATTATGTCACCAGGATATGTTTTGTCTGTGACTATTATTTGCATAAGTTCCTTCCCGTGGAACTATGTAAAATACAAAGGAATGTTTTATGGTACATTTTGCCTCTGTGATGCCAATGCTCTTAACAGTTCCTGAAGTAGACATCATGAACAAAGAATTTCTTTTGTACCTTCTCTCAAAGTAAGAACTAATGAAAAAGGAAAGAAAAAGGCTACGCAAAGACTAACTTTCACATTGTACTCGCAGAAACAACGGGATTGTTTTGCATTCCTGATCTTTGACTAATAGTTTAACTTTGTACTACATATTTTTGAGACAAGGATCCACATTCCTTTGTACTTACAGTTTGAGATGTGTACTCATTTTATGATTCTTCCTGTTATAATTACCTTGTACGATTTTTCAAATTTGTGTCTTTGAAAGATTTCAGTCATCAATCAAAATGTATTTGAGACAAATTTTGGAGGTTTGGCTTGATATGAAATAAAGAAATGTCTTGATGTAGAGTAGAGGTGTTCGAGTATCCAATAAAATGTCTGGAAATCAAGAGCCATCGAGTACTTACCCAGGAATTTTAATTTCAAAAATACTATTTGAACCTTGTGGACATGTTCAAGTTGGCTCATGAGTCTCCATGTCAATCAGATGATATAAATAAAATAATGAAGGGCATGGTCAGGTGAAGTGGTGTAAACATCTGTGTGGCAGAGACTTCCATCTCTAACTTCCACAATACTTTTGCAAATGTAATAGTTGAAAATACTTATTTTAAGTTTACTGATGATTTTTATTTCTAGTAATATAGCTGATTAGGTTATCTTAATCAACATTCCCACTGGAAACAAATAAAAAATACTGGGTAAAAATTTTCAAAAAATTCTTGAAAGTACCAAATAACTAGAAACATTAAAAGACTTCACTGGACAACTTCTAACAAAAAGCGGGAACCTGGAGCAGTAAGGCAATTACTGAAGCCACTTTTATCCTGAAAGCCTTTGTTGAACTCAGTAAACTTGACCTTCAGTTTCGAGGTCTCCACCAGAACATAAAGTTCTGAAGTCAAGGCTCAGGGTCTGCCCAGGGTGAGGAGTCAAGTAGCAGCTCTTCCCTGAAAGCTGAAGTAGCAAAACACTATATCCTCAGGATAAAGGTGAACAGGAATTAAACTATCCCCATCCCTCTCACCCCAGAAGAGTGCAAACAAATTGGCCTCAACCCTGAGCCAAGCGAGAGGAAAAAACAACTTCCTGAGATGTTGTAACCACTGCTAGCTGTCTCATGGATTTATAACAACAATTAACACTATCTGTATTAATCATGCAGTGCAAACTGTGATTTAATTTTAAACAATTCCTTAATTACTTAAATGATTGGTAGTGTTTCCAGGTACCTGGCAGAAACATACATGAATGTTTTTTGGAGGAATCTGCCTTCACCCTAGGCTTCAAAATTTGTTACAAATAAGTACCCCACAACACCTTGAAAAAATAATCAAAGCATACAAAGAGAAAAAAACCACAAGAGCAGAACAAGAAGAAAGAACAGACAACACAAAGATACCTGCAAAAATTTCTCCTATTTTTGAAGCAAATATGAGAAAACAAAGTCCTCTGAATATTCAAAGCCCCACCTTCCTTATACGCTCTGACAGAATATAATAGATTGTGTTATTTCTCCTTTCCACCATGACTTTTGTTTACACACTTCTTGTTTACAAAGAAACCCTCCTGTATTGAAAGAATAATGTAGGGCCTCATTCAAAGTCTCTGAGGAAAACAGTGAGACCAGAACAGATACAGGAGCTTTTCAAGTTTACTATATAGAAATTTAAATTGCCATTTTGCCAAGGTTAACACATTGAACATCAGCAATTTTATGTGCTTCAACATAGTATATTACTTGAGCTGAGCTGCTGTTTCAGAGACCTTAAATACAGAGAATCAAACAGTATAGTTATCTTTCAAGTAATAGTCCAGATGTGATTAGCTTATGGCTTATGAGACAACTCTCTTATCCTCAACATAAGACTTTCAAAGTTTCTCTAATTTTTCCCATTTTATAGCCATTTAGCAGAGTGAAAGATGTAGCCCAGGGCAAACATATTTCTCTAAAAAGAGTTAAGAGAAAAGTTGAACACATTTCATTTGTTTATATCCCGGTGGCCCCAAATTAGTTAAATATGGTTGTCCCTAATTTCAAAGTCTGTGCTCTCAGTAATTTCTCATCTTATTTTCTCCTGTATTGAGGTTTCTGTTCTACTTATTATTTTTGTTTGGTTAGAACCCTTTATCTAGCAATTATCTCCAATGGAGTACACTCTTTTAAAAACACTTTTGAATCCTTGGATATCGATACCTATCTTTTTTTTTTTTTTTTTTCATGCTGGCAAATGATCAATTCTCTTCTCACTTCCTGTGTTGCGGGTAAGAAGGTCAATGTGAAAGGTTATTTTCTGTTTTCCTTTGTAAATAACCACTTCTTTATGTTTGGAGGCATATTACCATGTTTCCTTGGAATTGAGGGTTTTATCAGGATATATGCAATATTAACAGGTGTCTTTTTTTTCAGAAACCTTCCTGGAACTCAGTGAGCCTTTCTAATTTGAAAATTCAAGTCGTCCCTCTTGTTAAATAACTAAATTTGGCCTAAAGCTGCTTTTGTAATGTAACCTGCAACCTAACCTAGTAGGCAAACAACCTGCAATCTAACTTAAGTATATTCTTGTAACAAATAGTTTAGTCCCAGCCAATCACAGCAGCTGAGCTTCAGCCAATCATAGGCTGCCAGCTGGTTAGACCATGTCCATGTCAGACAAATGTCACACCATGCCCAAATAAGGCAAACATGGAGCTGTAACCAATCAGGCTGTTTCTTTAAGTCACTTCCTTTGTCTGTCTATAAATACTGCCTGCCCATGTTCCTTGGTGGAGCTCTCTGAAGCTCTCTTGGTTCTGAGCACTGCTTGAATCATGAATTGTTATTTGCTCAAATAAATTCTTAAATTTAATTTGTCTGAAGTTGTTAAGAGGCTACTCAAAGGAATTGTAAAATGTTATATTTTCAATGATTTCCTCTCCAACATCTGTCATTTTTCCTTCTTCTGGAACTCCTATATTCCTAGTTTAGATCTCTTTGCAAGATAGGCCCTATAGCAAGAAGATAATTGGATCAAGCTCTGTTAGGCTATGGAACTTGCACCTGATGCATGACAAACTCTTTATTGTACCCTAGCAATCATATTGTGCATTGCATACCTCCAGACTAATGACATTACACTTGGCCTAGGTGAGAGTTCTCAATCAGTTTTCCAGACAAGATTCCATCCTGGAATGTTCTAGGCTTATGTACATAAGGCTGACTTAAAAGGGAACAGGTATGATCTTGGACAATAAATGTGATTTACTTGGAGGCTGTTAACTGCAACTCTGTAGACCTTAGAGGCCAGAAGAGTTGCACCTCCCTTGGAGAGTGTAATTGATCTTGCTGCTGCGTATTTGAATTCTTCTGCCTTTTTTCTGAACACTTTAGATGGAAACAACTTATTTGATTTATCCAAACAGTTTTGGCTTCTGTGCCTTATCTTCCTGTCAGTCGTACCAGTTGTGGATATTTACCAATAGTCTGCATGCCCTCCTGAATCTGTCCTACAATTCTAATATGTTTTTGGTATGTTTGACATTTATATGTATTTCTTATTCTGTATTACCAGACCTTTGAACCACCTGATCATTCAGTTTCACTGTAATTCCTTCCTCTTCAATACACCATGATTTCTTTTTAATTTAAAAAGAATCTTTTTTTTTAAGTTTAGAAAAGTTGTAATGTGTATGCATGTGTATATGCATGTGCTACCATGAACTTCTGTATTTTTGTTATTATTTCATGGACCCCTTTTCTTCTCTTTCCTCTACAGTGCTGTTTCACTGTGAGATGCCTCCTCTGGGTCTGGTGATTGTTCTTCTTTTGCTAAGTACTGTCCCCTTAGGGTCTTTACAGTTATTCTTTACCTATTCATCGGGCTTAGCGCTGAAAGCAGAAGTGGCAGCCACCGTGTGGATAGTGGTAAAGGTGTCAGTTTTTTCTATTGGGGAAGGTGATGTACTGGTCAAGAAGTAGTCAGTATCCTGTTGAGGTCCCTTGAGGATGTCTCTGTATTCCTTGTTCACTACAACTTCAAGTGCTAGCACTCTCCTGGCCTCAATCAACCTACCCAGACCCCTAGTGAAAGAATCTGTGGAGGCAGAGATAAGGGCTGATTCTTTAAAAAAAAAAAAAACTCTCATGAGAAACAGCATGCCCTCTTCTTTTCATGGGAACATAATTCCCCTCAGAGCATCTTTTTCCAGGACACACTCTGTTCTGATCCTCACCTCAAGTCTGCGTTGGTTGCTCCCAAGAAGGGGAAAGAATACAATGGATTCTGAAATTTGCTCATGTGCATTAGCTGGAGTATGCTGAACCATCCTGGAAACTGAGGCAAAAAATAATATTCAGTAATAGTGATCATTCCTTTATTTCAAAATTTTATTTTGTTAATCATGGACTTTTCATTAATTTTGATTTTTTAAAATATTGCATTAAAATATTGTTTATCCTGCTTCCTGAGATTTGTGGCACCACTCAACTTTTGTATCCAAGGAGAGTGCCCCACTTGCCTCATCCTTGTCCCAGCCCTTTCCTGCAGATCCTTCCTGCTGTGGCTGCTCTGGGGACTCTCCTAACTCAGGGGAATAACTAGTGTTTAGATTGGAGGCAGGAGAACAGGGCAGATGTTTCCAAGCACTGTCTTTGGAAATATACAAAGTAAAAAGAAAAAAGAAAAGAAAACACGTGTACCTAATTCTTCATCACATCTTTAATGTTCTCATTCATATTGTTTTCAAATTTATATAAAATCAACTTTAAAATTTAATCCTGTTTGTGGACTAAAAATATCAAACTATACAAAAGGATACAAGTAAAAACTAATATTTTCCCCTCACTCAAGCTTCCTTCCTCAGAGATAAACATCTAAAAAGTTTTAGTGTACGACTGGTTATCCTCTTCAGTTTTGGAAAATTTCATTATAATTTTTCTTTTGTCAAGCCACTTCTTCCCAATTTTTTTCTTTTCCCTCTTTCAGGAACACTTAATTGTTAGGTTTTGGGTCTTCTGAGTTGAATTGTCTTATGTTTGTGTTTCTGTCTTGTCTTTTTGTCCTTTGTTGCAAAGGAGTTTCTCAAATGATATCTTCTAGCTCTTGTTTTTACTTTTAAGGATTGGCAAGTGTAGTTTTAATTTCCATCAATTCCTTTTTCCCTGCTCCTTTTTAAATAGCAACCTACTTTTATTTAATATATCAAGAATCAAAATAAATAAAATATATTGCAAATAATAGTATGAAAATATATAAAATTAGGAATTGATAAAGTTTGGGAGGTAATGATATGGACAGGAGTCAGGGAAATACTGGGTAGAAGAGGGAGGTCCTGGGCGAGGGCCACACCATCAAGCCTGGACTCATGGCCCAAAGTGAGAACATGAATTCTTTTTTTCCTGCTCAAATGTTGCCTTTTCCAAAACCACCCAGCCCGCCCCACCCCCAATCCTGTACCCATGAAAACCCCAGTCCCCACCAGCAGAGCAGCAAAATGATCAAGAAGGAGAGAAGAAGCAGTTGGATATTGGAGAGAAGCAGGTTGAATTCAGAGGGATGGCTTGATGGTGGGAACTTGGAGAAGTTTGGCCAGGGATGGCCAAAGTCCATGGAAGACCACCTTCTCACTCCATCCCCTTTCCAATTCCCCATCCCACTGAGAGCCATTTCCACCATTCAATAAAATCTTCCACATTTACCACCCTTCAACTTGTTTGCATGACCTGATTCATCCTGGATGCCAGATGAAGACCTGAGTGTGGGTTCAAGAGGTTGTCACACTGACCCTCCACTGAGTTAACACTTAAGCCATCCATGGGTGGCAAAGCTAAAAGAACACATGTACTCTCTGGTGTTCCAGGGGTCGCATGCAACCCCAGGATATTGCCATGGGCCTGCACAGAGTTCTGCTACTGCCAAAAGTGCTCATCCTGGCCTCTGCACCCGCTCACCTGCATGCTCCCCTTCCCGTAGAGGGTTAAGAGCTTTGAGCTGAGTAAATGAGCCAACTCCTTTGCAGGGGTCAAGGGAACTATCACATTTCAGTAGGTCAGGCTTCCTTGAGAAAATGACATTTGAGCAGGAATCTAACCGATGCTAAGGAATTAGTTATAATGATGAAAAATTACGTAGTCAAGGAGGAGGAGGGAGTAAGAGCAGTTCAAAAATAGGATTATAGTTGCCTGTTCAAAGGCTTCTTTAATGGCCAACACATTTACAGTTATGACTTCTTCTCTGCCCATGGCTTCAGGGCAACCCATGGGTTTGATATGTAGCACTCTAACTCCAGTGTGTAAATGTTCTTTAGTTGCAATTGTATATACCTCACTGACACAAAATTAGGGACTATTTTCCAGTCTATGTATATTGGCTCTTATGTTATTGTTGTGGATGTCTTATGTTTAACTTTTTGATTTTTTTCAGTATTACTTGAAAATGTAGTATATATATTTTCAACATTTGAGCATTAACTGAGATCTTTTATGACAAAATAACATTTTTAAATATACCATAGGACCTCAGTAAATAGTTTACTCAATTTGGAATGTACTAAATCCTATGCATATCTATTATTAAGCTATCTTAATCAGAAGATAAAGAGATCTATATTTTCATTTATTTTGGGCCTATGTAGGTCATAAAGGTATTTAAATATATGTCAAAGTCCCCGTCACAATATTAGTGGAGATATTCATGTTTTAACAATTTTGACTTTGTATATTTCTATAAAATATTACCCTGCTAATAAAGTTTCATAGCTGTTATTTCTTCTTATCAATATTAGATAACTCTTTTTTTCTTTTTAATGAGTTTTTTACCTTGAAATCACTTTTGTCTGAACTGCTATTATAACCTTTGCCTTTGCTTAATAAATCTGTCTCTAGCTTGTATTTTTAACCACTTTCTATAACCTTTGAGGAATCTGTGTTGTAAAAAATTAATGTTAGACTTTCTTTCATGTAATATGAAAAATATTGCTATTTTAAATCCAGATGAATACACTAAATTGTTGAATTTGGAATTATGTATTTTCTTTAACTTTTAAAAACTTTGACTTTAGTTTTGTAGCTATATTTACAGTTGTTTAGTTTTAACAGTATGATTAACTGTTTTCAATTAAATTATGTCATCCACATCCTTCAGTTCTTAATTTTTATTCATCTCTAGGTCCTCATATTTTGAATGACCACCTGTGCCATATGTTTTATGACTAGGTAGTCATTGCTCCATCCATTTGTTTTTCAGTATTGTGTCTGCGGTTTTTTTTGGCGGGGAGACGGACTTTCACTCTTGTTGCTCTAGCTGGAGTGCAATGGCACGATCTTGGCTCACCACAACCTCCGCTTACTGGGTCCAAATGATTCTCCTGACTCAGCCTCCCGAATAGCTGGTATTACAGGCATGTGCCACCATGCCCGGGTAATTTTGTATTTTTAGTAGAGACGAGGTTTCTCCATGTTGGTCAGGCTGGTCTTGAACTCCCGATTTCAGGTGATCCACCTGCCTTGGTCTCCCAAAATGCTGGAATTACAGGTGTGAGCCACCGTGCCTGGCCAGTATTTTGTGTTTTATAGAAGATGTCTTAGACAGCTTGATATTTTTACTTTACAATCAATTAGCTAGTTCTGCCTGGATGCTTTTAATACTTTTATGTGTAATAATACAAAAATTTGACTGGCCTATTTCTTGGTGTAATTATTTGTTTCTGGAGTCCATGGAAAGCTCTTTCAATATACATGCATAAAATAGTATGTAGTCATTTAGGACATATTGCTTTCTGTCATACTATCCTAGGAACAGTTTAACAAGTACTTAACCATTCTAAGGCTCAGTTTTCTCCTCTCTAAGTGAGACTAATATGTACTAGATCAGAGGATTATTTAAGAAATTAAATGAGATAATTCAGGATGCCTGGTAAGAGCGCATATCAAAAGGCTTTTTTTTTTTTTCATTCAGATAAGCTTTCCTTCATTATTTTTTATTTCTTCTGTTCAAATTATTCTCATTTCTTCACTAAGGAATAGCTATAATTCTCAGTTTTCTCTCCATTCTTTTGTCCTTTAGGGTTATCATCTATTTCAACCTTTTCCACCTCATCTTTCCTAAGATGCTGGGGAAGTTTCTCAAATTTGCCTTCAAATTCAATGATTTTATTTTCAGTTGTATTCATTTTGCTCTTCACTACCTTCATTGTGTATTTTAATTCTCCTATTTTATTTTTATTTTCTTGAGTCCTTTCTTATTTAATGTATACTCCTGTTAAACCCACCCTATTAGTATTCTCTAAAGGTTAGTATTCTTATTTTACAGAGGTTGCTGGCTTAAATTATTTTGAAAATGCTAGTTTCTTAGAATACTTTCCATATCCTGAAGTAAATAATTATTTATGCTTCTTACTTATCTCAAGATGATTTCCTTTTTCTTTCTTTCAATTTTATTTCTTCCTTACTCACTTCAAACATGGCAAAATCCATACCTGCCAGAGAAGCCATACTTGATGCTTGCTAGTGGGCAATGAATGAATTGCACCCATTTCTCTCTGTCCATTTGGGAAATCGTTCTATTTTCTTCAGAAATGCAGTACTAACTCAGCCCTCCCTACAGAAGGAATTATTCCTGAAGAATGGTTCCCAAACTTTGTTTTTCCCCAACACATTCTTCTTCTGTAAGATGATAATAAAACAGGTTTTAAAAGGAGGAGAAGGAAGCAGTCCATTGAGAAGCAGTTTTAGTAATCACTGTGACAAACTGATTTGAAGAAATTTCTTTACCTCAAACATCTTAGAGTTGACATACGCTAATGTATATTGTGAATTCAAAACTTTTATTTTCCTTGTAGAGCACCTGATAATATCTTGTGGGAAATTAATGCTCCATAGAATAAAGTTTGAGAAATAGAACTATCAAACATGCTTGCTCTATTGAGGCAGAATATGCCTCACCAAACCCCCTGCCTGGCCTGATTCTCTGATAGTCTGAATTAATAAACACCCGAGAAACTATACTATATAACATATTCTATTACCAATGCTATTTCTGTGTCCACTTGTCTGAAGTGTTTTATTTGTGGGTCTAAACTGGTCTGAGGGTGTCAATTCTGTCAGGGTCTACCATGAGAACTTGATGTCTGTGCTGAGGGAACTGTGTTCTCATGGGGCTGAGTCTCATCTCCATTCCTGCTATTGGGGAAGCAGAACCTTGGGTGCACTAAGCCCCCTTTTATTGCCAGAGCCATCCATGCACTGACACTGTGATACTTTCTATGCAGAGTTGGGGAAAATGCCTCCTTCTCCTAATTGAAAATATGTTGTACCTTGTGGGCGGCAAACCATCCAGGTGCCGACACAAGAGACCAAGGGCACGAGATGGTCCAGTGTAGTAAAATATATAAAACAACAAGAGTTATACTAGATCTAGATCGTAGACATGATTATATACGAATATCATTAATCATTAGTTTGTAGCAATTACTTTTTATTCCAATGTTATAATAATCCTTGCTCTATAATTATAACCTAGGAAAAACAGGCCATACAGAGGTAGGAGCTGAAGGGACATAGTGAGAAGTGACCAGAAGACAAGAGTGTGAGCCTTCTGTTATGCCCGGGCAGGACGACCAGAGGGCCCCTTGGTCTAGCGGTAATGCCAGCGTCTCGGAAGATGCCCATTGCCAAGAGGATTGGGATCTAGCAGTAGCGTCAGTGCCAAGGAAAAACACCTGCTACTTAGCAGACCGGGAAAGGGAGTCTCCACTTCCCCGGGGCTGGTTTAGAGAAGACTGTGCTCCTCCACCTCTTGTGGAGGTCAGGCCCGCCTGCAGTTAACCGGAGGCCTAACCATCTCCCTGTGATGCTGTGCTTCAGTGGTCATGCTCCTAGTCTGCTTTCATGTTCCATCCTGTACACCTGGCTCTGCCTTTTAGATAGCAGTAGCAAAATTAGTGAAAGTACTAAAAGTCTCTGATATTCAGAATAATGGCGTAAACTCTCTCTCTCTCTCTCTTTCTCTCTTTCTTTCTCTGTCTCAGCTGCCAGGCAGGGAAGGGCCCCCTGTCCAGTGGACATGTGACCCACGTGACCTTACCTATCATTGGAGATGGCTCACACTCCTTACCCTGCCCCTTTGTCTTATATCAAATAGATATCAGCACAGCCTGGTATTCAGGGCCACTACTATTTTCTGTGTCTTGGTGGTAGGTCCCCCGGGCCCAGCTGTCTTTTCTCTTATCTCTTTGTCTTATGTCTTTATTTCTACAATCCCTCCTCTCCGCACACAGTGAAAAAAACCCACCGACCCTGTGGGGTTGGTCCATACAGTACCTGTTTCACTGAAACCACCATTTAATCTCCAAATATTTTACAAGAATTTCAGAGAAAACATTACTTATGTTTTCTTTTTTTTTTTCTTTTTTTATCAGTTTTTCACACATAGCCCATTGTTTAGTTAGGATTTAGATGTAAGGTCATGAGAGAGGCAGGATATACTTAGAACCTGCCTCCTCTGACATATGAGAGATGATTCACCCTGGCTCAGATGCCTCATTCTCTCCTCTTGTAGGAGGGATTCTTTCTGGAAAGATTCCTTGGTTGTGCATGCAGAAACATTTTAGTGACTTTGCCTCATCAAATTCTCATCTTCTTGATCCAAGATGGAGGCCTCTCCCACCTGCTCCTTGACAGCATAGACCTCATTCCACCAACAAGCATTTTATTGGGTCTTTCTCCTATGTGGAAAACACTAAAAATAAGTTTTTACAGATTCACACTACAATCTTAGAAGCTTGTCAATGGACAGTGAAGAACATTCAAAGAGGTAAAGTGACTTCTCCAATGTCATATAATCAGTAGTAATTGTATTGGGACCAGAATTTAATTTTTTTAACTCTAGATCTCACTTAAAAAAAAAGAAGAAGAATCACAAACCAACCTGCTTCTTTCCTCTTTTTTTCTGTTGACTAATAATCTAATTAATCCAAATAATACCCATACCTTATCCAGAAATGACTCTGCAAGTTAGAATATTATAACAAAAATAATTTTTTTTCTGGACCTAATGAATAAAATCAACATGTTCAGAGTTTAGACTGTACAAACTAAATTGACCATAACAGAAATTCAAAATAGATGACTAAACTACAATGACTTATTTCTAAAAAATTACTAAAAATGTTAACAATAAAATTCTAGTGGCAAATAATTTTTGCACTAATGCATGGAAGGTCCAAGTCAGCAACAGTGAAAAGGTTTATGACTATGACAACATCATTTATTAGAAGACTGCTCACAGCAATATATCTGATGAGGAATTAAGGATGGGTAAAGCTGCATTCAGTGAAGGAGTGTTTCTTTGGCTCACTTTTACTTTCATGATAAACGTCTCATGCTATTCAGACATGGAATATTTTAAACAGTATTTCACTGCCCTATAATCCTTCTTCATTTAGCCTTGTTTTCAAGGTACTTAAAAGGAAGTGACAACACAAATCTCATTCCTGTCTCTAGCTGAATATCTTTTTCATTCTTTTCTTTCTGTGCATAAAATTTCTTAGGTAAATATAACCCAGAGGAAATAGGTGCATCAAAGGAGACAAATTCTGCTAGTTTGGGGCCTTTTGCAAAACAGGATTGCTCTCTTTGAAAACAGAATGTCTAGAAGACAAGAGGCCTTAGGCCAGGCCACCTGCTGGGCAGGACACACAGGGCACAGTCGGACGGTTTTCCATTGCCACTGGCAACCAGAAAAAACATTTTCTACCCAACTGCTTTCCCTTTGTTACAGCAGTTTAAATGGTGGCACAGCCTTGCTTTCAATAATGGCCAAGGCTTTAAAAATTACAAGACATTGTGATGAAGGCTAGTTTAATCCAAGTTAATTATTTTAATTAGACACAAATAAGGTCCTGGTAACTACATTTTTATGCCATAGGTCGTCTGTGTAATGATAAGTGTCAAAACTTTTATACAAAGGAAAGAGTGATGACAAGACACAGAATCTAAACCCTAAAACTGGGAGCCCATTTTTCAAGAAGTTTACCCTACCAACCAAGTTTTTCTTACAAAATCCAAATTTATTTTTTATTTTGGTGGATGTTTTAGTTTGCTGAGGTTGCCACAACAAAATACCACAGACTGGGTGGCTTAGACAATGGAAATATATTTTTTCACAGTTTTAGAGGGTGGAAGTCCAAGATCAAGGTGTCAGCAGGTTTGGTTTCTTTTGAGGTCTCGCACTTTGATTTGCAAATGGCCACCATCTCACTGTGTCCTCACATGGCCTTTCCTCTGTGCACATACATCCCATGTGTCTCTTCCTCTTTTTATAAGAACAACAGTCACAGGATTAAGACACCACCCTTATGACCTCATTTAACTTTTAATTGACTCTTAAGTAGGAGGAAATGTGATTTTGCTGGGGCACTATCTAACTCTGGCCTGATGTCTAAATCGCCCAAGTGTCCTATACTTTGAATTCTTCTGAGGTTGAAAAATTCAGCTGTTTTTGCACCCTAAGCTGAAGCAATTACAAACAATGACTATAAAACTGAAGAAATAAAAGTAGGCAGTAAGCAATTTATGGGGAGAGATGAAATTAACTGTGTTGCCTCCCTACTCAAAACCAGTATTTCAGAAAGCCTTAAGTCAGCAGTCAGTGCACTGAGCAGCTGGCAGAATGAGAGGACAGAGTCCATTTAGTAAAAGACACGTGTCACTGGCTGTGAGTATTTAAACATGAGACTGACTTGAAGCAATTGAACAAGAAATGTACTGCATTTTGGAGACAATTATAGTGCCCCTCTCAAAAACAACCCCCCAAACAAATCATTCAGAAAAAAAAAAATATGTGTGTGTATACACACACACACACACACACACACACACACACAAAAGCCTGGAGCCTGATAAGGAGTAGCTAGGCTTTAATTTACAGCCACAGCAGGTAGGCTTCAAGAAATGAGCAGCTCCCAGCACTTTGGGAGGCCGAGACGGGTGGATCACGAAGTCAGGAGATCGAGACCATCCTGGCTAACCCAGTGAAACCCTGTCTCTACTAAAAACTACAAAAAAACTAGCCGGGCCGGGTGGCGGGTGCCTGTAGTCCCAGCTACTGGGGAGACTGAGCCAGAAGAATGGCATAAACCCGGGAGGCGGAGCTTGCAGTGAGCTGAGATCCGGCCACTGCACTCCAGCCTGGGCGACAGAGCCAGACTCCGTCTCACAAAAAAAAAAAAAAAAAAAAAAAAAAGAGCAGCAGTCTTATGCCCAGGTTCACTTAATGCATTCCTCAGATGTGGACAAGAAAGAATCTTCCTTAGGGCAGAGCCAGGAGGTTCGGTTTCAGGGACAACTGAAAAGGAGAGTATATTAGTTTTCAGTGCTGTTTAACAAAATACTGCAAACTTAATGGCTTAAGCAACAAACATTCATTAACACAAACATTCATTAACACACATTTTCTTTGGGTCCAGAGACCATGGATGGCTTAACTGGGCCACAATCAAGGTATAGGCTGGGCTGCATTCTCATCTGGAGATTTGATGGGGAATGAATCTGTTTTTGATCTCCCTCAGATTGTTGGCAGAATTTATTTCTCCATGGCTGCAGGACTGACAGTTTTAGTTATTGCTAGGGTCTGCCTTTAGCTCCTAGAGGCTGCTTACAAGTCCTTGAAATGTGGGTTTCTTCAACATGGCCATTTAATGACAGCTTGCAACAGAGACAGAGGACACTTTTGCTAACAAAAGTGGAGCTTATAAAATGTAGTGTAATCATAGAAGTGACATTATTCCATCACATTTGCTATACCTATCCTTTTGGCTAGAAGCAAGTTGCAGATCCTTCCTACATTCAAGGGAAGAGGATCATAAAATGGTGTGACCACTAAAAGGCAGGGATCATTGGGACAGCTTTATAGCCTATCTGCCATAGAGAGCCTTTCCACAAAAAGTAACAGGGCTTTCAGATGGTCTAAGATGTTTCCTTCACCATTAGGGTGTGCAGTCTTTGCTTTTCCTGCCCAGCAAAATTTGATAATTGCTATGGATCAGAGACTATTGCATGCTTTCTATTAGGCAAAACTGCAATTACTTTTGCACCAACCTGATATTTATTTCTTTATCGAATTGAGGAAGTAGCTTTATTTATATCATGTTGTTTTTTCTCTACCGTTTTGTAGTGGGTACATTGAAGGCAAATACCTTGCATTTTAGTTTATAATCATGAAACCATTAGAAGCAACTCCAGAGATCCTAGAATTGGAGCTGGACATGGTATTGGATAGACTTCAGGGTTGCATCTTGGGCATGGAGTGGATATATTCCATGAATGGATAAAATATGAATGTCTGTCTGGGTAGCCAAAAAGGCAACTACGTTGAAGAATATTAGCTTTATGCCACCAGATCTATTCTCATCATCCTCTTCTCTGATTTTTAGCTTTGCCCATAGAATTTATCAAGAAGACAATAAGTAACCATTACAAGTTATTAATCAGGATTGCTACATGTCCTGTAATGCACTGGGCCATCCTGCACAACAAAAGGTTGTCCCATATTCCTCATGACTTTTGAAGTGTTTCCTCCTATATTCATGTGTATGAAAAACCTGTTTACAATATCTAACCCTGGGTTAAAAATAACCTCAAATATTTTTGCATGGTTTTATATGCACTGTCTTATCCAAAAGTGCAACTACCACGTACATTAAGAGATGATTGGGTGTGGATCTTTACCAAGAGTAGGTTATCATGTCAGAAAATCACATCACTGATATTAATGCTCCTTGTGTATTTAACTTGCTGGTACTTCTTTAGTCTGTACTTCTGCCACTTTCATGATATTCCAAGCATAGAAATAAGTATTTGACTGTTCCATTATGTCTTACAGTGTAGTCATGAGCATATGGAAATCCATAATACAGACTATTTCATCTTCACTTTATAGGTTACATTGAAATGTATTTGTGAATATAGATTATGTTATCTAGAAAGTTAATCTCAGG
This sequence comes from Mandrillus leucophaeus, assembly GCF_000951045.1. Taxonomy (NCBI): domain Eukaryota; kingdom Metazoa; phylum Chordata; class Mammalia; order Primates; family Cercopithecidae; genus Mandrillus; species Mandrillus leucophaeus. The sequence goes on along the minus strand of NW_012101932.1, from coordinate 4,248,396 downwards.
ATAAAAAAAGTATTATAAAGTATTTTTTATAAAAAGTAGAAGCATTGGACATGACAGGGTTGAAACATACTGATTTAAGTAAAAGGTTAAACTAAATGTTTGTGGCAATTAGTGGGTAGAAGTTAGGGATGCTTTCTTAAAATGAATATATTAGTCATACAAAATAAAAAATTGTTTCATATCCTGCATAACTTCAAAATGTATCATCTTACATTCCTGTAGATAAAAATTCTGTTCATAATTGTGTGATAAAATAAGGGCAGTCTTTATCTCCATAATTTTCTGAGAAAAAAAATATCTTTTATAAATGCTAAAGGCAGAGTTACTATCAACATAACAAAAGCAGTCATGTATTTTGGTGCATGCTTTGTATTGGACACTCTGCTTTACACACTGCATCTTAAGTAATCCTTATCCCAATATTGTTAGTAGGTATATAGCAGTGGACTATTAATCAAATGATGCAGTAAGCACTTCTGTCACTTACTAGGTCATTTGATTAGTAGCTAGTACTGCTTAGGCAACTACTGCTTGGGCAAATCAATTTTCTTGCTTTGTAATCCTCAATTTTCTTATTAATCAATAAAATGGAGGAAAACAATAAATGTAATTCACAGGATTGATGTGATGATTAAATAAAACAATTTTGAAGACAGTATAGTGTAGTAATACTTTGCTAATAATTACAAAGTGGTGAATTTTGAAGATTTGTTTCATTTTCCATATTATATCTTTAATTATAAATTTATATAATTTATAATTTAATAATGTAACTATAATTTAATATATAACTTTAAGATTATTTATTCAATTTTTGTAGTATTCACAACGGAATGACAATGGGCAAAACACACTTATGTTTACACTGCATTATCAGATTTTTCTTCCTCACTTTCTCTAGTATAGACCGTCAACAAAACCATGACTCTAGCCTTGATTTGTAGCATTTGCTTATTTCCATGGTGCGAATACCAGCATAAGAGTTTAAGCTATCAACGTGACATCGTTGAGCTAGAATAGGGAAGAAATGGGCAGTATGCTATTGCACGGTATTTCCATAAGACAGATAAAATAGAGGTAGAGCACAAGTGATATGCTCAAGAGCAGAGGTAACAGTAAAATGTGATAAAATATTTAGGAAATGATGGGTTTTGAATATTTAATTCTTTCATTTTTAATATAACCTTTTTAATTATAGGTTTATATAATTTAAAATTTAATAATGTCTGTATTTAAAAACTGGCTAGCAGAATTCCTGAAAATTTAATAATCAGCTTTCATGAATTGGTACAAGGTGATTCCAGCATGATACTAGTTTTATCTTATGAACAAAAGATTTATATAACATTGAAAAATGAACAATATATTAACAGAATTAAAAAGAAAAACCACATAGCAATCTTATTAAATGACTAAATAATTTGATACAATTCATTATTCATTTATAACAGAAACGCTCAGAAATCCAACATTAAAAGGCAGCCTTCTCGACTTGACAAATAGTGTCTATAAAAATCCTACAGCTTATATCATAGTTAATTGTGGAAAATGATGATGAGTTACTGTAGGGCATGAATAAGTTTATAATAATGTCAACAGATCAGGTCAAAATAGCATAAGATAAGGGCAGAACGATGAGTTAGTTGATGCCAGCCATAAAAAAATTATAAGTTCTAGCTACACTGTGGGAATCTCAAGCTTCATAAAATTAAAATTCATTTGGAAGACATGGACTTAGAAATCCCATGAGGTAGCACTGGAGACTTACATATTAAACAAGATGCTGTCAGGGCACGGTGGCTTATGTCTGTAATCTTAGCACATTGGGAAGCGAGTGGATCACTTGAGGTCAGGAGTTGGAGACCAGCCTGACGAACATGGAGAAACCCCATTTCTACTAAAAACAAAATACAAAATTAGCTGAGCGTGGTGGCACACATCTGTAATACCAGCTACTTTGGAGGCTGAGGCAGGAGAATTGCTTGAACCCAGGAGGTGGAGGTTGCAGTGAGTTGAGATTGTGCCTTTGCACTTTTGAAGAATTTGATTAAGTAGTTTTGCAAACAATAGAAAAATTTAACTTGTTATATCCATAATTTTTTATTTGATAATTGCATAAATATTGTGGCTTTTTAGAGGAATGCTACTTGTTTAATGATAAACAAATGCTAATGTTTCATTAACAAGATAAATATATTAAATAAGGAAGATAGTCCTGAATATTCATGTACATGCAAAAAATCAGATATTGATAATTCCATCAAGAATATGGACAATATTTAAATTGAGGGACACTCATCCAGAAGTAGTCATAATAGTAAATAATGCTTGGAGATCTAATCTAGGACTCTGGCTGAACAGATTATCACATGGCCATTAAATTTTAGTAATATAATTTGTAGAAATTATATGCAAAATATTGAGCATAAAGAACTCAGTAAAAAGAGCATAGGACAAAACAGTGTGTATAATATAGTATTAAAAACTTTATTATATACAGATGTTCAAATGCATTTTTGTTTGGCAGTTTAAATTTTAAAAGTCTATCAGCTAAATACACATCTTTTGTAAGAGTCTTTTCAAAGATTATATAATGGGCTACAATGATCTAATAATACAAACATTTTAATTTGTAATTTAAAAAATCCTGTGTTTGAGACAGAAGTGTCACACTGGAAATGATTGAGAAGTGCAAAACTTATTTCTTACAATTCTGTTTAACTTGGAGACATTATTTTATGGTACAAACCATCAAAAAATCTAAAAAATTCTTATATGTTATTTGTGTGTGCATAGACATATATGTGTGCATGTACACTATATATATGTATATGCATATGTGCATGCATACAGTATTTAAAGGTCATATGCCAAGATAGTAATAGTAATTACTTTGGATTCTGGGGATATATACAATTTAAATATTTTCATTAATAATCTTTAAATTTTTCCTTCAGTTGAAATTTTTCTTCTGTAATTTAAAAAAATACCAAAAAAGCTATAATATTTTTGCAATTTTACGTAAGTATGGAAATCTATCTAAGTGTAAAAAAACATTGGAAAAAATCCCTAAAAGTCCAGTAATAGAGAAATGATTTAATACATTTTGATGTAATTTTCTTAAACCTGTTCAATCATTAAAATGTTAATAGCTGTGATGATAATACACTCGAGTGAAAAATGGTGAATACATCATTATAAATATTTCATAATTTTAATCTTATTTTTAAGCAATCTGTGTATTATCTTAAATTGCATGCATTATCCAGAAGATGTATGAATATTTTCAGTGATTTTTAAGATTTTCACAATATAACTTTGTATTAACCTTAAATATTTTTCTTGTTTTTCTCTGAAAGAGTTATCTTTCTACTTACTTCAAACTCTCCAGCAGCTGGTCAAAATGTACTTGTATTATCACACGTGTAAGATTTTATTGGCATAAATAGTGTTCATCTATATTGCTATACAATAAACATAAAGATAATGCATGCCTAGACCTTGGAAAATGTACTTATTAATATTCAATGATACATTATTTGAATTTCAGTGAAAACCACTGGGCAAAATGATAAATATTTCAGTGGGAATTATCACAGCACATGTCTAATCCTTGGGTGGAAAATGAGAGGACCTTTGAACAGAGGGAGGAAGGAACTTTTTCTGACATGTGAAGGTCTGAGCTCAAAGGCAAGGGGGTCACTTACATCTCTAGGACTCAACATTCTCAACTCTAAATCGAGAGGAGCCATATTAAATAATCTATAACATCCCTATCTCCTCAAACTCTCCAACACTTTCCTATATAGATTGAAAATTGAAGGGGTAAAAACAGTAACATATCATCTTTACAACAATTATGTTAGCTTACTCTTTGTCAATACGCATGGTTACTATGGATATTACAAGGCAGTTGAAAATAGCTTTATTATATTGAATGTGCCATTCCAATTGTATCTTTTAATGTGATTTTTCTTTTTCTTCTTTTTTTTTGAAACATCCTGTCTTGACTTTGGACTACTTTTAAGTTAGGTCATCCAGAAGATAGCAAGCGTTCTGTACTAAAAATGCAGGCGTACTTCAGACATACTGCACAAAAGCAAATATCAAAATAAAACAATCACATGAATTTTTTGGTTTCACAGGGCATATAAAATTATGTTTATACTACATTGTAGTCTCTTAAGTGTGTAATAGCATTATGTCTAAAAATCAATATACATACCTTAATTTGAAGATACTTTATTACTAAAAAATGCTAACAGTAATCTTAGCCTTCAGCAAGATTTTTGCCAGTGAAAGGTTTTGCCTCCATGTTGATGCTGCTGACTGATTAAGGTAAGGTGGCAGTTGCTGAAGTTTCAGTGGCTGTGGCAGTTTCTTAAAATAAGAAAACAATGAAGTCTGTTGCATTGATTGACTCTTCCCTTCATGAAACATTTCTCTACAGCATGCGATACTGTTTAACAGCATTTTACCCACAGTAGAAGTTCTTTCAAAATTGGAGTCAATCCTCTCAAACCCCACCACTGCTTTATCAATTAAGTTGATGCAATAGTCTACATCCTTTGTTGTCATTTCAACAAAGTTCACTGCATCTTCATCAGTAGTGGATTCCATCTCAAGAAACCATGTTATTTGCTCTTCCATAAGAAGCAACCCTTCATCTGTTCAAGTTTATTACATTATAGCAATTCAATTATATCTTCAGGCTCCACTTCTAATTCTAGTTCTCTTTCTATTTTCATCTCCTCTTTAGTTACTTCCTCCACCGAAGTCTTGAATCCTTCAAAGTCACCCATGAGGGTTGGGAAAAACTTCTTCTAAGCTCCTGTGAACGTGTATATTTTGACCTCCTCCCATGAATCATGAGTGTACTTAATTGGAATCTAGAATGGTGAATCTTTTCCACAAAGTTTTCTATTTACATTGCCCAAATGCATCAGAGGAATACCTATCTATGGCAGCTATAGCCTTACAAAATATATTTATTCATCACAAGACTTGAAAGTTGAAATTGTTCCTTGATTTATAGGCTGCAAATAGATGTTGTTATTAAGCATAAAAACAACATTAATTCTCCTTGTACATTTCCATCAGAGCTCTTGGGTGGCCAGGTACATGATCAATGAGAAATGACATTTTAAAAGGAATATTTCTGAACAGTGGTTTCCAATAGTGAGCTTAAAATATTCAGCTAACTATACCATAAACAGATGTGTTGTCAACCAGGCTTTGTTATTCTATATATAGAGCACAGGCAGAGTAGATTAACCATAATTCTTAAGGGCCCTACGGTTTTCCAAATGGTAAATGAGTGTTAGTTTCAATATAAAGTGGTCAGTTGCATTAGCCCCTAACAAGAGAGTCAGTCTGTCATTAGAAGCTTTGAAGCCCGTCACTGACTTCTCCTCTCTAGCTATGAAAGTCCTATATGGCATCTTCTTCCAATAGAATGCTCTTTTGTCTACACTGAAAATCTGTTGTTTACTGTAGCCACCTTCACCAGTGATCTTACTTAGATCTTCTGGATAACTTGCTGCAGTTTCTACATCAGCACTTGCTTCACTTTGCATCTTTATGTTGTGGAAATAGCTTCTTTCATTAAACCTCATGAACCAACCTCTGCTACCTTTCAACTTTTCTTCTGCAACTTTTTAATCTCTCTCAGCCTTCATAGACTTGAAGAGAGTTAAGGCCTTGCTCTGGATTAGGCCTTGGTTTAAGGAAAGTTGTGACTGATTTGATCTTCTATCCAGGTCGCTTATACTTTCTCCGTGTTGGCAATAAGCCTGCTTTGTTTTTTTATCATTTGTATGCTCATGGCAGTAGCAATTTTAATTTTCTTCAAGATCTTTCCCTTCACCTTCATAACTTGTGTAACTGTTTTGTGCAAGAGGCCTAGCTTTTAGCCCATCTCACCTTTCAACATGCCTTCCTCACTAAGCTTAACCACTTCTAGCTTTCAGTCTAAAGTGGGAGATGAGCAACTCTTCCTTTCAATGAATACTTAGAGGCATTTGTAGGCTTATTCCCTGGCCTAATTTCAATATTGTTGTGCCTCAGGGAATAGGGAGAGCCAAAGAGAGGGAGAGAGATGGGGTAATGGCCAGTTAGAGGAGCAGTCAGGGCACACATAACATTGATTAATTAAGTTTGCCATCTTACATGTATGAGTGTTCTTTGTGGCACCCCAAAACAATTACAATAGTAACATCAAAGATTACTGATCATAGATTACCATGACAATTATAATAATAATGAAAAGGTTTAAAATGTTGCGAGACTTATCAAAATGGGACAGAGACAGAAAGTGAGCACATGCTGTTGGACAATGGTGCCAACGGACTTGCTTGATCCAGGGTTGTCACAAACCTTTGTAAAAGTCATATCTAAAAGCTCCACAAATCAAAGCACAATAAAATAAGGGATGCTTGTGTTTGTATGGACTTTAAAAGATCTTCTTAAATAAATGTTGCATGTATCACTTATTTGGAGATGGATACTTCTGCAATGCACACAGAATTTTAGAAATTAAAATTATGTATTATGGTTTAAATATTTGTATTCTTGGCCATCATATTATTTGTATTATTAGGCCATTGTAACCTTTTCTCTGACATGAGAAGATTCTTGCAGTAAGTACCTATTTTCTGCTTAGTGTTCTTTGATTTAAACCATTGAAGAATAATCTATTTGCAAATCTGGTCTGTGAGTCGATTACTCAGTGGGCAGCAAGAGCTCTCCTTCGTCAGTATGAGTTATAAAAATCCTGGGACTTTAGAATTTTTCATTTTATTTTCATTTTGTTTATTTTAACTGATACCTGAAGTATTTTAACCTTTGGTATGGGTTTTATTTTCTAAAATCTGGATGAATTATAAAGAATCTAAGAAAGTCTAGTGAGGAAAAATAAGGGCAATTAAAAATGAGGCTTTCCCTCTCCTCCATTCCTCATATATTCATGTACTTTCAGACACAATAAACCAACCTTTTCTAAAATTGCTCCTATCTGGCCACAAATTACATATGATGGGCGTGTTCATTAGTTTAATGTCAATTCCCCCATTTAACCTGTAAGCTGCATGAGCACAGGAAGTTTTCATGTAGTGCTGTATAGACTGTACCTAGCATAGTGCCTGACACATAATAAGGAAGCAACTAAAAACTGTTGAATAAATGAAAGAAAAGATGGACCTATTAGACAAGCATCTTTTTCAAGAAATGGGAAAGGAATTTTTGTTATATTGACTGAAAAAGGCTGAAGGAAGTCATTGCAATTTCTAGATATTCAACATATTTTCAGCTAAATTTTGCGGTGCTATAATTTATCTTATTTAATTCTTACAAAGACCTCTAAAAGTTCAGTTTTGTTGTTTCTATTTTGTAGATTAGAAAACCACAACTGGAATTTAATAATTTGCCTGAAGTCACTTAGCTAGTAGGAATTTGAATCCATATTTTTCTGACTACAGAGGTGTTAAGAACTAAATTGCGTTCCCCAAAATTCACGAGTTGAATTCCTGCCCCACGATATGACTGTATTTGGAGAGAGAGACTGAAGAGGTAATTAAGGGTGTAGCCCTAATCCAATAGGAAGATCAATTTCTGTTGTTTAAGCCACTTTGTCTGTGGGATTTTGTTATGACAGCCTGAGCAGACTAGTACAAGTGGAGAAAAAGAAAAAAAAAGAGAAAAAAAAAAAAGAAAAAAGAAAGAAAGAAAGAATATAAAGTAACATAATAGCAAAAATTAATTTATTTATATGACTTTGGAGAAGAAAATTGTGGAATCTCTTTCTTTGGACAATTTTAAGATTAGGCTGGGCTATTATTTATCTTGTGTGATTTAGATTTTATTCTTATTGGAGGCAGTGCTATGAATTAGATCATCTATTAAAGTAACTGCTGATCTATGTTTCCAGGGACTAAAAGAAATTTTAAAAGATGATTCTAATCAGAGTCAGAGCTTAATATTAAAGGGAAGACCATTTATTTTCTTTCCATTTTTCTTTTTCACTCTTGGTCCCCTCCTCTGTCTTTTTTCTTCTTCTTCTTCTTCTTCTTCTTTTTTTTTTTTTTCATTATACTTTAAGTTCTTGGGTACATGTGCACAACGTGCAGGTTTGTTACATAGGTATACATGTGTCATGTTGGTTTTCTGCACCCATCAACTTGTCATTTACATTAGGTATATCTCCTAATGCTATCCCTCCCCAAGTCCCCCACCCCCCGACAGGCCCTGGTGTGTGATGTTCCCTGCCCTGTGTCCAAGTGTTCTCATTGTTCAGTTCCCACCTATGAGTAAGAATATGCAGTGCTTGGTTTACTGTCCTTGGGATAGTTTGCTGAGATGGTTTCCAGCTTCATCCATATCCCTGCAAAGGACATGAATTAATCCTTTTTCATAGCTGCATAGTATTCCATGGTGTGTATGTGCCACATTTTCTTAATCTAGTGTATCATTGATGGACATTTGGGTTGGTTCCAAGTCTTTGCTATTATAAATAGTGTCACAATAAACATAGATATACATGTGTCTGTATAGTAGCATGAGTTATAATCCTTTGGGTATATACCCAGTAATGGGATTGCTGGGTCAAATGGTATTTCTAGTTCTAGATCCTTGAGGAATCGCCACACTGTCTTCCACAATGGTTGAACTAATTTACACTCCCACCAACAGTGTAAAAGCATTCCTATTTCTCAACATCATCTCCAGCATCTGCTGTTTCCTGACTTTTTAATGAAAACCATTATAACTGGCATGAGATGGTATCTCATTGTCATTTTGATTTGCATTTCTCTGGTGGCCAGTGATGATGAGCATTTTTTCATGTGTCTGTTGTCTGCATAAATGTCTTCTTTTCAGAAGTGTCTGTTCATATCCTTTGCCCCCTTTTGACGGATTTGTTTTTTTCTTGTAAATTTGTTTAAGTTATTTTTACATTCTGGATATTACGCCTTTGTCAGATGAGTAGATTGCAAAAATTTTCTCCCATTCTGTCAGTTGCCTGTTCACTCTGATGGTAGTTTCTTTTGCCATGCAGAAGCTCGTTCATTTAATTAGATCCCATTTGTCTATTTTGGCTTTTGTTGCCTTGCTTTTGGTGTTTTAGTCATGAAGTCCTTGCCCATGACTGTGCCCTGAATGATATTGCCTAGGTTTTCTTTTGGGTTTTTATGGTTTTAGGTCTAACATTTAAGTCTTTAACCCATCTTTAATTAATTTTTGTATAAAATGTATGGAAGGGATCTACTTTCATTTTTCTACATATAACTAGCCAGTTTTCCCAGCACCCCTTATTACACAGAGAATCCTTTCCGCGTTTCTTGTTTTTGTCTGGTTTGTCAAAGATCAGATGGTTGTAGATGTGTGGTGTTATTTCTGAGGCCTCTGTTCTGTTCCATTGGTCTATAGATCTCTTTTGGTACCAGTATCATGCTGTTTTGGTTACTGTAGCCTTGAAGTATAGTTTGAAGTCAGGTATCATGATGCCCCCAGCTTTGCTCTTTTGGCTTAGGATTGTCTTGGCAATGTGGGCTTTGTTTTGGTTCAATATGAACTTTAAAGTGTTTTTTTTCCAGTTCTGTGAAGAAAGTCATTGGTAGCTTGATGGAGATGGCATTGACTCTATAAATTACCTTGGCAGTGTGGCCATTTTCACGATATTGATTCTTCCTGTCCATGGACATGGAATTTTCTTCCATTTGTTTGTGTCCTCTTTTATTTCGTTGAGCAGGGGTTTGTAGTTCTCCTTGAAGAGGTCCTTTGCATCCCTTGTAAGTTGGATTCCTAGGTATTTTATTCTCTTTGAAGCAATTGTGAATGGAAGTTCATTCATGATTTGACTTTCTGTTTGTCTGTTACTGGTGTATACGAATGCTTGTGATTTTTGCACATTAATTTTATATCCTGAGATTTTCCTGAAGTTGCTTATCAGCTTAAGGAGATTTTGGCTGAGACAATGGGGCTTTCTAAATATACAATCATTCATCTGCAAACAGGGACAATTTGACTTCCTCTTTTCCTAATAAAATACCCTTTATTTCTTTCTCCTGCCTGATTGCCCTGGCCAGAATTTCCAACACTGTTGAATAGGAGTGGTGACAGAGGGCGTCCCCGTCTTGTGTCAGTTTCCAAAGGGAATGCTTCCATTTATTGCCATTCAGTATGATATTGCCTGTGGGTCTGTCATAAATAGCTCTTATTATTTTGAGGTACGTTCCATCAATACCTAGTTTATTGAGAGTTTTTAGCATGAGGGGCTGTTGAATTTTGTTGAAGGCCTTTTCTGCATATATTGAGACAATCATGTGGTTTTTGTCATTGGTTCTGTTTATGTGATGGTTTATGTTTATTCATTTGTGTATGTTGAGCCAGCCTTGCATCCCAGGGATGAAACTGACTTGATTGTGGTGGTAAGGTTTTGGATGTGCTGCTGGATTCGGTTTGCCAGTATTTTATTGAGGATTTTCACACTGATGTTCATCAGGGATATTGGTCTAAAATTCTCTTTTTTTGTTTTGTCTCTGCCAGACTTTGATATCAGGATGATGCTGGCTTCATAAAATGAGTTAGGGAGGATTCTCTTTATTTCTATTGATTGGAATAGTTTCAGAAGAATTGGTACCAGCTCCTCTTTGTACCTCTGGTAGAATTCAGCTGTGAATCCATCTGGTCCTGGACTTTTTTTGGTTGGTAGGTTGTTTATTATTGCCTCAATTTCAGAGCCTGTTACTGATCTATTCAGAGATTCAACTTCTTCCTGAGTTAGTCTTGGGAGGGTGTACATGTCCAGCAATTTATCTATTTCTTCTAGATTTTCTGGTTTATTAATATTTCTAGATTATCTAGAAGTGTTTATAGTATTCTCTGATGGTAGTTTGTATTTCTGTGAGATTGATGTTGCTATCACCTTTATCATTTTTTTTATTGTGTCTATTTGATTCTTCTCTCCTTTCCTCTGTATTAGTCTTGCTAGCAGTCTATCCATTTTGTTGATCTTTACAAAAAACCAGTTCCTGGATTCATTGGTTTTTTGAAGTTTTTTTTCTTGTGTGTGTCTCTATCTCCTTCAGTTCTGCTCTGATTTTAGTTATTTCTTGCCTTCTGCTAGCTTTTGAATGTGTTTGTTCTTGGTCCTCTAGTTCTTTCAATTGTGATGTTAGGGTGTCAATTTTAGATCTTCCCTGCTTTCTCTTGTGGGCATTTAGTGCTATAAATTTTCCCCTACACACTGCTTTAAATGTGTCCCATAGATTCTGGTACGCTGTGTCTTTGTTCTCATTGGTTCCTAAGAACACCTTCATTTCTGCCTTCATTTCGTTATGTACCCAGTACTCATTCAGGAGCAGGTTGTTCAGTTTCCATGTAGTTGTGTGGTTTTGAATGAGTTTCTTAATCCTGGGTTCTAATTTGATTGCATTGTGGTCTGAGAGACAGTTTGTTTTGATTTTCTGTTCTTCTACATTTGCTGAGGAGTGCTTTACTTCCAATTATGTGGTCAATTTTAGAATAAGTGTGATGTGGTGCTGAGAAGAATGTATATTCTGTTGATTTGGGGTGGAGAGTTCTGTACATATATATTAGGTTTGCTTGGTGCAGAGCTGAGATCAAGTCCTGGATATCCTTGTTAACCTTCTGTCTTGTTGGATATCCTTGTTAACCTTCTGTCTTGTTGATCTGTCTAATGTTGACAGTGGGGTGTTAAAGTCTCACATTTTTATTATGTGGAGTCTAAGTCTCTTTGTAGGTCTCTTAGGACTTGCTATATGAATCTGGGTGCTCCTTTATTGGGTACATATATATTTAGGATAATTAGCTTTTCTTGTTGAATTGATCCCTTTACCATTATGTAATGGCCTTCTTTGTCTCTTTTGATCTTTGTTGGTTTAAAGTCTTTTTTATCAGAGACTGGGACTGCAACCCCTGCTTATTTTTGCTTTCCAGTTGCTTGGTAGATCTTCCTCCATCACTTTTTTGAGCCTATGTGTGTCTCTGCACATGAGATGGGTCTCCTGAATACAGCACACTGATGGGTCTTGACTCTATCCAATTTGCCAGTCTGTGTCTTTTAATTGGAGCATTTAGCCCATTTACATTGAAGGTTAATATTGTTATGTGTGAATTTCATTCCGTCATTATGATGTTAGCTGGCTATTTTGCCAGTTAATTGATGCAGTTTCTTCATAGCATTCATGGTCTTTACAATTTGGCATGTTTTTGCAGTAGATGGAACCAGTTGTTCCTTTCTATGTTTAGTGCTTCCTTCAGGAGCTCCTGTAAGGCAGGCCTGGTAGTGACAAAATCTCTCAATATTTGCTTATCTGTGAAGGATTTTATTTCTCCTTCACTTATGAAGCTTAGTTTGGGTGGATATGAAATTCTGGGTTGAAAATTCTTTTCCTTAAGAATGTTGAATATTGGCCCCCACTCTCTTCTGGCTTGAAGGGTTTCTGCCGAGAGATCTGCTGTTAGTCTGATTAGCTTCCCTTTGTGGGTAACCTGACCTTTTTCTCCAGCTGCCCTTAACATTTTTTCCTTCATTTCAACCTTACTGAATCTGACAATTATGTGTCTTTGAGTTGCTATTCCCAAAGAGTATCTTTGTGGTGTTCTCTGTATTTCCTGAATTTGAATGTTGGCCTGCCTTGCTAGGTTGGGGAAGTTCTCCTGGATAATAACCTAAAGAGTGTTTTCCAACTTGGTTCCTTTCTCCCCATCACTTTCTGGTACACCAGTCAAACATAGATTTTGTCTTTTCACATAGTCCCATATTTCTTGGAGTCTTTCTTTCTTTCTTTCTTTCTTTCTTTCTTTCTTTCTTTCTTTCTTTCTTTCTTTCTTTCTTTCTTTCTTTCTTTCTTTCTTTCTTTCTTTCTT